>NC_073266.2:33924941-34237232 GCF_029289425.2 Pan paniscus
TCACCTTGCATGGGGGTTGAGTTGACAGTTCTTATTGTGATATGTAAACCCCCAAGACCAAACTTGAGGGTTTATTTAGGGTTTTCTGTTTGCCTTTTGGGTATTTGTTTCATTTTGTTTTTGTACTGTTACTTCCTTTGCAGCCAAATCAATTTCATGATGCTCAAAACTTTTACCGATGTCAAATGGAGGAAGGGAACAGAAAAAAAAAAAAAGCAAAAAAGATTTGTACAAAGTAATAAAATTTAAAACTGAGCTTTTTTTTTTTAAGGGAGGGAAGTAATGGTCATTTAGAAAAAATACAGTTGAATTCATACTTTACACCATTTACCAAGGATAAGGTCCAAAGACATCAGAAATCTAAATGAACAAATAATAATTTCCATAAGTATTAGCGGAAAAATGAATGAATTCCTTTATAGTTAGGGTAGCAAAACTCTACCTAAATGTGATTCAAAATCTAGAAGCAATGAAAGAAAAAGAATAAATTTGGCTAGATAAAGTTATCAGAAACATGACAAAACAAACCTAAATGTGCAAGTTATATCACAGGTAAAGACCAAAACCCTGGTTGAAAAATAGGCAAAACAAATGAACAGTTCACAGGAAAAAAAAAAATGTGACCATGCTGGCTACTAACATATATATGTATGTTTATATATATATATTCTTTATATATATATATTCTTATCTTAATATATATATTCTTATCTTTTTATATATATATATTCTTTTCCTAACTCATAATAAAAGAAATTCAAACTAAAACCACACTAACATATCACTTCTCACCCATTAGAGTGGTCAAAATTCTTAACTTGACTAGAGTTGACAGAGAATGCTCTGTTTTTTAATTTGATAAGTACAAACTGCACAATTTTAAGTATTAGATGATAAGTACTCAATTAATTTATATTACTTTAGTTCTTTAAAAAGTTATATGTATGCCAAATATGTAAGTGTGGTTTAACAATAGAAAATCAATTAATGTAATCCATCACATCTATACTATAACAAATGTACATCCACAAGTAAAAAAAAAAAATGAATCTAGACCCAGACCTTTCACCTTCCCAAAAAATTAATTCAAAATGGGTCATAGACCTAAATGTAAAACGCAAAACTATATAATTTTCAGAAGATAACATAGGAGATAATCTAGGTGATCATAAGTTTGGTGATGACTTTTTAGACACAACGGAAAAAGCACAGTTCATGAAAAAAAATTGGTAAGTTACACTCCCTTAAATTAAAAAGTAATCTGGAACATTATGAAAACTGCTGAATTTGACAGAGCTGAGTAGTGGCTATATTGTGATGTTTTCATTGTGCTTTTCTGGGTGTCTGAAATGTTTATTTAAAAGATAATTTAAGGCCAGGCGCTGTAGCTCACGCCTGTAATCCCAGCACTTTGGGAGGCTGAGGCGGGGAGATCACTTGAAGTCAGGAGATCGAGACCATCCTGGCCAACATGGTGAATCCCCGTCTCTACTAAAAATAAAAAAATTAGCTGGACATAGTGACGCACGCCTGTAGTCCCAGCTACTCGGGAGGCTGAGGCAAGAGAATCGCTTGAACCCAGGAGGCGGACGTTACAGCGAGCTGAGATAGCGCCATTGCACTCCAGCCTGGCAACAGAGTGAGAAGACTCTGTCTCAAAATAAATAAATAAATAAACAAATAAATAAATAATAATTTAAACTAAAAAAAGACGATATTATTTCATTATAACATTTCCAAAAAATGTTTTATTTAACTCTTTACCTTCCTTTTTCAAATTTTTTTTTATTACTAAAGCCATGTTTTGAGTGATCTAACGTGACTTTAAAATATACATTATTTTTACTTTTGCCAACATGGTTTTAGATGCAGAATTTTGAAACAGGGATGATATTATAACTTTCTATTTGTTTTATGGCACAAGAATCCATGTTCAATAACACGGTAACAGTTTCTTTTCTTTATTTAGTTCTCTATAGGTGTATATTTGTGGTCTCCACAGATAACTACTTAGTCTATTGCTTAGTGGATTGATCTTTAAACATTATTCTATTGATCTATAAACATTACTTATAATGACATTTAATACTTGCAACCGTGAGATAACACCCAAAGGAATAATTAGTAAGTTTGTGTTAAATTCCTTTACAATCCATGAGGACAGAATGTCTTTCCATTCACTTGTGTCCGTGTCAATTTCTTTCATCAGTGTTTTGCAGTTTCCACTGTAGATGTCTTCACCTCCTTGGCTAAATTTATTCCTAGGTTTCTTATTACTTTTTGTAGCTGTTGCAAATGAGATTGCTTTCTTGATTTCTTTTTCAGCTAGTTTATTATGGAAGTGTAGAAATGCTACTGATTTTTGTACGTTGATTTTGTATTCTGCAACTTTACTGAAATTGTTTATCATTTCTAAGAGGTTTTGGTGGAATCTTCCAGTTTTTCTATGTATATGATCATGTCTTCTGCAAAGAGGAACAATTTGGCTTCCTCTTTCCCAATGTGGAGATCTTTTATTTCTTTCTCTTTCCTGATTTTTCTGGCTATGATTACCGCTAATATGTTGAATAATAGTAGTGAACATGGGCATCCTCTCCAGGATACTGTTCCACTTCTTAGAAGAAATGTTTTTCCCCATTCAGTGTAATGCTTGTTGGGAGATTGTCTTGTATAGGCTTCATTATATTGAGGTTTGCTTCTTCTATGTCTAATTTGTTGAGCGTTTTTTCATGAAGGGATGTTTAATTTTACTGAGTGCTTTTTCTGCATATATTGGAATGAACATATGATTTTTGTCCTTCATTCTATTGATATGATGTATCACATTTATTGACTTGCATATGTTCAATTATCCTTGCATTCTGGGGATAAATTCCACTTGATCATGTTGTATTATTTGTTTGATATGCTGTTGGGTTGGGCTTGCTAGTATTTTTTTGACGATTTTTGCATCTATGTTCATTAAGGATATTGACCTGCAGTTTTCTTTTTTGTTGTTGTTGTGTCTTTGTCTAGCTTTAGTGTCAGGGTAATGCTGGTTTCATGAGAGTGAGTTAGGAAAGCTGGGAATGGTTGCATACACTTATAGTCTCAGATACTCCAGAGGCTAATGTGGGAGGATTGCTTGAGCCCAGGAGTTCAATGCCATCCCTGCAACAGAGCAAGTCCCCACCTCTAAAAAATAAAGATAAAAATACATGGATTTAGGAAGAATTCCCTCCTCTTTATTTTTTTGATAATTGGAAAATAATTGCTGTTAGTTTTTCCTTACAAGCTTTGTAGCATTCAACAGCAAAGCCATCCAGTCCTAGACTTTTCTTTTTTTGGAAGACTTTCTATTACTAATTTAATCTTGTACTTGTTATTGTTCTGTTTAGTTTTATATTTCTTCTTGGTTCAATCTTTGTAGTTTGTGTATGTCCAGGGATTTATACATTTCCTCTAGGTTTTCCATTTTGTTAGCACATTGTCGTTTATAGTGGTTTCTAATGATCCCTTGTAGCTCTGTGGTATCAGTTGTTTGTGTTTCTGATTCCACTTATTTGGGTCTTCGCTCTTTTTTCCTGGTTAGCCTAGCTAGTGATTTATTTTTGTTTATCTTTTCAAAATTTGTTTATCTTTGTTTATATTTTCAAAAGAACAAGTTTTAGTTTTGTTAATCTGTTGTATTTTTTTTTACTATGGATTTCATTTAGTTCTCTGCTCTGATCTGTATTATTTCTTTCCTCCTAATAATTTTGAGTTTTGTCTCTTGTTACTTTTCTAGTTCCTTGAGGTAAATCATTAGGTTGTTTATTTGAAATATTTCTACTTTTTCTAGGTAGACATTTCTTGCTATAAACTTCTCTCTTACCACTGCTTTTTCTGTATGGCATTGGTTTGGGTATGTTGAGCTTCCATTTTCATTTGTTTCAAGAAATATTTTTAGTTTTTCTTAATTACTTCATTGACTCAATGTTCATTCAGGAGCATGTTGTTTAATTTCCATATGTTTGTAGAGTTTCCAAAGTTCCCTTTATTATTGATTTCTAGCTTTATTCCACTGTGGTCTGAGAAGATATTCAATATGGTTTCAGTTTTTATAAATTTGCTGAAGCTTCTTTTGTGGTCTAATATATGGACTATACTGGAAAATTCTCCCTGTACTAATTAGGGTAATGTGTACATTGCTATTGAATGAAATGTTCTATAAATGTCTGTTAAGTTTATATGATGTATATTGAAGATGAAGTCTGATATTTTTTGTTAATTTCCTGTCTAGACCAGTGATCCCCAACCGTTTTGGCACCAAGGACCTGTTTCATGAAAGACAGTTTTTCCACAGATGGTGGGAGGTGGAGGGGCAGTTCAGAGGTGAAGGTTTTGGGATGAAACTGTTGCACCTCAGATCATCAGGCATTGGTTAGATTCTCATATGAAGCATGCAACCTAGATTCTTTGCATGCGCAGTTCACAGTAGGGTTCACACTCCTATGATAATCTAATGCCACCACTGATCTGATAGGAGGCAGAGCTCAGGTGGTAATGCTCGCTGGCCCACCACTCACCTTCTGTTGTGTGGCTGGGTTCCTAACAGGCCACGGACCAGTACCAGGGGTTGGGAAACTTGGTCCAGATTATGTATTCAATGCTGAAAACGGGATGTTAAATCCCCAACTATTACTGTATTGAGGTTGATCTCTCTCTTCAGCTCTAATAATATTTGCTTTATATATCTGGGTGCTCTGATGTTGAGTGCATTTATATTTATAATTGCCATATTCTGTTGCTAAATTGATTCCTTTGTCATTATATAGTGACCTTCTTTACCTCTTTTTAGGTTTTCTGACTTAAAGTCTATTCTGTCTGATAAAAGTATAGCTATTCTTGTATGCTTTTGTTTTCTACTTGTTTGGAATATTTTTTTCCTATTATTTCACTTCTAGTATATGGTTGTCTTTACAGGTGATATGGTTTGGCTCTATGTCCCCACTCAAATGTCATGTGGAATTGTAATCCCCACGTGTTAACGGTGGGGCCCTGGTAGGAGGTGATTAGATCATGGGGGTGGATTTCCCCCATGCTGCTCTCATGATAGTGAATGAGTTCTCATGAGATCTGATGGTTTAAAAGTGTGTGGCACTTCCCCCTCAACTCCACTCCACCATGGTAAGATGTGCTTGCTTCCCCTTTGCATTCCACCATGATTGTAAGTTTCCTGAGGCCTCCCAGTCATGCTGCTTATTAAGCCTGCAGAACTATGAGTCAATTAAACCTCTCACTTCATAATCACCCAGTCTCAGGTAGCTCTTTATAGCAGTGTGAGAATGGAATAATATAACAGATGAAGTGAAATTTTTGTAGGAAGCACATAGCTGGTTCTTTTAAAACAATCTATTGTTAATTTTTTTAATCAAGGTATAGAAACCATTTACACTCAAGAATTTTATTGATGGGTGAGAACTTACTCCTGTCATTTTGTCAATTTTTGAAATTTTGTATATTTTTTCTTTCTTTTTATCTTTATGATTTCTTGCCCTCTTGTAGTGATAATTTTGAACTTCTTTCTTTCTCATTTGTTAGTATGCTTTATCAGGGCATTTTATACTTTCATGTCTTTTCATGATGGTAAATATTTCCCTTTAACTTCCAGATGCAGGAGGCCCTTAAGTATTTCTTGTAGGGCCAGTCCAGTGATGATAAATTCCCTTAGTCATTGTCTGGGAAAGGCTATTTTTCTTTTATTTTTGAAGTATACTTTTGCTGGGAATAGCAGGGCAGGTTTTTTGATTTTCTTTTTTTTTCTCAGCACTTTGAATATATCATCATCACATTCTCTCCTGGCCTGTATGCTTTCTGCTGAGAAATCTGCTATTAGTCTCATGGGGCTTCCCTTACATGTAACTTGACACATTTCTCTAACTCTTTTTAGAAGTCTCTCTGTCTTTGATTTTTGGCAGTTTGACTATAATGTGCATTGAAAAAGACCTTTTTGGGTTAAATCTATTTTGGTGTATTTGAAGTTCCTGTATCTGGATGTCTGTATCTCATGCAAGACTTGGGGAAGTTTTCAGCTATTATTTCATTGAATCACTTTTCTATGTCTTTGCCCATCTCTTCTTTCTGAATTCCCCAAATTTGATTATTTAGTGCTTTATGGTGTTTCATATGTTACATAGGCTTTCCTCATTCTTTACTATACTTCTTTTTCTGGCTGAGTTAGTTCAAAAGACCCGTCTTCAGGTTCAGAAATTCTTTCTTCTGCTTGATATTCTACTGTTGAAGCTCTCAATTATGTTTTTTATCCCCTACATTGAATTCTTCAGTTCCCTTATTTCTGCTTGTGTTTTTTAAAATAATATCTCTATTGAATTTCTTATTAAGATCATGAGTTGTTTCCCTGATTTCTTTGTATTGTTTATCTCTGTTCTCCTTTATCTCACTGATTTTTAAAAACATAATGATTTTGAATTCTTTCTTCAGGCATTTCATAGATTTTCCTTTCTTTGGGATCTATTCCTTAAGAATTGTTTTTGTTTTTGTCATGATTCCTTATTTTTTAATGTTTCTTGTGTCCTTACATTGATATCTGCATTTCTGATGTAACAGTCATTTCTTCCAATTTTATGAATTGGTTTTCATGGAAAAGACTTTTTTAATATATTTATATCTATAGTCTTGGTAGGATAGAGTGCTTTGCATTTGATTTGGGGTGGGTGCAGTAGTGTAGTCTCCCTATGATTTCTTTGGCTATAATCAACATCAGTGGCATATTTAAGTTTCTCAGTGGCTTAGCCTACAGATATTACTGGAGGTTGTGGTAAGGCTTTTTTGGCCACAGGGACATGAAGTGTGCCAACCCTCAGGCACCAGTAGTGGTATGGTGGCAGGACACCATGCAGATCTACAGGCCTCTGGTTATAAAACAGATTGTGAGACCAGCAAAAGTGACATCCAGCTGAGTGAGTACCAGTCAACTCTTGAATCATGAGAAATACCAACTTTTTAAAATACACTTAGTTTGGGGGTAGTTTATTGCACTGCAAAAGATAACCAGAACAGAAATTAGTATCAGACGTAGGTACTGCCATAGCAAAAGATGTGGTATGGGTTTGTTAGCAAGTAGCAGGCAGAGACTAGAAGCACTGAGGGTATTGTTAATGAAACTTGGCACCAGGAATAGCGAGTCTTGTTGGGTTGATCCTCAGGCCTCTAATTGATATGTTCAGATGCCAGTAGTAGTAACAGTGTTCCAGGCAGCTGGGCCCTTGGGACCCTGGGTGGTATATGTGGCATTGGTAGTGGTAGTAGCAGTGACAGGCCAAACATCAGCCTCCCAAGCCATTTCAGGCACCAGTGAAAACATCAGCAAGCTAAGTGCGTCTATCTCCCAGCTCCCAGACAGTGCAGATAGTATTGGTGTTTGTTGTCAGCTAAAATCTGCTCACTTGATACCACATTTAAATTTACATTTATCATGAAACTTCAAATGCTGTGGCCAATAATGTCAATAGCAGATCAACAAAAGGATTGTATTTTGCAAGAGTAATAGTTTACTTAGCATCTCTCTTTACAAAAAAAAAAGTATTTTTGGTGAAAATTTATGTATTTTTAAGACATGTTACAAATATTAACATTAAATTAACTGGCATATTTGTATGTTCTGTAAAGCTTATTTTTAAATGATATTTTATTTTATGGAGCATAATTAATGGCCTTCAGGCAATTTTATACCTATAGTGTAGCTGTGTAATGAAGCATATTATTTTGTTATAAATATTTAAATTAAGGTTGTTACATACTGTCTACTCTATTTTTATCCAATAAACATCATTTTTCTATTTCCTTAGATTATTAAGTGCCCCTGGACTCTCCTGAAGAAGGCTCTGACAATCTGTTTAGTCATTTTTTATGACATTGCTGGCAGCAAACTATTTTCACTAGAATATGAAATGTCTGTGGTACATTAACTAAAAAGAAGAGAAAACCAATTTATGAATATCTGAGAAATCATTGCAATGGTAGCTTAAAAATATATGCTATGTTGTACAATGCAACATATATGTAAAGTTTGCTTTGGTGATTCTAGAGAAATGTATGACACAATGTTAACACACCTAAGCCAGTGTTTTCCAAAAAGCAAGTCACACACTACTGATGGAACAAAATATTATTTTAGCTAATACATAGCATAACACTGTCTAATAACTAATATTTATACTAACATGTGTGGTAACTGGACTTCAAAAATAGTCCACAATGAATCATTTCTTTCTATATTCATGTCATTATTTAGTCCTTTACCCCCTTGAATCTAGACAAGTCTTGTGACTACTTTAATCAATGGAATGTGGCACAGTGATGCTGTGCCATTTCCAGACCTAATCTTTAAAAAAGCTCTCTCCTTTTTACTTTCTGTGATTTAGAGAGCTCTAAGTTACCGACTGAGAAATATGGCTCCCCTGCTACAAAGACTATGTGGATAAACCACATGGAAAAGCCATGTGAAGAGAGAAGCCTTGGGACCACATGGATAGAGAGAAAGCCCCAGCATCCCAGTGTCCCAGCTGAGCCCAGAGGTTCAGCTATTCTTACCCAGGCACCAGTGGCACAAATAAAAATCTCCAAAAACAAAAAAAGATTTCAACCTCAGCACCATCTAACTGCAATGACAAAGCAGATTGTAAGTGAGACCAGCAGAAGTACCAGCCAGCTGAGCACCAGCCAATTCTTGAATCATGAGAAATATCAAAATTATCCTTTAATACACATATTTTGGGGGCAGTTTATTGCACTGCAATAAATATCCAGAACAGAAATTGGTATCCAAAGTAGATACTGCCATGGCCAAAAAAAAAAATGTGGCATGAGTTTTGTTAACACGTAGGAGGCAGAGACTAGAAGCACCGAGGGTATTGTTAATAAAGCCTGCCTGATAAGACAGCCAGGAAATCATGATGGGCAGATGGAGAAAAGGGAACCCAAGTTATATGATGTTAAAAAATTAATAAAACGTCTTCCAAGATCATGTAGAAGATAGAAAAGACACCTAAGGAACTTCTGATTTGATCTAAGGAGATATATAGGCAGAAAGCTGAATGTGCCAATTGCCTTTCTTGGGCCACCTTTGATAAAGTATGAGAGGTGTTAGATAAGCTAAAGAAGTAACTGCTTGGTTTTCAAACAGCATTTAGAGAGAATATAATGAAGTCAGAACTTGTTAAATATGAAAATACAACTGTTTCTCATACTAATCCTCTTTCGGAAAAGGACTCACAAAATAATAATTGGCTTTAGTGCAAATGTTACATTCTTGGTAAAATGTGACCTCAGGTAAAGACCTGGGTTGCATCTGTAAGACTCTTTTTAAAAAGTAAGAAAATTTTAAGTCTAGGTATGGAGACCATCATATATATATATGCCTTCTATGAACATAAGGCCATTCCTCATGCACCCTCACTGATAGGTAGTAAGATGTCTAAGAGAGCTTTTAAGAATATTTTAAGGATATCATTCCATACTAAGTTGATCCATGACCCAAAGTCAAGACAGACCTGTACTGAAGAGATATTGAAGAGATATGTGCTTGTGGCTTCTGTTTAATTAATATTTATATTTTTATAATTTATAATTTAATACATAGTTTTAAAAGTTCACTTAGGACCCACACTAACTCAGACTAAAGGATACACAGATCATTCAGAAAGAGTCCTATATCTCCAAAGACAGAAGGCATACTGAGAAATAATATTACACTGTAAGTGCAGGCCATTTCTCATTCAAAAGGAAGAATACACTCGGTTATCAGAACCAAAAGTCTAGAAGACAGAGCTAAGAAATTAGGAGAATCACTCATGGAGTGCAGATCTGAGTCTACAAAGGCATGTATTTCTTGCTCAGAACTAGGGCAAGTGTCAACATGTATTTGTCTGAATTAAGGATCGCTATGGACCAGTGCCTGTTATATGCCTTCCCAACTCCCCTTTTGAAATAAATTGACTATTACTATTGCATTGTTCCCATTTCTGTCTCATCTTTGTAATGTTTTGTCAATTCCAGGCCTAAAATTAAAAAGTCCTGGCATCTTCTGGTTTTGGTCTTTTGTAGCTCACCTTGAACCACTATATGAGACCACCACATAAGACTGCCTTGCCCCACCACATAAGATATTAAGCTACCTCGCTGAAAGGACCATGCAGGAGACTACATAGAGAGACCTCATGGAGAGGAAGAGGCCCCAAAACTACATTGCAGGGGGGTAAGCCATACCATTGCCACAGGTGAGCCCTGCTTTCCAGAACCATCCACATCAGGTCACCAGACATGTTGGTGAAGCCATCATGGACATTCCAGCCCCAATCACCTAAAACTGCTGCTGCATGAAAGGCTTTAACTGAGAAGAGCAAAAGATCTATCCAGCTAAGTCAAATCATAGGATTCTGAAAATAATTAAATGGTGATTGTTTTCAGATACTAAGTTTTGGAGTGGCTTGTTATAAAGCAACAAAACAATATGTTTTAGAAACAAATATAACTATTATGTAACACGTATGATCTCCCAGATATTATTGCAATGGAGAAAGTATCCGTAGTGAGAGTTAACCACTTAATGGATTCATCCTGGAATTTCTTTTTTTTTTTTTTTTTTTTTTTTTGAGATGGAATCTCGCTCTTTCTCCCAGGCTGGGGTGCAGTGGCATCATCTCTCCTCACTGCAACCTCCACCTCCTGGGTTCAAGCGATTCGCCCGCCTCAGCCTCCCGAGTAGCTGGGACTACAGGCGTGTGCCACAACGCCTGGCTAATTTTTTGTATTTTTAGTAGAGACGGGGTTTCACCGTGTTAGTCAGGATGGTTTCGATCTCCTGACCTCATGATCCGCCCGCCTCGGCCTCCCAAAGTGCTGGGATTATAGGCGTGAGCCACCGCACCCGGTCTATCCTGGAATTTCAAGCCTACCCCCGATGCCTCAAACCTACAGAAACTGACACATGCACCATAGTTTCTTAAAGGGATGCAAAGTTTAAATAATGTGGATTTCAACTGAGGATTATTAAATATTGAATTTGCAACCACATTGATGCATTTTTCTTCAGCTGCACTTTGTCATTTCTGGAGGTTGACAGTCATTGATTATAAAAAATATTTTTATTATGCATAATTGTGAATTGGAATCAAACTTATCGGTGATATTTTTGTTGGTTTTGTGTTTTATTTTGCTGCTGGTTAATCCCATCATGGATGAATGACTTAAAAGAGAATGAGTTTTTAAAGCATGAAGGCAAAGAGAGTGATGGAAATAAATGTGAGTAGTAATACTGGTGGTGTTTAAATCAGTCGTGTATCTTCAAAGAGTTATGAGGACAAAGTAAATCAGTTACTTTGTGTTTTTTATAAGTATCATCTACAAATAAAACTAAAATGTCATTAAAATGTTCGAAATATTTTATGCTTCTTACTTTTATGATCTAGCAATGTGATTTACTGCATTCTGTTTTGAATCATGTATTTAGAAACACAAATTAAACTAATCCATCTCAAGTACAATTTTCAAGTACCCAAAATACTAAGGAAAATCTATCAAAATATTTGGAATGAAGTGTAAAAAAATTAAATTATCTGAATACGTTTTCCCCAATAAGGAACAAATGCAAAAATCATTAGAATACATACATATAGTGTCACTTTAAAACATACAAACTAGAAAATCTGTAATATTGACAGAATCTTTAGTAAACTTGCTATGAAATAAAATGATAAAAATTATATTTGGACACAGAAAAAATAAAATGATTAATAAAATTATTTCATCCAAAAAGGTGAGTTTATTTTAGTGTTACAGATATTGACAGAAACCAAAGAAATGACTACTTTCTTAAGTATGGCAAAGTAATATTTATTAATAGTTGTTTTTCAAATATGAATGAATAAAGAATTATACGAAGACAATTTTTAGGCAAACATTGAAAATATCTGTGACTATAGAATAGATTTTGAATTGACAGCTTCATCTCAAATAGTAACACAGACTAAAAATGATATACTGGGTTAAGCACTGACACTAAGAACACCTCTGGTATGCTAAGAAAACCTGTTTCAGGCATTGAAGCTGTTACAACAGAAGAAAAATATATTCTGGGTTGAAAACATAAGAAAGTTTTTATCCCATTTGGTATGCACAATTTTTTCAGGAGAAGTATTTTTAAATCTGTTAAAATGATCATTTATATCAAGGGAAGACCTCTAAATACTTAATAATGCTCAGCTTTGTGAAGAGATGGAGAATGTTTACAAATAACTACTATTCCAGACTGAAGCACGTTGACTTTTCACTCAGAAAGTCTTCAGTGTTACGTTAGGTAATGCAAACTTCATATTCCTCTGAAAGAAATATTTAATCAGTAATATTTATGAGCACAAATTTGCAAATTAAGTTTTGCAAATATATCTGCTCATTTGAGAAATCTCACTGTGTGCATTAGTCAGAATGGGCTATGCTAAGCTTTGCCAGTAAGCAATTCTCAGTTGTCTTTGACTTCGAAAACATGATATATGACCTTCTTAGTTTGACCAGGGCTCTGCTCCACAATGGTGGCCTTCATTTTAGAACCCCACATGCCATGCCAGATTGCCACCATCAGAACATTGCCAATTGCCAGGGGAAAGGAAGAAAAGTGTAAGGAATTGTGCCCTGGCTCTTAATAGTTTCAGTACGGGAGTAACCCACGTCATTTCACTCACCAAAACAAGTCACATGGCTTAACTTCAAGGGAGGTGGAAGCCTACTCCATGTGAAAAAATCCTGAGAACCAGAATATTAGGGATCTCACTAACTATTGGGTATGTTTTCTTAGAAGTCAAGTTTGTCTCTGTATAAAGCCAATATGATATAATCACATACTTTGGAGTATACATACATCCCTGATCAGCCTGAGTTGGAGTCTTTTGGTTGTTCCAGCTGTTTATAGACTGTTTTGAAGAATTTGCTTTAAAATCATTTGGATTCTTATAAAAAGGGACTGGAAAGATTTGAAAAAAAAAAAGGTCTTCATAACATTTTCCAACTCAGAAGACACTGGTGAGTAGTAGATAAGCAACTTTTTCTTATCATGTGAGGGCAAAGGTAGCATATTTTTAAGGAATTGATCATCAGTGTCTTAATGTATCAGAGACTAAGTAACTGTTTATTACCCTTTATGATCCAATACTTAAAGTTTTGATTCTTTAGTTAACATAAAAACTCTAAAAAAGCAAAAATGTTTTTTCCAGGAACTACATCTTCACATCATGCAAACCAAATGTGATTTTATTGTTGAATTAATCAAAAAATTATCATCATTTTTCTCATTGAGTAATGTTATTTTAGGTATGCAATTTTGCAAATTGATTAGATTTAGCATTACTTACATAAAAACTTAATTGTAATTATATTTGCCTTTATAGTTACTTTCTACTTATGTCAAGTGAGATGTTTTTAAATGCATGGCAGTGATATAAAGTTATTTTAAATATACTCATTTTAATAAAATGTAACAAAATGTGCAGTAAACAAATGGATAGATGAGACATACATACAGCTAAAAATTGTGTAAGGGTCATCAAAATACTGCTATCTGGAAAACAGTAATCCAATGAATAAATTAAAAATGATTGTTATGAATCGAAACAGAAAAAATAATTACCCTAAATTTGTTCTGAGTTGAAGTTGTGCTCCTTTAATTAGGATTTTTAATCATGAACAAATTTTAGAAATGCTAAAGATTTTAAGAACCACTTCCAATTAAAAGAAACTGATTTTCTAAGGCTCCTTCTTAATAAATGAATTAAAAATCATCAGAAGTGTAAAAAATAATTTGCATAAAATTATTTGAATATGCATATACTGATGCTACTTTATATAACAAAATATTTGTCATTATCTAAATAAGTAAATCATTTTCAGACCTATTATTAAATTGTGACATTTTCCATCACTCTAAATTGCTTTTGCAGGTTATACTAGAAGAGTGAGCATCTTTTACCAAATAATTTAGTGTCAAGAAATTTCACTCTAAGCCACAAGTGGCCTTAAGATAGGACAGGTAAGTGCTCCCATGAGAGATGTTGAAAAGTCCTCAAACTTCTACAGAATTATAGCAAAAGTTTTGCCTTTTGTTTTTGTATAAGTTTAACAAGGAGCCTTAGAAAAAGCACATGAAAAGATGCTCAACATCTTTTGTCATTAGGAAAATGTTAATTAAAATAACAATGAGAGGCCCAGTGTGGTGGCTCAGGCCTGTAATCCCAGCACTTTGGGAGGCCGAGGCAGGTGGATCACTTGAGGTCAGGAGTTTGAGACCAGCTTGCCAACATGGCGAAACCTCATCTCCACTAAAAATACAAAAATTAGCCAAGCATGGTGGCACACACTTGGCTGAGGCAGGAGGATTTCTGGAACCCAGGAGGCAGAGGTTGCAGTGAGCCGAGATTGCACCACTGTATTCCAGCCTGGGTGACAGAGCAAGACTCCATCTCAAAAAATAATAATAATAATAATAACAATGAGATACCACAGCATAGTTATTTTACAATGTCTAAAAAATAAAATAAAATATATTGATAATAGTAATTGATGGTAAGGACGTGGAGCAATAAGAAGTAGTGGGAATGCAAAGCATTACAACTACTTTAGAAGCCAATTTAGCAGTTTCATACAAAGCCAAATATAGCTTCAACATATAATCTAGCAACCATGTACCTTGGTATTTAACCACCAGATTCCATCAACCAAAATGTCCTTTAATAGATGAACTGATAAACAAGCTATGGTATGCCAATGCAATGGAATGCTATTCAGCAATAAAAATAATGAATTATCAAGCCACCCAAACGTATATGTGAACCTTAAATGCATATTGCTAAATCTTTTACTGAGCTTATCTGAAAAGGCCACCTATTGTATGACTCAGTTTATATGATGTTCTGGAGAAAGCAGAAATATGGAGACAGTTACAGTTCAATTTTTCCCAGGGCTTCTTGGAGAATAGAGGAGAAGGGTGATTGAATAGGTAAAGCATAGAAAGTATTTTTACCATGGTGAAACTATTCTTTATGATACTGTAATCATGGGTACATGCTACTATGCATTTATCAAAAGCCACAGAACTTACAGAAATCAGAGGAAACTTAATGTATGCAAATTTTAAAAGATCATTTAGGAGGCTGGGGTAGAGTTGGGGGGGATCCCAGGAAGGAATGCAAAATGTGACAAGAGAATCTAATTGTATTACAAATGTATGAAGGAACCACGCTGAAGGGAGCTGTAGTAAAAAATGCTGACCTTGGAAATGAGTGGAGTCTGTAAGACTAACTAATGGCAAAAATAACTGTACATAAATTCTATACTCTAGGTGATAAAATGGTTTCCCATGGGGGTATAGGTTAACAATTCTGAAACATGTATGTTATATACATTTATGTTATGTATATGTATGCTGGACTTGAACAACTAAGTGGATGGCAGATGGTGGGAGCAAGGTTTCTTAATGTTAGAGAGGGAATTTACAGTTAAGCAAAGAGTAGAAGATAGAAGATCCATGTCATAGTAGATTAGAATTGGAGACATCCAATTCTTAGTTTATGCTTAGTTTAATGTAGATAAAAATGGTCCCATATAGAAATATTTGTAGATGGTGCCTATACATAAGTTATTATACACATATACATTTCTTTGTTTTATCACCAGAGAGGACCTAAAAGATGTGACACTCCACCAGCAAACAGCACATATAGTGCCAAGATCTTAGTTTCTAAAACCTTCCTCTGATGAGAGGAACTAGTTTCTTGGAGAAATGACTGATTCCAAGACTGGGGCAGGAAATATAGATGATGAACCTAGAACACCCCGTAGTGCCAGAAAGTAAAGTGCTCAAAAACCAAAACAAAACGTCCAACAATTCACAGAGATGGAGACATGTCAAATGATCACAGTGGCTAGAGTCATTTGAACAAAATGAATAAAGTAAGGTTGGATTATAACCCAAAATATATTTTAAAACCATGAACCTATGTTGATATAAATCATTAAATATTAAATAAGAGGAAATGGACAAATCTCCTGGACATAAAAATTCCAAGTGATTTCCGTAGATACCCTGCCCCCAAGGAGATGGAGCATAATGCTGCACTTCTGAAGAGTGGGCTGCATAGAACGGCTCCCTTCTGAAGAATACATACAGCATGGAAAGGATCAAAAAGAGTAGCTTTCCAGTGGAGAAATCTGACAAACACTGTCTCCGTGAGGTGATCAAGGATTACATCCACAGTGACAAGTCATTTTGATAGTATGTATCCTTGATGAGATGTGATGAGGATGGCACTTTTTCTCTGTGGTCTTCCTACCTGTATTAGTCTGATAAAGACATACCTGAGACTGGGTAATTTATACAGGAAAAAGGTTTAATTGGACTTACAGTTCCACATGGCTGGTGAAGCCTCACAATCATGGTGGAAGGCAAGGAGGAGCATGTCATGTCTTACATGGATGGCAACAGGCAAAGAGAGAGAGCTTGTGCAGGGGAACTCCTCTTTTTAAAACCATCAGATCTTGTGAGGCTTACTCTCAATCACGAGAACAGCATGGGAAAGACTTGCCCCATGATTCAATTACCTCCCACTGGGTCCCTTCCACAATATGTGGGAATTCAAAATGAGATTTGGGTGGAGACACAGCCAAACCATATCACTACCAAAAATGGGTATCCCAAATCTGATCATGTGAAAGCCATCAGACAAATTCCAAGAGAGAGCATCCTATAATTTACCTGTCCTATACTCCTCAAAACTTTCAAAGTCATCAAAAACAACAAAAAGTCTGAGAAACTATGATTGCCAAAAAAAGCCTAAGAAGACATGACAACTAAAGTTAATGTCATATCCTGGATAGGATCCTGGAACAGAAATACAACATTAGGCAAAAACTAAGAGAATATGAATAAAGTGTGAGCTTTAGTTAATAATAATGTATCAATATTGGTTCATTGTTTGTGACAAATGTACCATACTAATGTAAGATGTTGATAATAGAAACTGGGTTGGGGTATTGTCAGAACACTGTGTACTATTTTTATAATTTTTGTGTAAATCTAAAAACATTCCAAAAATTTAAAGCTTTTTTAAAAAATAAAAGCTATAGGGTTTTTTTTTATTAGATAAGCAATATGAACCCTCACCCCAATTACATCTGCGTATCTGGGATTTCTTCCAGCATTTTATGATTAATTAGATCACTCAAATTAGTAATGATTATCATTGTTAATTTAAAAAATGGTGGCATTACAAAGACTAGGAAGTATAATGGTTTTTGGTTTAGAAATTGGAAATTGACCACCAAAAAACAAGAAACTCACTAAGTGACTTGGAAAATTATTCTGCCTGTATATATTATGGTCTTTTCTCAAATGGTGACCAGAGTAGCACTGGCAGTGGAATCACAGAGTGTGCTCCCTAGACATAGTGATTCCTGGGCCAAGCTCAGAACTCATGAACTGGAATCTCAGGGTGGGGAAGCATGGAAGAGCAGAAAAGGGAAGATCGAAAATAGTAATCTTCAATGAGACTTTCCATTTAGCCAACTGTCATTACAAATTCTGTAGTTAAGCACTTATTGCGGAAGTACAATATGAAGTGCTTTTAGAGTTATCAAAAGTACATTGGGTTCATATATGAACTTCATAAATAAAATTGTGCATCTCTTCTTTTAGTATGAAATAATCAAATCCAGGTTTGTATTTTCATGTATGCATATGAATTTTTACTAACATTTATGGTCCTGTCAGCACACTCTTCAAATTATGGTAAATTAGTTGATCTTGTTTTTCTAACTTATTTTCCAAAAGGCACTAACTGAAAGCAATTTTTAGGAGTTTTATACATTGGAACCATTTAAAAAAAAAAAAACTTTTGTCACCTTCACACATTCATGCACTTCATAGTTGATTCTGGCAGGTTTTTAAATAGCAATTTGAGATAAATCTTAATAAAAGAAGCATACATAACTCTAGCAAATAATTAATGTTCAATGAACTCCTATTTTGAAACCAATTGGTGAATTACTTTTCTGTTTGTATGTGTGTGTTTCTTTTTAATTTATAAATATTTCCATTTGATATTTCTTGGTTGAGTCATATTGCATTTCGATCCTTTAGTTTATACTTGGGTTGCAAGGGCGGTAATAAAAACAACTATAGGTTAGCAAGCAACTACAATCACAGAAGGTGAGTTTATTTATAGCTTTACCCACAAAGCTTTCTATTTCTCTTATATATCCTCATGATTTTGAGAAATGTCACAGTAACAATTTGAATTTTAGACACAAATGAGGTGGTATATTTTTGAAAGTAATTGAGCAGTAAAACCAAGGCCAATGGGTCAGAGCTACATGGAGCTCAATATAAAAACTAAGAACTTTTGAAGAAACTGAGAGTCACCCAAAGATGGCAAAACTATGTCACTAAGTGACAGCACTTGTCCTTGGAGGGATTATCAGAAGTTGAACAATTATTTGATGAAGCTGAGCTAGTAAGTAAAATAAATATTCTTGGCCATGCGCCGTGGCTAACGCCTCTAATCCCAGCACTTTGGGAGGCCGAGGTGGGTGGATCACCTGAGGTAAGGAGTTCAAGACCAGCCGGGCCAACATGGTGAAATCCCATCTCTACCAAAAATGCCAAAATTATCTGGGCATGGTGGCATGTGCCTGTAGTCCCAGCTACTCAGGAGGCTGAGGCAGGAGAATCGCTTGAACCCAGGAGACAGAGGTTGCAGTAAGCTGAGATCATGCCACTGCACTCCAGCCTGGGCAACACAGGCAGGCTCCATCTTAAAATCAATCAATCAATCAATCAATCAATATTCTTTAAGGTCTAGTCCAGCAAGAGTTATGTGTTAAGCCACTTGAGTTTAAAAAGTGAGGAGGGGTAGAAATAATATATTTCAGTGTATTTGCGAAGATGTATATAGTCTGAAATTTTATATAGAGGTATAAAGATTTATTTTAAGTTTATATTTGTTTGTTCTGATGATAGTTACTGCATTAAAAATTATCCCCAAACTTAGAGACTTACAAAAACACTTTATTTTAATCATGAATACAGATTAGGACTTTGAGAAAGACTTATTATCTTGGAAGTTCTTCCTTTTTGGTTTCTCAGACAGTTAGCATTAGATACTGGTAGAGGCCACTGTCATCTGAAGGCTTCCCTGGGTTGGACATCCAAGATCGTGCACTCACAAGGTTTACAGTGGATGCTGGCCATTGGCTAGGACCCGTGCTGAGTTGTTTACCAGAGTACCAATTTTGTCTTTCTAGCATGGTAGCCCCAGAATAGTGAGATTTCTTATGTCCACCAAAAAAAGCACAAGGTACAACATTTGTTGTCACCTGACTTCCAAAGTCACAGAATATCACTTTTGCCCCCTCGCTGTTAGTTTTAAATAAGTCTCAAGTTACAGACCTGTTTAGGTTGGGATACACCGAGCCAGTGTCCTTTAGCCAGCTTAGATTGGGAGCCTCAACAAATAAAGATGGTTGATATCTCTTGATCACTCTATCAAGTTGTTGTTACTATTTACTTCCTAAGATGGAAACCAGCCCTTATCTGAGAAATGGATTTTTTTTTTTTGCTGTTAACTATAGAATGTAAAGTAATAAAAATGATTTTTAAAACAAGAAACTAATTTTATTTTTTAGTCATAAAAAGACAATGGTAAAATGACATCGTTGCACTCACCCATAGAAATAGAACTCTGTCAAGTTTTATTTAACCGTTTTGCAGATGTGCTAAACTTGATAATCTATTGGCTGAGAGGGAAAAGATGCAGTATAGAACTGTCACTGAAATTTTTCATGATTACAAAGACATGTGGCACTATTTACAAATAAAAATAGTTTTCTCTTTATTACACAGAGGAAATCTATCCTTAAAATAATCAAAAACTTGGGCAAATATATATATGTATATATATACATATATAGTCATGGAGCATCATTCATATTTGTGAAAGATTAGAAACATCTTAAATTTCCAAAGTTAGAGAGATCCATCAATGAATGCAGCAAACAATAAGTATGCTTATAAGGAACTTAAATCATATGGGAGATCATATGGGAAAATACTTATAAGAGTGCTTATGGGAAAAGTCAGAATGTAGAATTATATATGCTATATGACTTTAAATAGCTAAATGGAAAAATAATAGAAAAAAGCAGAAAATTTGTAAACTTAATAAACAAGCTATACAGAGCTTTTAAAAATCTATTTTATTTCTGCAGTGTACACATCTTCCTTTTATGATCGAGAAGGCATAAAGCAATCTTTTTGTTATAGAATGCTAAAAATAGAATATGTTTTCACACATGTATACATACTCACACAGAAAATGAAGACTTACTATTTCCTTCCTTCATTTATTTGTCTTACTACATCATAATCTAGCTTATTTTCTGGTGATCCCAAGGCCCACATCAAATATTACTTCTTTTTCTGGTATATCCAGACAGAACTATTTGCTTCTAAAATTGTGCTGATATACGACATTTTAAAACATTGAAATATAATTCTCAATCATAAAATTTACCTTTTATAGTATACAATTAGGAAGTTTTATATATTAACAAAGTTGCACAACCAGGACTACTATCTCATTCCGCAATATTTTCATCACCCCAAGAAAAAGTCCTATACCTATTAGGAGTCACACCTCATTCCCTGATGCCCCCAGCCCCAAGCAATCACTAATCCACATTCTCTCTCTATGGATTTGCCTATTATGGATATTTCATACGAATGAAATCATATATGTGGCCTTTGCTGCCTGTCTTCTTCCACTGAGCATAATAAGGGCTGGTTTCCATCTTAGGAATTAATATTATCTAGATCCATCCATGTTGTAGCATGTATCAGTACCTCATTCCTTTTATGGTTGAATAATATTCCACTGTATGAATATAATACATTTTGTTTATCCTTTCATCAGTCAGCAGACATTTGGGTTATTTTTACTTTTTTGGCTATTTTGAATAATGCTACTACGTACCTTCATATGCCAGCTTTTGTGTGAACAAGTGTTTTCAAGCCTCATGAATATGTAACTAGGATTGGATTTCCTGGATCATATAATAACTTTCTAAGGAAATGCCAAATGATCTTTCAAAGTGACTGTACCACTTTACATTGCCACCAGCACTGTACAATGGTTCTAATACTCTACATCCTTTTCAACACTGGTTATAATCTGCCTTTTCAATTATAGCCATTCTAGTAGGTATGAAGTGGTATCTCATAGTGATTTTTATTTACATTTTCCCAATGACTAATGAATTGAGCAGCTTTTCATGTGCTCGTTGACCATTCATGTATCTTATTGGGATAAATGTCTATCGAAATCCTTTACCCATTTTTAAGTTGTGTTGTCTTTTTATTGTTGAGTTGTTAGAGTTTTTTATACATTCTGGATACTGGACACTTATCAGATATATTGTTTGCAAACATTTTCTCTGATTCCATGGGTTGTCATTTTACTTTCTTGATAATGTCTTTGAAGCCTAAACTTTTTAATTTTGATGAAGTCCAATTTATCTATTTTTTCTTTGGTTGTTTTGCTTTTGGTGTAATCTCTAAGAAACTATTGCCTAATCCAAGCTCACAGAGATTTATATATATGTTTTTTTTTCTAAGAGTTTTATAGTTTTAGCTCTTAAGTGTAGCTCTTCAATTCATCGTGTATTAGGTTGCTATTGGTGCGCATAGGAGTTTATACAGATCTTTGAATTGCACTTAACACTGCACCATTCTTTTCTAAATATATTTTTTACTCTCTTCTAGATTTTGGTCTCCTGAAATAATTCACATAGTGGATAGCACCGAAAAAAAGTGATTATTTCCTAAAAATTCAATTATTCAACAACAAACAATGGCATTAATGTGTCAGCCAAAATTTAACTTTCTTGAAATAACTGACATATTTGCCAATAATTGTTACCTTCAACTTTAAATTTACCTTATTGTGATAACTGCTTTGCGAATGAAGTTATACAAAACTCATCTGAATTGAGAAAATGCTATGTTATTTCTTGTTTGGGAGGTTTTAGTTGTTTTGTTTCTTTAGTTGTTTCCTAGCTTCCAATTTCTCCTTCATCCCCAGAGAAAACTCTAAACAATGCAAAAAAATAAGCTAAATATTTATTATTAGTATATTATAGTTATTTTATCTTAATAAGTGAAACTAATATTAGTTTAACATTATTATCTAATATCAGTTAATATTAGAGTGAGAAATTGACTATTTCAGTTGAACTTTCATCATGGTGGAACAAGAGCCTGAAAATTAGAAAGCCTTCTGCTGAGGCCATAGGATAGAATCTAAAGCTTCTCTGTATCTTCAGTTTTGAAAAATCAGAAGAAAGACTTTGAAAGCACTAAGAATTTTATATCAAACAATGAGTCTTGTCTGATGCATCTACCAAACCTTTGCCTGACATTCATGATATTGTTTTCTGTTAATTAAATTTGATAATAAAAATTTTCATTACTTCATGTAATCCTAGTCATTTGGTATCAGAAAAACTAAAGAAACTACAAACTTGCCATTCATTCCTATCGATAGACAGGGAACTTGGTTGTAAAGTGCAGATGCAAAATGAGCTATTGGAATATAAAGTCTGATGAAGTGGGAGACATGGTGTAGACGCACATGGCCTTCCATATGTGAAAGAGGAGACTTGCCCAGAGGGAGAAAGCAGGAAGAAGCCAGAGTGAAGGTCTCTAAGCAGTGATCCAAGTAACAACCTAGACTAGAAGAAAGAGAAAATCTTCTCTAGGCATAAAAAACAGTGTAATAGGTAAGTGCTTAGAGGCAATTAATACTGTCAATAAAGGCTGGTTTAGGAGTATCAGGTATTGTAAAAAGAATCTGGGGCCCAACACATATGAGAAAGAATCTAAGCAAAATGTGTAAAAGTAAGCTTTCAGACAATGGAGCACATTGTAATTAAGTTTTCAAAGCATATCTGACTTGTATGTAAAATTTTTGTTTTTTGGTTTGCTTCAAATGCCAACTCTGATCAGGAATGTTAAGCTGCTTACATACAAAAGGGGTAAAACTTGATGGGCGTATGTGTCTTTATATTAATGAGGATACTTTTATAAAATAAAAAAGAAAGAATGAAGTTGTTTGCAATGCATAATAAATCATGAACCAATTGTAGAAAACAGCACTCACTTTATGGTGTCATCAGTTACATGCGTGGATCCTAACCATTTGGCTACTTATACTTAAATAAACTTAGAAAAATAAATACACCCATGTAGACATTATGTGCATCAGGGGACTACAAAACAAAGAGAAAATATCATATTTAAATTAATTAAATAATTTTAGTTTGTAAAGTAATCATACAATATATTCAATGGCAACAACTGTTGTTGCTAAGAAAAGCCTATATTATTGCGGCTTACTAATAGTGAAAACTCACATGAGGAAGGATAACAGTAAGAGAATCACTTTATTAATTGCCTTTTATTTTCTGTTAATGAAGTAAAGTTTAACATCTATTCTACCACTGACTGTTTTCTAGTATGTACTGTTGCAATCTTAAAGAAATATGTTTTTCATTGAAATATTAATTTAAGCATATTTTAAAAGTGCAAATTATATGACAGGCACAAGTCTATCATCTTATGCTGTGACTGTCAACTACAGCACCAGGGAATCTAGATGAAACTTGATAAAAACACAGTTTAGGTTCTTTTGATCTTCTAAGTGTTTATTCACATATATATTGAGATATATTTGCCTATAGAGCCTGACCTAGCTAGAAAACCTCAGACTAAATCATAGTTTATGAAAGGTACAGAGTGGCAGAGATTACTCAATGTGAAGGCGCTGGGTAAAGATGACGAAACTTGCCAAAAATCACTCAGTTAACTGATAATAGTAAACACTGCATGGATGTCCTCAGTGACTTTGCAGAGCAGCCCCAATGGGACAATTATTCTCAAGCTGTGGCAGTGGTGGTGAACAGAGACTTCCAGTTGTCTCTTGGCTTTTCCTCCCAGATGTCTAACTGAAATTGAAAAACAGGAGAGTCCAAGTGAGCTTCTGTACCCCTCCTGTGCAGGTCTCTTCTCTGGCATTGGCAGTCTTGGTCAGTGACAACACCAGTCACCTTGTTACAGAATCCAGAAACTTAACAGTTTAAAGCAGACTGTCGTGCTTTAACTTCTCATTGTAATAAGCCTCTATACTTGGTTGAGTCAACCTCTTTTTTAAAATTTACTTTTAATTTTAATGTTTATTTTTTTGAGACAGAGTCTCACTCTGTCGCCCAGGCTGGAGTGCAGTGGTGCAATCTCAGCTCACTGCAACCTCCGCCTCCCGGGTACAAGCAATTCTTCTGCCTCAGCCTCCCAAGCAGCTGGGATTAAAGGCGTGCACCTCCACACCTGGTTTTTTTTATTTTTTTATTTTTTAGTAGAGACAGGGTTTCACGTGTTGGCCAGGCTGGTCTCAAACTCCTGACCTCAAGTGATCCACCTGCCTCTGCCTCCCAAAGTGCCAGGATTAGAGGCGTGAGCCACTGTGCCCAGGCAACCACTTTAATGTTCCAATCATCCATTTCTTTTATTTGATCTCCAGTATGACAACCTTCACTTTCCCAAAGCTAAACCAGAACCATGGCTTCCTAGTTGACATTTCAACCTCCAGGCTTGATGACCTTCATAGAATCTATTACCAGAGGACTCATAAAACTATAAAATTCTCTGATACTGTCTTGCTTATAAGGCACCATAGCTCCTCAATGTCTGTGAAGTGAAGTCTCAATGTCTTAGCCGCTTAGAAAACATTTAAGGCCTTACTTAATCAAATTTCTTCTTGCTTTTCCAGTTGTATTTCTTACTTCTCCCTTTTCCAACAATGTCAAAGGATATACCTTTTCACAAAGGTATCAAGTTCCATACTCCGGGAATTCCTCTCTACCAGGACTTCTCTCATTCTCCATACCTGCCTTGCTAAGTCTTATGCACCCTACAATCCTTCTGTTTTCTATTCAAATATATCTTTATCTGTGAACTCTTCCCTGCCTCACGACAAGGAAAATGTTCACTTTCTTCCTTGTCCACATCTCTCTCTTGCACTATCTTTGTTATATCATATAGCATATGCTTAGATAGATAATTGGTTTATGATTGCTTCTTTCTACCATAGTGTGAACATATGTGATTTAATCTTAGTACTCCTAAAATTTAAACTACTGTTCTTCATGTATTAAGTTCTCAGCATGTGTTTATGGAATTAAAGCTTCATGTAAGCTTTTATATGTGATGCATATGGTCACATGTAATGGGCAATGGTGGTATTCATTGGGGTCAGATTGTGAAAGGTCTTGTATGACAAATGTCGAAGAGTCATTCAAAGTAATCTAGAAAATGAGAGCCTGACCTTGGCAGTGGCAAATTGGAGGGGTTTTCACAAGCATTTCTGAGGACAAGCCTAGTGCCTGTATTGATATGTGAAGTGAAGGAGTTAGAATAGTAGAAGATTCCTCTGTGGTTTCAGCTGAAGAGACTGGATAGATAGTGACACCATTGTTTGAGATAAAGAATAGAGCAGATTGGCCAAAATTAGCAGACACTATTTTCCTAATATGGAATCTCAGATGAGCAAAGAATACAGACCATGACAATTATTTGCATACAGATAAAGGTTGTGTTTGTTGGAGCTTTACTATCACTGAGATAATTTCAATTTAGAACTGGATGACTGACTTCCACACAAAGGTTAGGGTAAATTCCCTGTAGACCAGAAGGCATTTTGAAGAGGAGTAGTATGCTGCCACCTCTGCCCTAATATCACCCTTCTTTGCCTTCTTAAAAAAAAAGTCAAAATAAACAGATAAAATATGATCCCAAAGGTGGCTGAAATATACCACCTCTCCTTTGTGTATCCTCAGAGCACCTGAAAAACAGTGAGAACTTTACTGTTGGGCCAAGGTTTGTACTTAATAAGAGGAATAATAAGATTAACATGCCTTTGTGACTACATCCGGGGATCACTTGGAATAGAGTGCTTGTTGCCAAGTAGTTATCTGAAGGGTATACACACCAAACAACGTAATGAAATCCAAATACCAAACAAGTGCCTTTATTGTAGTTAAAGGCCAATCTGATAAGTTAATTCTGAATAACACTATGTGAATGAGGTACGACTGTTTCTTCATGATGTCACTTATCCAGAAAGTTTACCCACTGAGATCACTGAAAAACTAAGCTTTTTGGTGACTCACTTTCAAGCGTCCAGAAACAAAGGCAATGTTTGAGCCGTCACAAAGGATAGATCTAAATTCAAGACAGGGAGTAAAAAATCATTCAAGTGCCATATTTATATGTTTTTAAAAAGACCTTTGTTATCTTAAAGGAATATAATAGGTCTTGTGTATACCTTTGTTTTGTTCACAACACATTTTATCTTTTCATATGCATCTGTGACTCCTCTACTAGGCATTAATAATACAAGATGAACAAGTCCTCCCTCTTCTGGGCTATCTGTTCTCCATGCTTTCAACTGTTTCTCATGTTTGATGGATTCCAGTTCCTGCATCATTCTGCTTTTCCCACTATGACCATATTCCAGTTTCATACCAATCCACTTAATACAACTAGCAGTTGGATTCACAATGCAGCCATTGACAAGGATAAGCTGTAAACAGCAGAAGGCTCATTCCCCAAATCAGAGAACTATATGTCTTCTGCTGAAGCTAAATCTTACATTAAATTTTAAGGTAGTCATGCTTACTTTTGGCTTACATTGAGCTTATAGTAAGTTTGTATTTTTTTACATAAGCTGTTAGTAATCTTCCCCATCTACTTCATCAAGTGATCTTTTAAAAATTGGTGGGAAAACATTTTAAGAGGCAGCCATAAAGTTTATTCTTATTGAGTTTCATGTCATTTCAGCTCATTGCCTGAATGCATTAGGATCTTTATCAGCAGTTGTTTGCTTCTCTAATATGATGACTTTCCTGATTCTTCTTTCAATCCAAAGTGAAAATGGTAAAATGAACATGGGGAAACCCTATTGGGTGCTACTATTGATTTTTCTGATTTTCCTCCTCAGTGACTGACATATTGCATCAATCAACACTCTTTGGATATAACTGTTCAAGTAAATATGGTTTCAACTAATCAGCCTATAATACAGCCAACACTTTTCAATCTTGTCCGTAGGATATGTGTGATGTACTTGCATGTGTTGTTGAATATTAAGATGCTCTTTGTGTATTTGTAAGCTTCTCTTGGTCTAGTCAATAATCCTATTTTGTTACAAATCATCCCATGATTATCTATTTTTTATGCATCTACATTGTTTATATTGATGACCAGTTTCTTTGTTTAAGAATGATTTTATAACCCTTTGTAGAGCTTTTCTTGGAACTGATATAAAATTTGGTAATATTTATAATAATATAAGGACTTTTTCTTTATTCTCTTTTGAAAAATATTATGGTGATATTGGTACAGCTAAAGTCACCTAACTCTTCCATCCATATATATGATTTTTTAAAAAAATCATTAACAATATTTCTTCAATTGTATCTGAAAACTTATTCAATATGTTTAACCTTAGCATCTTTTAAGTACCCAAGGCTGTCTTACTATTTCTCACCTTCATTGGACTTTAAATCTCTTAATAAAGTTTTAAAAAATGTTCTTTTCTATATTGCAAATTTTTCTCTGTGATTAAAATAAGTAAGAACAAAAAAGGAAAATAAGTTGAGTAGTTTGGTCTCATTAAACCATCTGCCCAAATGATTGTACTTAGGCCATCTTTGGTCTTGTTCTAATTTTGTTTTATAATGCCCTATTTTTTTCCTTGTACTATAATCATAAGAATTGAACTGAATCATGTTTCCATAGGCATCCTTGGTTCTATGTTTCTCTTTCAATACTTGAAATTATGATTTCCAAAATCTGAGCTCAACAGAAAGCTTCTTTTAAAACTCATTTTGTTTTTATAGAAATCTGCTCTTTTCCGTCAATTTAAGGTAACTTGGCGATTGTATTAATTTTAGAAAGTCTCATCCCTGTTGAATATTACTCTATTTGAGAGTTTCTCTCTGTTGTATCACTATGTCTGTTTCCTCTGTGAATTTGAAAGTAAGGGAGTCATATTTGATGATACCCCAATATATTTCCTGTCATTGTAATTTCTTCCCTCTGTCATTTTTACTTAACACTTTCCAATTTTTGTTTAGTGTTTCTCTTATTTTTATCAAGTGAATGAGGCATATAGTAAAAATTAAGCAGTATTAAAGATTTTATAATATTTCATCTCATTCCTTACCATCTCCAATCCTGCTACTGAGAAGCAAGCAGTTTTAGTAGTTCTCATAGCGATTCTTCTGGTGGTTTCATCTATAACACTAAATAACATACCAGTATTTCTTGATTTAGCAAGCAAATCTTCTATTCTCTGAACGCAAATTACCACTTTCAGATGCCCTCATGTAGCCATCCATTATGTTCTTAATTTTATTACTTATGTTATTATCTTAGTTTAGTCATTACTTGATTTTTCTTTAAATAGAATTATTTATATATCTTGATCTGTCAACTTCAGACGGTCACTTATTTTATTAACTAGTTAATTAATTTATTTTTGAGACAAAGTCTCCCTCTGTCACCCAGCCTGGAGTGTAGTAGTGCCATCTCAGCTCACTGCAAACTCTGCCTCCCGGGTTCAAGCAATTCTCCTGCCTCACCCTGCCAAGTAGCTGAGACTACAGGTGTGAATCACCATACCCAGCTAATTTTTGTATTTTTAGTAGAGACACGGTTTCACCATGTTGGCCAGGGTGGTCTCAAGCTCCTGAGCCCCTGCCTCATGATCCTCCTGCCTCGGCCTCCCAAAGTGCTGGGATTACAGGCATCAACCACCACAGCTGGCTCCAGTCACTTCTTCAGTTGAACATTCTAACATTCCAATTTTTTTCCACATCTTCTTCACATTCACCTTCTAAATTCTGTCAAAGATAGCTTTATTTTGACAATGACAACACCAATAACATTTTATGTTCCATTTGTAACCATAACTAAGTACAACCTGATACTTGAAACCCAAAAAATAGCATTGACTTGATTGCAGTTGTGTAACTATTGCCCAGTGAAGAGCAACATGCTGGTCAAGGACACCATTCTAATCTCTACATATCCCAGGTCACATACACAGGACCGCCTGAGAATAATATTGCTTAAATACTAAAGAAAAGTACTTTTTATATCTCTTCAATTGTCTGAAATCATGCCTTTTTTTTACTTTGTTTCATAAATTAACCATGGCTCTTTAGCACAGCTGTTTTTCCTACAATTTCTTAGTACAGCTCTTTATTTTTCCTACAATTTCTCGGTGTCCCTACATTTACCTGGTTGAGAGAATAAATATATGCATTCTTCAACATAACGCTAAGAGGCCCCAGTTTCCTATTTATTTCAACTACTAATTAGAAATTATCTCATTCTTTTTAAAGACATTCTTCTTAGGGTTCACTGACTTTAGGATTTAATTTGGACCAATAACTTTTTAGGCTTACACAGACAAGTCACTCTGGCATTTGTTTCACTGCGTTCCTGACTCAGTTGCACAGTTTCTCCTTCACGACTTTTACCTTTATTTTGCTGGATTACAACCTCAAAAAATTTCCTCATAAAGGGTATATTAAAAGTGAACTTATTGGTTAGGCGTGGTGGCTCACATCTGTAATCTCAGCACTTTGGGAGGCTGAGGCAGGCAGATCACCTGAGGTCAGGAGTCCGAGACCAACCTGGTCAACATGGTGAAACCACACCTCTACTAAAAATCCAAAAAAAAATTAGCCAGGTGTGGGGCATATGGCTGTAATCCCAGCTACTTGGGAGGCTGAAGCAGGAGAGTCGCTTGAGGCAGAGGTTGCAGTGAGCCAAGACCTCGCCATTGCACTCCAGCCTGGGCAACAAGAAAGAAATTCCATCTCAAAGAAAAATAAAAAATAAAAAAGTGAACTTCTCCATTGCTGCAAGAATTACATCATCTTTTTGCATCTACAGTTGAGTACCAGTTTGATCATGTATAGATTTGCAGGTTAACTGTCAGTGGGATTTTGATTGCGTTGTAAGACTTATATTCTCTCTTTCTCTCTGTCTCTCTCTCTGTCTCTGTCTCTTTCTCAGATTTTAGGGTATGTATTTATTCTTAGTGCTATAAAATTTCACAGGGATGTATATATGTATGGGATTTTTAGACCCCTCTTTCTACACATTCTGGGAATACTTTTTATTTTGCTTGTACTTTTTTTAACCAACCAAACTATGGCGTTTCTTATCATTCTCTTCATTATTTTAGCTTTCACTCTTTAAATTAGCATACAATAGAATTCACTGTGGTATATAGTTCTATGAGTTTTGAGAACAGTATAAACAAGACAACCAAGATATAAAACTGCTCTGTTGTTCCAAATGTTCCCTGTGCTGCTGCTTTGTAAGTTAACTCCTCCACCTATCTGCAACTTCTGACAACTCGTGATGCGTTCCCCATTCCTACAAATTTATCATAGGAATATAATCATACAATATGTAGGCATTTGAGTTAAGCTTCTTTCACTTAATATGATGCCGTTCAGATTCATCTGCGTTTTGTGTGTCATGAGCTTGTCTTATATTATTACTAAGTAGTATTCCACTGTATGAATGTACTAGAGTTTTTTTAATCCCTTCACCAATTAAAGGACGGTGAGTTATTTTTAGTTTTGAAAAACTGTGAATAAAGCTGCTTGTAAACAGTCACATATATATGTTTGTACAAATACAGGTTTTCATTTCATTAGGAGAAATACCTAGAAGATTTGTTCTTTATATGGTAAGCATATGTTTAAATATGTATGAAACTGATACACTCTTATAAAGTGCTGTAACATTTTGTATTCTTACCAGCCATGCATGTAAACACCTGCCATTCTACCTCCTCACTAGCATTTGGAATTGTGCCCTGTTATTAATCTTAAATATTGGTGTGGATGTCCTTTCTGTTTGTTACTTTTCCTTCTAACAGACAGGACCCTTAGCTGCAGGTCTGTTGGAATACCCTGCCATGTGAGGCGTCAGTGTGCCCCTGCTGGGGGGTGCCTCCCAGTTAGGCTGCTCGGGGGTCAGGGGTCAGGGACCCACTTGAGGAGGCAGTCTGCCGGTTCTCAGATCTCCAGCTGCGTGCTGGGAGAACCACTGCTCTCTTCAAAGCTGTCAGACAGGGACATTTAAGTCTGCAGAGGTTACTGCTGTCTTTTTGTTTGTCTGTGCCCTGCCCCCAGAGGTGGAGCCTACAGAGGCAGGCCGGCCTCCTTGAGCTGCGGTGGGCTCCACCCAGTTCGAGCTTGCCGGCTGCTTTGTTTACCTAATCAAGCCTGGGCAATGGCGGGCGCCCCTCCCCCCGCCTCGCTGCCTCCTTGCAGTTTGATCTCAGACTGCTGTGCTAGCAATCATCCAGACTCCGTGGGCGTAGGACCCTCCGAGCCAGGTGTGGGATATAATCTCGTGGTGCACCATTTTTTAAGCCAGTCCGAAAAGCGCAATATTCGGGTGGGAGTGACCCAATTTTCCAGGTGCGTCCGTCACCCCTTTCTTTGACTCGGAAAGGGAACTCCCTGACCCCTTGCGCTTCCCAAGTGAGGCAATGCCTCGCCCTGCTTCGGCTCGCGCACGGTGCGCGCACCCACTGACCTGCACCCACTGTCTGGCGCTCCCTAGTGAGATGAACCCGGTACCTCAGATGGAAATGCAGAAATCACCCGTCTTCTGCGTCGCTCACGCTGGGAGCTGTAGACCGGAGCTGTTCCTATTCGGCCATCTTGGCTCCTCCCAATCCAAACCCATCTGTACATCACCATCATCAAAGACCAAAAGTAGATAAAACCACAAAGGTGGGGAAAAAACAGAACAGAAAAACTGGAAACTCTAAAACGCAGAGCGCCTCTCCTCCTCCAAAGGAACGCAGTTCCTCACCAGCAATGGAACAAAGCTGGATGGAGAATGACTTTGACGAGCTGAGAGAAGAAGGCTTCAGACGATCAAATTACTCTGAGCTACGGGAGGACATTCAAACCAAAGGCAAAGAAGTTGAAAACTTTGAAAAAAATTTAGAAGAATGTATAACTAGAATAACCAATACAGAGAAGTGCTTAAAGGAGCTGATGGAGCTGAAAACCAAGGCTCGAGAACTACGTGAAGAATGCAGAAGCCTCAGGAGCCGATGCGATCAACTGGTAGAAAGGGTATCAGCAATGGAAGATGAAATGAATGAAATGAAGCGAGAAGGGAAGTTTAGAGAAAAAAGAATCAAAAGAAATGAGCAAAGCCTGCAAGAAATATGGGACTATGTGAAAAGACCAAATCTACGTCTGATTGGTGTACCTGAAAGTGATGGGGAGAATGGAACCAAGTTGGAAAACACTCTGCAGGATATTATCCAGGAGAACTTCCCCAATCTAGCAAGGCAGGCCAACGTTGAGATTCAGGAAATACAGAGAACGCCACAAAGATACTCCTCGAGAAGAGCAACTCCAAGACACATAATTGTCAGATTCACCAAAGTTGAAATGAAGGAAAAAATGTTAAGGGCAGCCAGAGAGAAAGGTCGGGTTACCCTCAAAGGGAAGCCCATCAGACTAACAGCGGATCTCTCGGCAGAAACCCTACAAGCCAGAAGAGAGTGGGGGGCCAATATTCAACATTCTTAAAGAAAAGAATTTTCAACCCAGAATTTCATATCCAGCCAAACTAAGCTTCATAAGTGAAGGAGAAATAAAATACTTTACAGACAAGCAAATGCTGAGAGATTTTGTCACCACCAGGCCTGCCCTAAAAGAGCTCCTGCAGGAAGCACTAAACATGGAAAAGAACAACTGGTACCAGCCGCTGCAAAATCATGCCAAAATGTAAAGACCATTGAGACTAGGAAGAAACTGCATCAACTAACGAGCAAAATCACCAGCTAACATCATAATGACAGGATCAAATTCACACATAACAATATTAACTTTAAATGTAAATGGACTAAATGCTCCAATTAAAAGACACAGACTGGCAAATTGGATAAAGAGTCAAGACCCATCAGTGTGCTGTATTCAGGAAACCCATCTCACGTGCAGAGACACACATAGGCTCAAAATAAAAGGATGGAGGAAGATCTACCAAGCAAATGGAAAACAAAAAAAGGCAGGGGTTGCAATCCTAGTCTCTGATAAAACAGACTTTAAACCAACAAAGATCAAAAGAGACAAAGAAGGCCATTACATAATGGTAAAGGGATCAATTCAACAAGAAGAGCTAACTATCCTAAATATATATGCACCCAATACAGGAGCACCCAGATTCATAAAGCAAGTCCTGAGTGACCTACAAAGAGACTTAGACTCCCACACGTTAATAATGGGAGACTTTAACACCCCACTGTCAACATTAGACAGATCAATGAGACAGAAAGTCAACAAGGATACCCAGGAATTGAACTCAGCTCTGCACCAAGCGGACCTAATAGACATCTACAGAACTCTCCACCCCAAATCAACAGAATATACATTTTTTTCAGCACCACACCACACCTATTCCAAAATTGACCACATACTTGGAAGTAAAGCTCTCCTCAGCAAATGTAAAAGAACAGAGATTATAACAAACTATCTCTCAGACCACAGTGCAATCAAACTAGAACTCAGGATTAAGAATCTCACTCAAAACCACTCAACTACATGGAAACTGAACAACCTGCTCCTGAATGACTACTGGATACATAACAAAATGAAGGCAGAAATAAAGATGTTCTTTGAAACCAACGAGAACAAAGACACAACATACCAGAATCTCTGGGACGCATTCAAAGCAGTGTGTAGAGGGAAATTTATAGCACTAAATGCCCACAAGACAAAGCAGGAAAGATCCAAAATTGACACCCTAACATCACAATGAAAAGAACTAGAAAAGCAAGAGCAAACACATTCAAAAGCTAGCAGAAGGCAAGAAATAACTAAAATCAGAGCAGAACTGAAGGAAATAGAGACACAAAAAACCCTTTAAAAAATTAATGAATCCAGGAGCTGGTTTTTTGAAAGGATCAACAAAATTGATAGACCGCTAGCAAGACTCATAAAGAAAAAAAGAGAGAAGAATCAAATAGACACAATAAAAAATGATAAAGGGGATATCACCACCGATCCCACAGAAATACAAACTACCATCAGAGAATATTACAAACACCTCTACGCAAATAAACTAGAAAATCTAGAAGAAATGGATAAATTCCTCGACACATACACTCTCCCAAGACTAAACCAGGAAGAAGTTGAATCTCTGAATAGACCAATAACAGGAGCTGAAATTGTGGCAATAATCAATAGTTTACCAACCAAAAAGAGTCCAGGACCAGATGGATTCACAGCCGAATTCTACCAGAGGTACAAGGAGGAACTGGTACCATTCCTTCTGAAACTATTCCAATCAATAGAAAAAGAGGGAATCCTCCCTAACTCATTTTATGAGGCCAGCATCATTCTGATACCAAAGCCAGGCAGAGACACAACCAAAAAAGAGAATTTTAGACCAATATCCTTGATGAACATTGATGCAAAAATCCTCAATAAAATACTGGCAAAACGAATCCAGCAGCACATCAAAAAGCTTATCCACCATGATCAAGTGGGCTTCATCCCTGGGATGCAAGGCTGGGTCAATATACGCAAATCAATAAATGTAATCCAGCATATAAACAGAGCCAAAGACAAAAACCACATGATTATCTCAATAGATGCAGAAAAAGCCTTTGACAAAATTCAACAACCCTTCATGCTAAAAACTCTCAATAAATTAGGTATTGATGGGACGTATTTCAAAATAATAAGAGCTATCTATGACAAACCCACAGCCAATATCATACTGAATGGGCAAAAACTGGAAGCATTCCCTTTGAAAACTGGCACAAGACAGGGATGCCCTCTCTCACCACTCCTATTCAACATAGTGTTGGAAGTTCTGGCCTGGGCAATTAGGCAGGAGAAGGAAATAAAGGGGATTCAATTAGGAAAAGAGGAAGTCAAATTGTCCCTGTTTGCAGACGACATGATTGTATATCTAGAAAACCCCATTGTCTCAGCCCAAAATCTCCTTAAGGTGATAAGCAACTTCAGCAAAGTCTCAGGATACAAAATCAATGTACAAAAATCACAAGCATTCTTATACACCAACAACAGACAAACAGATAGCCAAATCATGAGTGAACTCCCATTCACAATTGCTTCAAAGAGAATAAAATACCTAGAAATCCAACTTACAAGGGATGTGAAGGACCTCTTCAAGGAGAACTACAAACCACTGCTCAAGGAAATAAAAGAGGATACAAACGAATGGAAGAACATTCCATGCTCATGGGTAGGAAGAATCAAAATCGTGAAAATGGCCATACTGCCCAAGGTAATTTACAGATTCAATGCCATCCCCATAAAGCTACCAATGACTTTCTTCACAGAATTGGAAAAAACTACTTTAAGGTCATATGGAACCAAAAAAGAGCCCGCATCACCAAGGCAATCCTAAGTCAAAAGAACAAAGCTGGAGGCATCACACTACCTGACTTCAAACTATACTACAAGGCTACAGTAACCAAAACAGCATGGTACTGGTACCAAAACAGAGATATAGATCAATGGAACAGAACAGAGCCCTCAGAAATAACACCGCATATCTACAACTATCTGATCTTTGACAAACCTGAGAAAAACAAGCATTGGGGAAAGGATTCCCTGTTTAATAAATGGTGCTGGGAAAACTGGCTAGCCATATGTAGAAAGCTGAAACTGGATCCCTTCCTTACACCTTATACAAAAATCAATTCAAGATGGATTAAAGACTTAAACATTAGACCTAAAACCATAAAAACCCTAGAAGAAAACCTAGGCATTACCATTCAGGACATAGGCATGGGCAAGGACTTCATGTCCAAAACACCAAAAGCAATGGTAACAAAAGACAAAATTGACAAATGGGATCTAATTAAACTAAAGAGCTTCTGCACAGCAAAAGAAACTACCATCAGAGTGAACAGGCAACCTACAAAATGGGAGAAAATTTTCACAACCTACTCATCTGACAAAGGGCTAATATCCAGAATCTACAATGAACTCAAACAAATTTACAAGAAAAAAACAAACAACCCCATCAAAAAGTGGGCAAAGGACATGAACAGACACTTCTCAAAAGAAGACATTTATGCAGCCAACAGACACATGAAAAAATGCTCATCATCACTGGCCATCAGAGAAATGCAAATCAAAACCACAATGAGATACCATCTGACACCAGTTACAATGGCAATCATTAAAAAGTCAGGAAACAACAGGTGCTGGAGAGGATGTGGAGAAATAGGAACACTTTTACACTGTTGGTGGGACTGTAAACTAGTTCAACCATTGTGGAAGTCAGTGTGGCGATTCCTCAGGGATCTAGAACTAGAAATACCATTTGACTCAGCCATCCCATTACTGGGTATATACCCAAAGGACTATAAATCATGCTGCTATAAAGACACATGCACACGTATGTTTATTGCGGCATTATTCACAATAGCAAAGACGTGGAACCAACCCAAATGTCCAACAATGATAAACTGGATTAAGAAAATGTGGCACATATACACCATGGAATACTATGCAGCCATAAAAAATGATGAGTTCATGTCCTTTGTAGGGACATGGATGAAATTGGAAATCATCATTCTCAGTAAACTATCGCAAGAACAAAAAACCAAACACTGCATATTCTCACTCATAGGTGGGAATTGAACAATGAGATCACATGGACACAGGAAGGGGAATATCACACTCTGGGGACTGTGGTGGGGTGGGGGGAGGGGGGAGGGATAGCATTGGGAGATATACCTAATGCTAGATGACAAGTTAGTGGGTGCAGCGCACCAGCATGGCACATGTATACATATGTAACTAACCTGCACAATGTGCACATGTACCCTAAAACTTAAAGTATAATAAAAAAAAAAATCTTAAATATTCTGTGTGTATCACATTATGTTTTTAACATTCATTTCTCTAATGACTAATGACTTTGAACTTTTAGTCATGGACTAATTTACCATCTGTATATCTTCTTTAGTGAAGTATCTGTTCATATGTTTTATCCAGTTTGTAATTGGGTAGTTTCTTTTCTGAATATTGAGTTTGGGGTGTTTTTCATGTATTCTAGATACAGTTTTTTTCAGCTATGTGTTATGCAAAAGTTTCTCTTAGGCTGTGCCTTAGGTTTTAATTAACTTATTGTGTCCTTCATGTTGCAAAAGCTTTTCATTATGATAAAGTCCAATTTTTTTTATGGATTGTGTTTTTGGTATTAAAACTAAGAACTCTTCACCCAACCCAACATTCCATTGATTTTATCTTATATTTTTGTCTAGAATTTATACAGTTTTGAGTTTATATTTAGTTCTATGATCCATTTTGAGTTCACATTTGTATATGGTGTGAAGCATAAATCAAAATTCTTTTTGTTTTATATACAGATATCCAGATCAAGTCCTTTAATAGCATTTATTTGAGGGTCAATGCTCCATTGTATTTTTTCTTCAAGGGTTGCCATTTTAGAATGGCAATACCATTATTAGGCTAAGGCATGTGTATTTTTTCTCCAGAGAATACTGGATTCTCTCTTCTTCTTCTTCTTTTTTTTTTTTTTTTTTGACGGAATCTCACTCTGTTGCCCAGGCTAAAATGCAGTGGCATGTTCTCAGCTCACTGCAACCTCTGCCTCCTGGGTTCAAACAATTCTCCTGTCTCAGCCTCCCAAGTAGCTGGGATTACAGGCGTGTGCCACCATGCCTGGCTAATTTTTGTATTTTTAGTAGAGACAGGGTTTCACCATGTTGGCCAGGCTGGTCTTGAACTCCTGACCTCAAGTGATCCACCCGCCTCAGCCTCCCAAAGTGCTAGGATTACAGGCATGAGCCACTGTACCTGACCTGGATTCTCTCTTTAACAGTGGTGTATTAAAATTTTATGATGATGTACCTGAGTGTGAGACTCTTTTACTCAATGTGCACTCTACTTGTTGCGCATATCAATAGGTAAGACATTTCAACAAAGCAATGTTGGCAGATGAAATGGATTCCAGGGAGCTCTGGCACAGCATATGCAATGCACTAGTAAGAGCAAAAAGGAAGAAGAAACAAACAGAGGAGATAAAATAAGATAAATGGAAAGCCTGATACTCAGAACAGCTGCATTAGTTGATAAGCTGCCCAAAAGAAATGTCTTCAGCTCTTTTCTAAAGAAATTGAGCCACATTCTATGGGAGAACTGGAGCGGCTTGTCTCCATGTTAGTGGCCCAGAGCACATCACTCTTCATTCTTGCTCTCAGCAAGAATAGGGAGTGGAGGAGAGTATTGAACTCAACCCATCTGTCAGTTCCTGACTGTCCTAAGCTCTAGTCAACTAGGGATGTAGTTGAAGTAGGATGGTGAGAGAATAATAGACTAGGTAAATGGGTGGGAAGCTGGGCAGCAGTAAGGACCAACTGTCCTTAGTGATTATTGATTTAAAGTGAGACAGGGCAGCATGGCTGTGTGCTCATATCTAGCCTCAAGCATCTGCACATTTTAGGTGCAAAGTAGGTAGAAGGTGGGAATTTTGTCCTCTGCCATTTCACGTATTAACTTGTGAAATCTCAAATCATCCATTGCAATCAACTACTTAGTTCTCATCACAGAACTTTTATTCCAACTGTTATTTAATCTTTACTTTATAATTTCTCCAAAGACAGTGTTTTTCAAAGACAAGGATCAAGGACTCTCCACAAATGAATAGCCCATGTACCTGTCTGTGTTCTCCTGTGTCCTCATCTTTCATTTCATTGTCTTTTACATGTTGCGGAGCCCTTTTCTGAGGAAACAGAAAAATAATAAGGCAAATAACTACTAGCTCGGAGGAAGATATCCCCAGAGCCATATCACCAGCAGTGTTTAAAACACAGCAGCAGGAATGCAGGAGAACTAGGTGCTGGAAGGAGCCAAATCAATCTCCAACCTGCATAGAAGGGCACTGAGATTAACAGACTACTCAACTTAGTAGGGGCAAGGGGAAGCCTGGTGGGCCTGAGTGCCATTTGAGGAGTACTAAAAGCAGAAACAGACCAGAGCCTGGATGACCTTCCAAAGTGTGTGGCCTCCTTTGCACTTTGGTGGATCACTTGGTCAACAGTATGTATGTGACTTAACTCTTGACCCTTGGCTCTCTTTGCCAGCTGTTCTAAGAAGTTCGTAGTTTGTAGCTGGGCTGCAAAATGTTTGTTGCTGATCTGTGGGGAAATAAGTACAAATGATAAGAGTAAGCACTTAAAAACTCAGAGGAATTTGGCATTGCTGTGATATTCCAGCATGTAAATTTTGAATTTTATACATTTATTAATGATTGACCGATTAGGATTTTTAAGTTAAATCTGGTCTATCAGAAGCTGGCCATGGTGGCTCACAACTGTGATCCTAGCACTTTGGGAGGTCAAGGTGAGAGGATCACTTAAGCCCAGTAGTTCAAGACCAGCCTGGGCAACACAGTGAAACCACGACTCTAAAAAAAAAAAGAAAAAAGAAAAATAAAAAATTAGCTGGGCGTAGTAGCACACCCCTGTTTTCCCCAACTACTCGAGAGACTGAAGCAGGAGGATTGCTTGAGCCCAGAATTCCAAGGCCACACTGAGCTATGATCACCACTGCACTCCAGCCTGGGTGACAGAGTGAGTCCCTGTCTCAAAAAAATTAACTAATTAATTACCTTATTTTAAAAATAGTACCTTTATTGACCTATTTTAGACTTAGAAATTAAGCTTTTTAATACTTTCTAAATGGCATTTTAATGGTGATTTCCCCGCCAAACCACCTCAGCATCCCCCACAAAAAAAGGAAAAAAGAGAAAAATATTCTGCTAAAATGTCTTAAAGTCATTGTTATAATCATCGAATCCATTCAGTTTTTCCTTAAGCTAAGGGCAGCTCAGGTATGACTTTAGGTGAGAAATGTGTTTGCCTCTGGTTGGTGGCTTGTTTCAGTCTCACTAGGCTCACCACAGGAGTGAAAAATATTTTCAAAAATCCCCCTTTTCTTCATTTTCTTCTTTAATTTTTCATTTTCTATCTCTCTGCATTTTCTTGTTATTGACTTAAAGACCAAGCAAGTGGTCTTGAACATTTTGCAGAACTTTATGTGAATGGAAATGAGCCCTAAAGAATGTTGCTTTTTAAATATTTTATGTCTCTTCTTTTGTTAGCACCTCAATGACATCTGCTTTTTTTTTTTGGTTGTTTTTTTCTTTTTTTTTTTCAGTGTTCCTCATCCTTGACTAAAACACCTCAGAGGCTCCCTATTGCTAACTCCATCAAAGCTAAATGCATCTTGCTGAAGGAGCCGGTGTGGTTTCCCCATGATGCGGTGAATGTGTGTATGTGAACAATGGGAACAGACAGCACATTTACACTTCAACAATTTGACCCCCTCGTTTCCCAGGAGTGGTAAGAAGAGCTGAGCACTGCATTGGTGAGCAGAGTCAAAGGTGTTAGATTGTGAAATAAAACTTCAAAAGCCAAGCTTCTGAAACATAAAACAGTCACACTTCTACCTGAAATCTCTTTCCAGCTGCCTGTACAGTATTGGAATGTCTAACACAAGAATTGGGCAGAAGTCTAAATTCTTTGAGGTACTCTTTGTGGCTACCTCATTTTTCCTAACTTAGATGTTATCAGCTAGAAAGAAGGAAAAGAAATTGACTGAAATGTCAGGAGGCTTTATTTTAATTTAATACTTTCAAATAATTGCTCAGAGCATAAATCTATGCTACTGGTTCCAGACCTGATTGGTGCCTGAGATTCCAAATCTAAATAGTCAAGGGGACAGGGAAACATCTGAAGCAGATGGGATGCCCCTCTTAAAATGTTAAAGCACTTTATTTCATTAGTCTTTTTAAGCAGAATCTTTTCCATGGGGAAAAATTCCTTCATTTATCACAGGACTAATTAAATGAAAATTATCAAATTTCCAATAAACTAGCAACATTTCTTTAGAGGCCACTTCATACAGATTATTATTCTAGCACTCAGAAGAAGGCATCTCTATTAAATTTAATTACTCCTTTTTGCCAAAGCAATGCTTCTGTAGGCTTCACATATGTATAATTACGTCTTGTATCATAGTTAGCTGTTTCTCTTTCTCATTCTCCCTCTAGACTGAAAATTCTTTGAAGGCAAAGATTAGGTTTTACACATCTATGTATCCCCTTCAAGCACCTAGTATAATCTAGTTTTCTACATACAAGATGTTCAAAGAATTCTAGCTAAAATAAAATACTGTAGGAATAATAGGCTGGTTCCCCCCACATGTGGGGTTTATATGGGAGAAATGACCACAGTTTTGTTATTAACTAACTCATTTGGTCATTGAGAAAATATTTATTTTGTACCTACTATGTGTCAGTACTTTGTAAGGTTCTACAGATATAGCTACAAAAAAAAATGTGGATCTCGTAGTCAATGTCCTCATGGAGTATACACACTCAATGTTGGATCCAAGACTGGATTATTTGACGTCTGCCTCTGCACATGATATGACAGTATTTCAATAAATTTCAAAGAATTTGATTTAGACCATGTTAAAATGATATGATCTATACTACATTTTTCACTCAGAGATAAATTAGAAACCAGTAACAAATTTATCTTGAAAATCCACATTTATGTAAAAGCTAAATAACACAATCGTAAATGATACAAAGGTGAAAGAAGCAATCAAAAAGAAAATTAGAAAGTATTTTGAACTAAAAAAAAATGAGAGAAAATATACGAAATTTGTTGGAGACAAAGTAGAACTTAAGAAAAGAAGAAAGGTTCAAAATCAATGACTCAGGTTTCACAAAAAGAAACTAAATATAAGACAAAACAAAAAAACAAATGAACAATAAAGTAAGACAGAAAATAATAAATATCAGGATACAAATCGGCAGAATTGAAAATAGAAAAGCAATAGAAAAAAACTCAGTAAAACCAGAAGCTGCGTCTTTGAGATCACTAAAATTGATAAATATCTAAACAGACTGACCAACAGCAAAGAGAAAAGACACAACTTACCAATATCAGGAATGAAGGTGGAGACCAGTATAGATTCTACAGATAATAACAGCTTAACAAAAAAATACATAACCATTTTATTTCTATGAAGTTGACAACTTAGATAAACTGAAAAATAGACATTACCGAAAATCAGTCTAAAATATATACATTACCTGAGTAGTTCTATAGCTCCTGGAGTAGTGGAAATTTTATTTTAAATCCTCCTATAAAGAAATCTTCAAACCCAGAAGACTTTACTGCTAAGTTTTGCCATACATTTAGAGAAGAAATAGTATCAATTCTATACAAACCTTCAGATAGTTGAAACAAACTCAGTCTATGAGGCTGATATTTCCCTGATATCATAACCAAAAAATTATATTTAAAGAAATTACAGCTCAACATGCTTCGTGAATGTAATTTTTAAAATTTTAGCAAATATTTAGCACATTGAATTTTAAAATATAGGAAATGGATAATACATCATGATCAGGTGTGGTTTATCACAGGAAGAAGAATTGGTTTAACATTCCAAAATCAATCAGAGTAATTCGCCATTAACAGATTTAAAAAAGAAGAAGAAGTAAAACCCATAAGATCACTATCGATATACATAGAGAAAGCTTTTGACAAAATGCAACACCCATTGCTGAAAACAAAAAACAAAAACTTTGAGCAAGCTAACAATTACAGGAAACTTCTAAAAACAGATCTTTTGAGAGAAAACACTGACAGTCAACAGAGAGGTGATGCAGACACCATGGCTGAAGGGCGAGGAAGCTGGGAAGCCTGCACCAAGTTGCTGAGTGCCAGAATCAGCTCCCGGTCCTGAACAGGTCCTAAAGAATGGGCAAGTGAAGGAACTTCCGTGCACCACGCTCCCATGCCAGACCTTTGGGATCCTAGCTAAGAGATCCTATGACCCCCATGGACATTTAATTTGGCAGCAGGAACTGCCCAGAGATCAGGCAGAGGCAAAACTCAAACCCACGTGGAGCCCAGTAGATTTTCTGGCACATGGTGCAGCTGCCGCAAAACGCGACCATAAGAGCCCATTTCCCCAAGGCTCTATATCTTGCTCTAAGGGACTGTATCTCCTACTGTCTCTTGGCCTGGGAGAGAGTAGGGCTGCCTTTCTTGTGGGACAGGAGGACATGTGAACCACGCAATCTCTGGTCCATTGGCCCCTCCCAAGACCACTGCCTGGCAACTTCCACAGAAGTTACCCACAGCACAGCCTCCACTGTCCTGCCTGAGTGTTTTCCTGGCAACCAGGAGCAGTTTGGATTCCCTAGCACAGCCAGTGCTCAACCCCCAGAGGCCAAAAGACAAAACGTGGGCCCTGTCTCAACACCCCAGGAATTGAGTACACCACCCAGGGGTATCAAGCTGAGAGATCTGTAGCCTGAGCTGGAGTTGGTGAGGAGCCCCCACTCTCAGAACACTGAGGAGAGTGTGGTGTGGGTTTGTGTGCTCACATAGGGCGGGGTGTCCCTCCCTCCAAAGGACTGGTCTGGGAAGAGAGTAGCTTTTAGCCAGGTGCAGCTTCTTCCCCTGGGAGCTCCACAGCCCATGATATCTGGAATAGTCTAATGATTTGGGAGCAGAAAGCTTGGGACAAGCCTAACAGGTTGAGTCTGCTCCTGGGACAGACACAGAGAGGACAGACATATAACTCAGATGGCAAGAAAGCTTAATGGGATTCGAGACAAAGTTAAAAATCCCATCCAAGGAAGCCATTAAAACAATTCAAGACTTGAAAGATGGCATAGCCATATTATGAAAGAACCAAACTGAACTCTTGGAATTGAAAAATCTACTACAGAAATTGCAAAATACAACAGAGAAAGCTTAATAACAGACTTGGCCAAACTAAGGAAAGAATTTCAGAGCTCAAAGATGGGTTACTTGAATCAACCGAGTCACACAAAAATAAAGAAAATATTCAAAGCAATGAACAAAGGCTGTGAGAAATGTGGGATTATGTAAAGAGACCAAACCTAAGACTCTTTGGCATTCCATGAGAGAGTAAGTAAGTTGAAAAGCATATTTGATTATACAATTCACAAAAAGGTTTTCCAGTGGTGCTACAAGTCGACATGGAAATTCAAGAAATTCAGAGAACCTCTGCACAATGTTATACAAGAAAACCCTCCCCAAGACACATGATTTTCCAAGATCAATATGAAAGAAAAAATCTTAAAGGTAGATAGAGAAAAGTGTCATATCACTTACAAAGGGAACCCCATCAAACTAACAGAAGACTTCTCAGCAGAAACCGTACAATCCAAGAGAGATTGGGTGTTTATTTATAGCATTCTTAGAGAAAAGAAATTCTGAACAAAAAGTCCTATCCCTCCCAAATAAGATTCATGTGTGAAGGAGAAATAAAATATTTTCTGGACAAGCAAGTGCTAAAGGAATTTGTTACCATTAGACTAGCCTCACAAGAAGCCCTTAAGACAATGCTAACCATAGACATGAAAGAACAAATACCTACTACCACAAAAACACAAGTTTTTAGCTTACAGACCCTAATAAAGCAACTACACAACTGAGATTACAAAGCAACCAGCTAACATCACCACAACAGAATCAAAGCCTCAGATATCAAAATTAACCTGGAATGTACACAGCCTAAAAGCCCCACTTAAAAGGTACAGAGTGGCAAGTTGAATAATAAAATAAGACCCAATCTTCTGTTGTCTTCAAGACCCATCTCACATGTAATGTATCCATAGGCTCAAAGTAAAGAGATGGAGAAAGATCTATCACGAAAATATAAAACAAAAGAGAGCTGGGGTCACTATTTTTGTATTTGCTAAAACAGACTTCAAACCAAGAACAATCTAAAAGGGCAAAGAAGGTCATTACATAATGATTAAGGGTTCAATTCAACAGGAAGACTTAACTACATATATATGTATATTTTTTGTGTATATATACACACAAATACATTATATATACATATATATATAGAGAGAGAGAGACAGCGAGAGAGAGAGAGAAAGTATATGTATAGTAACACCCAGATTCATAAAATCTGGAAAAAAATCAGGAAAGAAATCTATCAACAGAGTAAACAGATAACTTGTAGAATGGGAGAAAATATTTGCAAACTATGCATCTGGCAAAGGTCTAATATCCAGAATCTGTAAGGAACTTTAACAATTGAACAAGCAAAGAAAAAAAAAAACCCATTAAAAAGTGGGCGAAGGGCGCAAACAGATACTTCTCAAAAGAAGGTATACAGGTGGCCAGCAAACATATGAACAAATGTTCCATACCACTAATCATCAGATAAATGCCAAACAAAACCACAATGAGATACTATCTCACACCAGTCAGAATACCTATTATTAAAAAGTCAAAAATAACAGATGTTGGTGAAGCTGTGGAGAAAATACTTATACGCTGTTGATGGGAATGTAAATTAGTTTACTCACTGTGGAAAGCACTTTGAAGATTTCTTAAAGAACTAAAAATAGAACTATCATTGAACACAGCAATCCCATTAAGGGACATATATCCAAAAGAAAACAAATTGTTCTGCTGGAAAGAAGACCCATGCGCTCACATGTTCATCGCAGCACTATTCACAATTGCAAAGACATGGAATTAACCTAGGTGCCCATCAAGAGTGGACTGTATAAGAAAAAATGTGGCATATATACACCATACAACACTATGCAACCATAAAAAGAATAAAATCATGTCCTTTACAGCAACATAGACGCAACTGGAAACCTTTATCCTAAACAAATTAATGCAGAAACAGAAAACAAAATACCATTCTCATTCACAAGTGGGAGCTAAACATTGGGTATACATAGACATAAAGGTGGGAATGATAGGCACTGGAAACTACAAGCAAGGAGAGGGAGGGAGGAGGGCAAAGGATGAAAAAACGCCTGTTGGGTACAATGCTCACTACCTAGGTAATGGGTTCAATCGTACACCAAACCTCAGCATCACACAATATACCCTTGTAACAAACCTGCGCATGTATCCCCTGAATCTAAAGTAAGAGTTGACATTTTCAAAAAAGAAAACTTCTCAACCTGATAAAGTGCATCTTTGAAAGTACTATAATATCATAATCAATGATGAAAGCATAAATGTATCCCTGCTAAGTTCAGAAACATATCAAGGATGACTGCTGTCATCACTTCCATTCAATACCGCACTAGAGTTTCTAGCCAAGAACATAGGCAAGAAAAATAAAATAAAAGGCATCAAAGTTATAAAAGTGAAGCCATCTTTATTTACAGATGACATTGTTGTCTATTTAGGAAATCCTGTGATATGTACAAAAAACCACTAAGATGAATAAGATTAGCAGATTTGATAAAAGTACACAAATATCATTTTTCCCATATACTTTTAGTGAACAATTAGAAATTGACTGAAATAATACTATTTGTAATAGCATCACAAACATAAAATTCTTCAGATAACTCTCAAAATAGTTGTGCAGAATTAGTGTACTGAAAACTATAATACATTGCTGAGATAAACACATAAAAATGGCAAAATATGCCATGTTTATGTTAGGTATCATTTCTCTCCAAGTCGATCTTTAGACTCTAAGGAATTCCAATTGAAATCTCCACAGTCTTTTATTTATTTAATTTTAGAAATTAAAACTGTGACTCTAAAATCCATATGAAAATGGAGGAGACCAAGAATAACAAAGTATCTTTCAAAAAAATGAACAAAATTGGAGGACTGATACAACCTGACTTCAAGACTTATTGTAAAGGCACAGTAATCAAAACAGTGTGGTTTTGACATGAAGAGAAACAAAGAATTCAAGGCTGGGTGCAGTGGCTCACGCCTGTAATCCCAGCACTTTGGGAGGCCGAGGATGGCGGATCACGAGGTCAGGAGATCGAGACCATCCTGGCTAACACGGTGAAACCCTGTCTCTACTAAAAATACAGAAAATTAGCCGGGCGTGGTGGCGGGCGACTGTAGTCCCAGCTACTCGGCATGCTGAGGCAGGAGAATGGCCTGAACCCGGGAGGTGGAGCTTGCAGTGAGCCGAGATCATGCCACTGAACTCCAGCCTGGGCGACAGAGCGAGACTCCATCTCAAAATAAATAAATAAATAAATAATACAAAAATTAGCTGGGCGTGGTGGCACGCACCTGTAATCCCAGCTACTCGGGAAGCTGAGGCAGGTGAATCATGGAACCCAGGAGGCAGAGTTTGCAGTGAGCCAAGATTGGGCCATTGCACTCCAGCCTGGGCAACAAGAGTGAAACTCCGTCTCAAAAAAAAAAAAAAAAAAAAAAAATTAATGGGACAGACAGAATACAGAGTCCAGATAGACCCACACATATACAGTCAATTGATTTTTTTTAAGTTGCAAAGATAGTCCAGTGGAAAAAGATTATATGTACAACAAATAGTGCTGAAACAATTACATACCTATATGCAAAAAAAAATAAAATTTGATCCTCACATGATATATAAAAATAAACTCAAAACAGATCATAGATATAAATATGAAACCTAAAACTGTAAGACTTCTTGAAAACAAAAGAGGAAAATCTTTGCATCTTTGATTTAAGCAAATATTTATTAGATACAAAACACAAAGTGTATAATCTATAAATAAAGAAAATAACAAATTGGATTTCATAGAAAATGAGGACTTCTGCTCTTAGAAAGATACTGTTTAGAGAATGAAAAGACAAGCCACAGTCTGGGAGAAACTATTTGCAAGTATCTAATGAAGGACTTGTATTCGGTATACAAAATACTCTCAAAACTGAATAAAAAGAAAACAGCTCATTAAAAATAGGCAAAAATTTCAAACAGATACTTCACTAAAGATGTATGAGTGGCAAATAGGCGCATAAAAACATGCCCATCATCATTAGTCATTAGGTAAATGCAAATTAAAATGACAAGGAGATACCTGTACACACTTATTAGAATGTCTAAAATTAAAAAGATTGAGCATAGCAAGTATTAGTGAGGATATGGAGGAACCTGAATTGTCATACACTCACTGTGGGACTCTAAACTGATCAAAATACATTAGAAATAAGGCAGTTTCTTAAAAATTCAACACACACCATATGACTGAGCGATCACTCTCCTGGGTGTTTGTCTTAGAGAAATAAAAACAGATCTCCTTAAAAAGACTTACACCCAAATGCTCATGAAAGCGTATTTTCTAATGGCCAAAAACTGGAAAATGACTCAGCAACCAAAAGAAGTGAACTATCAATTTCAATACACACAGCAACATGGATGACCCCTGCATCATGTTGAGTGAAATAGGCTAGAGGGAAAAGCAGTACATACTGTATGATACCATTTATACAAACATTTTATAAAATAATCTGAAGTGACAGGAGGCAGAATGGAGTTTGCAGGGAAAGAGAGGGTTTGGAAAATGATAAGAGGGAGATAAAAAGGGAGAGGGAAATTTAGGAGGTAATAGATGTGTTCATTATCTTTATTGCGATGATGGTTCTATCAGTGTGTGTTTGTGCCTGTGTGTTTACACACACATATATATATACCCACCTGTATCTATACATATGTGTCAAATATATATACATATTTATTTACACATACATATATATTAGAATTTATATTGTACAATTTAATTCATTTGGTTTATTGTACATCAATATTTCAAGAAAACTTTTGAATGAAATTGCACAATTCTCTGCCATTTAAACATTGTACACAAATACAATTGTCTTTTTCTTACTAATGCAAGATTATCATTAAGTATGTTAACCACATTTTAGGGCCATAATGTACAGATAATGTCAGCATCTTTAAAGTTAATTAGCACTGTTTACCCACACAAATGCCCCTGGGCTTCTAGTCTACGGTTTATGCAACTTTGTTTCAGCTTTTTATGATTTATTTGTTGTCTATTGCTTCCATAATAGACAACATAATTTAAAAAATATATGTTTTTTTAAATTATTGCTATAAAACTGTCATAGAAATAGAACTCTTATTCAGTTGTTAAGTCAACCAAAGATTAGAGAAAGATGTGTTGTGAAAATACAAGCTCTGAGGCCAAACTCAGGTTCAAATTTCGACTCTGCCGCTCACCGGCTGTGGATCCCAGAAAACTTATTTAACTCAAGCATCACTTTCTTCATCCTTAAGTGAAACTATCAATGGCTAGTTCAAAGGTTTGCTTGAGAGGATAAATAAAATATTGTATACAAAAGGTCTAGAATACAGTAGACACTTCATATTTTTTCATTTACTTCTTCATTGTCTTAGATAAATTGACACTAGCTCTGTGCTGAGAAACCCCAAAATCTCAATCAATAAATGCAACAGATAATAATAAAATATCCAACTGGGAAGCTGTATGTTTTTTTGGGTTTCTGCCATTTCCAATACAAGACACACTCCAAATAGCCATGTGGAGAGAGGTAATGGAGGGTGTTGTAAGAGGTTTCTATGGCAGACTTGGAAGTGACAGACATAATTTCTACCTGCATTCACTTCACTAGAACACAATCCTATGGTCGTAACTGTAGGGTAGCTGGAGAAAGCAGATTAGCTCTGTGCACCAATTATGTTTTGGTGCACAGCTAGCATGCTTCTGCCACATTCCCTGTGTAAATTAAGAACGAAGGTCTAAGGAGCACTCAGATGAGCTTCAGTGCACAGCCTTAGTAATATCTATGTGTTGTGTAGAGCCTATGTTAGGGCTATATTCCAGAGAGTTCGGGTTGCTGGCATATGAATTATTATCATGCGATATGTTATCACTCTAAATGCTAATGCTCACAAGGCTATAGTAATCATCATCATTGTGAATATCATCATTAGCTACCATTTATTGAATGCCAACTTTCCCACAAGATTTGAACTATGCATTTCACCAATATTATTTCATTAATTTATACTTTAAAGTGGAGAATTCTTAGGGACAGAAGCCATGCCTTACTTGTTTGTCTGTCTGTCTGTTTGTTTTCCTGCAAGTCTTTTAGTATCAAATAGAGCATAAGCAGACTATGATTAATTAGAAAGAATGAATATTAGAAACAGAATGTCTTAAATAACCCTAGGAAGTCCATCTCGGTCTTTCTAGTGTCCCAAACATGAATATATACACACCTTTTTAAAAAATGTATCTTAAAATGTATTAATATGGGCTTATCAATATCAATAATACAAGTGTGGGAGCTGTGCTTCTCAGGATTGAATAAATTACATCTTCCGACAAATTTGCATCTAAAGAATCTGATTCTTAGAGGACAGTGGCTTATTCACAGAATTATTTGTGTGTAACTCATCAGTTATTCATGCAATCACTGGATATTCACTGCTGATTTTCCCTGAACTACACATTCTTTTACTGAAAAAGGAAGGTGTTTTCCTTTTAAATCTGCTGTATACAACAATGAAAACAAAATAAGATTCTACACAAACGTGCATGCTCATTGCTGGTTAAGTTACTGGTTTATGTTAATTCAGGTCATTCCAATATTGTGAATACTTCTTTAATCTAGATTCTCTTTAATGAGAGTCATGTTTAAAATGGCATTTCTCCCTGACAGATCCAGAATATGTCTATCTTATATAAAAAACTTAAATGTGAACTGGATTTGAAAAAGATGAGCAGTCAAATTTAGTGCAATATGAAAAAAGATTAATTAAAAAATAATAAAATTATTCTTTCACCTGCCTAGATACATTGCCTGTGAAATTAAAAGTCAAATCCTAATCTTGTTATTTCTTTTAAAACAATTTTACTTAATGTAGTCTGTCAAGAACATTTACATATCTGGAGAAATTAGAGTACTACATAATTACAAGAAAGTTTTTGAAAGGGTAAAATGTCTTGAAGGGTAAAATTAAAATGCTTGAAAGTGAACTCTTAAATACGATATTTCTAGACATAAAAATCTGGAGCATGTCTCTTCTCAAAATTTATACAATAATATGTTAATTTTTGTTAGTTATTGGGATATTCTGATTCTTTCTCCCCAATTTACCACTATGCTGGTAGATAGTTGACCCAGATTCATTTACTATCATTAGTTCCTACTGTATATAGATGTATATATTTTCTTTTTTGCACTTACTACTCTTGAATTCCTTCATATTTGTTCTTCACTACAAATAGTTATTCCCAACCTGTTACAATTATTTCAATACAGTTTTTAACCAAGTATTTCAAAATGTGAAAAGTCACTCCACTCAAATGAATTAATTTGATAATTTAATGAAGAAAAAGGTTGTGAATGGCTTACATGTCATACTTATTGTTTTCAATTTTACCTTGAAGACAGAGAGGATCTTCTGAAAAAAATTTAAGCAGTGGAGTAAAATACATAGCTTATTGTTTTAGGAGTTTGGTAAAACTTAGGGGCTAGATGTAGCAATAATGTGGAAGAAAGAGATACAGAATGACTTTAATATTAATATTTCTGTCTTCAGTATCTGGGTATGTGGTGGAATCAAGAATCACCAGTGGAAAGACTGACTGGATGGAAGATGGCCTGTTTGGTTTGTGATGATGAATTTGTGAGTGCTATACGTATTTTCTGGTGGAGACATTATTCGTGCAAAAATGTTGGTTTAAAATTCAGCGTCAACCAGTCTCATCTCCTGAAATTCTCCCACTCCTTGGTTTTTGTACCACTGTTTCCCTGGGTTTCCTCCCACCAGAGATTCCCTGGGTTCCTGGCTGCAGGCCCTTTCTCTTCAGAGATGTCATCGCCTCAGCTACCATCCTGGGGACATGAAAATTGCAACTTAGGAGGGGTAGTAAGAAAACCTGGGGGCAGAGAAGTAGAAAACAAATAGGCCAGAGTGAAGCTATGGAAATTTCTGGTGGAATTTTTAAAAAATCAGTTGTCTATAGCCTAAAATTTTATTTAGAGATCAAGGAAATAGGAATTACAAAGGGTCTTTTTGTTGAGAAAATTAGACATCTTTTATCAGAACAAAGCCAAATTGCAATGTGCAAGGCTCAAGCCATATGACAATGGGTAGAAGAATAAAGGAGGGAGAGGGGATGAAGACAAGAAGAGGAAACAGCATGTGTAGATTAATCAATAAACAAGTTTTGGTGCTTTATTGCACAGTAGGATGACTATGGCTAACAATATTATATTTTATATTTATAAATAGCTAGAAGAGAGGATTTTGAATGTTCTCACCATAAAGAAATGATAAATGTATGAGGCGATAGATATGCTCAATACTCTGACTTGATAATTATACAATGTATATACATGTACTAAAACATCACACCATGCTCCATAAATATATACAATTATCATGTATCAATTTAAAAATTAAGTTTTAAAAGAATGCCAGGGAATAAAAGAAGGGAGTAAAACAGAAGCTAAGTCCATTGTATTCCAATATTTACATCTTTAATGAAAATTGTTAAATAAAACATAAAGCAAAACATTCAGTGAAAAGAATTGAAGGTTAAGATCCTTTCATTTCACTGGATTGGCTACCGTAAAGAAAAACTAGTCAAGGTGTTTTCAAACATCTTTCTTCAATTTTTTTGTTTGTTTTTGTTTAGCACGAGAAAGAAAGCTCCCCATTTACTAAACCTGATGAGGGATGGGTTTTAAAATTTGGATACATGTTATATTGTATCATACACATGTTTTTATTAAATAATAGGGTATATCCTGACACCACAATATATTCTCAGAGCAGTTCAGGTCAATCGAGTTTAATAAATACATATTGATTATCTATTGAGAGATAATTTTTATGCTAGGTATTGGTGATCCAAATAGGGATAGCTAAAGTCTCAAAAACATAACCTACATAATCTGAAAATTGTAATAGAATGTGGTAGGAGCTAAGATAGTGGTAGGTACGGTGAGCATTGGCAACACTTAATCCAACCTAATGTCTCTTTTAGGCAAGAGGTATACTGAAGCCCATCTTGAAGGGTCAATAAATATTAGCCAGAAAAAGCAGAGAGAGGGAATTGAAGACAGGGAATAAAGTAAGGAAAAGTTAAAGATCTATTACAGAGCATGATACATAAATGGCATTATAAACAGCAGTTTGATTTACTGAGGCATAATGTACAAATCATGGGAGGAATGGCTGAAGAAGATGAAACCACGTTTATGAAGAACCTTGTATGTCATTATAAATAAATAAACTTTATATGGTAAATAATGGTCATTATTAAAGATTTTAAAGCACCGAAGTAGCATGGTCAGAGGTGCATTCTTAGAAGACCACTCCTGCTGCAATGAAGAGAAGGCAAAACTGAGGAAATGGAAAGAAGATAGGAAGATAGTATAATAATCTGGAGATGAGACGATGAAGGCCTGATGGGGCCATATAATAGAAATGGAAATAGACAAAGAATTCAAGACCTACTCAGACAGTGGAAGAAGTCAACAGCGTTTGGTGATGGATTGCAGGTGATTGGTGAGTGCAGAAGTCTTAAGAAAACTCACAGGTGTCTGGTGTTAGTGACTTGGTGGATAATAGTGCCATGAATTCATATAGTATAACAGGAAATGAAATAAATGTGAATGGAGGTGAAAGGCAGATGATGGTGAATTTAATGCAGACCCATTAAGTTTGAGATAACTGGAAATTTCAAGATTGGTCTAGTGGGCCTTTGGATTTACAAATCTTAAACTGATCTGAGAGGATGTAGAAGTTATCACCATTTTAATATTACTCGAAACCATGAGACTGGATAAGAATGCTCTATTAATACAGAATAAATTTATGTTGTTCACATTTACCATTCAAAATGCCCTTTGAGTTCTTTCTTCTTTCACAACTGTGCTTCATTTTAAAATACATGCACACTTTTGATATCACATTTGAAGGTATCTCTCTAAAATTGACCTCACTGGTTTCCTTCTCAGCAAATTGACCTGGGCCACTCAACATGGCTTTTATCGTGCCTGATGTTAATGCATGTTCTCTTTTTACAATAAATTCATGGCCATCAGATGATATCAATTTGACATACATGGCACCAGGGCCTTCACATCCACCACAGGTTTTCTCCTCTCCATCCGTTTTGTTCTTACGAAATTCTATTTCGCTTCCCCAGGAATTTTAGTAGTGGCTCGCCACCCCCGCAGCCATTGCAGCCGGGTCCCCGTGTACCGCCGCAGCCTTTATTCCAGGGCTGCCCCCCACCACCCTCTATGCTTCATTTTCATGGGATTTTACCTGTCTGACGATTTTGTGGTCTAGAAGGAATGCCGCCATTTTGATGTAACTAGAGAATCGGAAACTCTTGCATAGGAACCCTATCTGTCCATGGTTTCCAATTTCCTGTTCTCACCAACATGTTTGCTAACTTAACCAGCTTTGAGTTAGCTTCTCCAAAAGTAGGTATACTTTTCTGCGCTTCTTCTATAGTGAGGGCCACCATGCCACCCACTACCAATAGCGTGCTTTTGAAAGCATGCTCCCAACGCCTGGGTAAGCTGTCTGTATTAGTTTCCTGTGGCTGCTGATACAAATTACTACAGACTTGATGGCTTAAAACAACACAAATTTTTTAATCTTATAGCTCTGGAGGTAAGTCTAAAACCAGTTTAACTGGGCTAAAATCAAGATGTTAGTAGACCGGTGTTCCATTTGGAAGACTCTAGAGGAGAATCCTTTTTTCACTTTTTCTAGTTTCCAGAGATCACCTATATTCTTTTGTTGATGACCACCTTCCTCCATCTTCAAAGTGCATGATTTCAACCTCTGTTTCCATCATCCCATCTTTTTCTTCTGCCTTTGACTTTCTTGACTCCTTCCTATAAGTACCTTATGTTTACAATTGGGCCAACTAGGGTAACCCGGAAGCCCAGGATAACCTTCCCACTTCAAGATCCTTTATTATATCTGCAAAGTTCCTTTTGCCAGGTAAGGCACCAATCACTGGTTCCAAGGATTAGAACTCGGACATCTTTTCATGGTCATTATTCAGTGATGAAATAAGCCCAGCTGACAAGCTCTGGTTTGCAGTAGTGCTCACAGGTGCTATGAGAATACAAATAAGGTAACCAGACATAGGATATTTAAACAACATTTAAAAATCTCTTAACTAAAAACAAGCATACGAATAACAACAACGAAAAGAAGTGCTATCAGTTTTCCTTACACAATATCATTGTTTGTTTTCAAGTAACTATAAGAATTAGAATATAAATTTCATGGCCAAAATACCAGATGTATATCATTTTTAAAAAATCTCAGCATCAAATCCTCCTTATTCATCACTCTCTGATTTTATTTTGAGGAATTACCTATCTTCAATTATGTATTCTTGTGGAAGTGTCATAAATCCAGGTGCCCACCCTCCATCCTGAAAGTGAAGAAATCAAATGTTTCTTCTTCCTGTCCTGGTATATATAGCCAGGGAGTCAGTGCCTGCATGAAGTTTGGCCAAGCAAATAAATACTCAACCCTGTGATTTTGAATCTTGATTCAGTAATGGAAGGTGAGAAAAATTTGGTATTTTCTCAAGTAGACTGTGCAGCACCAAACCAAACTGCTGTCTTTCCTGCTTCCTAGCCCATCGGTATTGCCTCAAATCCTGACTGTTTCCAAGACTGCTTTCCAGTCCTCTCTTTAATTCTGGAAGCTTTCAATATTTTTCTAATAAATTATTTTCACTTAAGTTAGCCAACTTTGGTTTCTGTCACCTACAGTCAGAAAACCCTAATAATAGCAATGTTACATCGATATTATTGTTGCTGGGTTAAATCTACCATAACAATTTTGTAAGAAAATTGATTTTCCACTTGAAGTAATTTTATTCACTGAATTCATCTAATTTGAGTTAGGGCCTGACAATGATACTGACCTTCTTATTTATGTGATGTCATTGGAAGAATCTATAGATTAAATGCAGTTAGATACCAGGATTAAGCTCTAGTATTCCATAGTACAGCAGAGGAACTATATAGTTTAATTTATTGTATATTTCAAAATAGCTAGAAGAGAAGAATTCTAATGTTCCCAATACGAAGAAAAGATAAATGTTTGAGGTGAGGGATATCCCAATTACCCTGATTTGATCATTATGCATTGTATATGTGTACCAAATTATTGTATCTACCTGCAAAATATGTGCAACTATGATATATCAATTTAAAAATTAGAAAAGAAAATCTATTAAACATATTTACAAATCTGGAAAGGCAAATTTTCCAAATTATGAAGGCTATTATCACATATCAGTATTTTGCCTTTTCAGGGAATCCAATTTGAAGTGTCCCTATAATAATTCTTTTTTTTTTTTTTTTTGAGAGTCTCGCTCTGTCACCCCGGCTGGAGTGCAGTGGTGTGATCTCGGCTTACTGCAATCTCCACCTCCCGGGTTCAAGTGATTCTTCTGTCTCAGCCTCCAGAGCAGCTGGGATTACAGGCGCCCACCACCAACCCAGCTAAGTTTTGAATTTTTAGTAGAGATGGGTTTTCACCATGTTGGCCAGGCTGGTCTTGAACTCCTGACCTCAAGTGATCTGCCCATCTCAGCCTCCCAAAGTGCCAGGATTAGAGGTGTGAGCCACTGAGCTGGGCCCCTATAGTAATTCTTGAATTGTCTGAGAATATCTTTTAGATCATTGTTAAAGCATCGGTGCTCATGGTATTACAATGCTGAGAATTTACCTCCATTTAGTGGTTTCAGTAATTGTTATTTTCTTTAATGGAAAATCACTCAGTGAAATTGCAGGAAAGAGGTTATTTATCTGAGTCATATTTTTATGAAAACTGTTTTTCACTTCCTTGCATTTTTAGAAGTGTTGTCTTTAAAAGGATATTCTATTAATATTTATAATTAGACATCACACAAACAGATGCTAAATCTTATGCTATAACTTCTGGATAAAATTAAATAAAGATTATATACTTTTTGGCATAATATTCCCTCAGGAAACTGTAGAACAAAGGGCATTCTCCATGAAGATGCCATTTCTTTTTTTAATAGAAGGAAATAATAAGGCAGTGATTAACCACGATTATTTTAACTATTGTAACGTTTGCAATTAAGTGGGCAGCGCAGGAGCTCAATAAATACTTAATTGATTTACTTTTTTCTCTCCTTGACCCACATCGCAATTCACCCACTCACGCCGCTATCCCTATTCTGACTTTGAAACCAAGTGGATTCTCTCTGTTTTCAGTTTGTGGAAGCGTGGTGCTCAGCCTGTGTGGAGGGGCCTGGCTTCCAAGTGTACTTGGGGTGGATCCTGGGGAGTTTACCGAGGGCACAGGTCAGGAGATGAGATTCGTTTCGCGTTTTGAATTACCTTTTGGCCTGTACCGAGATGAACTGGTGGGATATATAGTGTCATCGAACCCGGGAGAGTTGTGGAGGTGAGGAAACAGCTCTGAGGGATAACGGTTTGAAAGTAGTGGCGCTGGGGACGAACATGGGTCCCTGCGAGTCTGAGACTCTCTATTGCCCCCGTCTCCTTGCTGCCGATTACTTCTTCAAAAATTCTCCTAGGGACCCTGAGGAGGGACGGGAGAGGTCAGCAAACCCTCTGTCCACCAACTTGATATCCTGTGACACAAAGTGTCATGAGTTCTCCTGCTTTCCTCCCTTAAAAAAGACAAGATTAGGAACAACGGCTGGCAAGAGAGGAGGGGACAGCTTAATTCTCCAAAGATGCTGCGCAAGGGAACCAATGGGTCACGCCCACTCGCGGGTGGCCGCCTCTCTGTTCCCTGCCGGGGATGCTGGGCTTTCCCCTCGGACCGGGGCGAGCGCACTTCCCACCCGGAGACTGAGCGGGCAGCACCCGCAGGCCAGGAGCGCGTTCCGGGAGGCGCCGGCGCCTCCCCGCGGCCTGGGCGCACGTGCCTGAGCTGGGGCCGGAGCCGGCGGTCGCGCCGCGCCGCGCCGCGCCGCGCCGTAGTAGCTGGGGCGGGTGGGAGCGGCTGGCTCCGGGCCGCGGCCGCCGCCCGCCCGCCGGCTCCGGTGGTTGGGCGGAGGAAGCGCGGGACTCCTCCTCCCCACCGTATTAACATGCACCCAGGGGCGGGTGACCAGCACAGCCTTGCAGCCCCAGCCCGCCGCGTCCCGGCGCTCAGCCTCCGCTCCAGAGGCGAGCGCTGCGCTTCGGGCGCCGCAATCTCGAGGACACGGCCTCGCGGACACCTTCCGCCTCGGGGAATCGGCAGCATAGGCGGCGCGAACGGCCGCCGCCGCCTCGGCTCCTCTCTCGAGTCCTTCCCGTCACCTCGCTGAGAGCCGGTCCTGGTCGCGGGGACATCTCTCTCGTCCTTCCTCCGAGGCTCGTGGGACCAACGGACGGACGCAGCCAGCGAGGGCCGGACTGCGGGACGCGGCCAGGTAACGCCGGGCTGCGCCGCGGGGCTGGGGCTTGCGCGGCGGCGGCGGCGGCGGCGGCGGCGGCGGTCGCGGCGCGCTGGGTGGCTCCTGGCTGCTGCCTGCCGCGCGGTCGCCGCTTCCCTCGCCCGCGGAGGGGCTGCGGGCTGGGATCCCCTGGCTGCTGGCTCGAGAGTCCGCGCTCCTTACCCTTTCAGCCGCCCGGGGTGCACTCCCGGGCCCTCCGGGTAACCTGGGATCTCGGGGGCGAGCGCGTCCTCTCCGGCCATGCGGTCCTCGCGGCTCCCCACGGGGACCCAGGCAGGGGAAGGATTTCTAATTGCGACAGGGTCCCGGAAGGGGGAGGGGAGAACACCGGTCCCCTGTCCCCGTCATGTCCACCGGTCAAATTCACACCCCCACCCCACCCCCGAAGCACCTTGCAGGGGAGGAGGGGGCTGCTCCCCGCAGGGGATTTCTCGGCAGGCTCCTGGGTCGTTTGCAAAGCAAGTTGTTGCACTTGCTTTTTGGGTGACATTTTGGCATTGTGGAAAAGGACCAACTCCCCCGTGCGTTTGTAAGAGAAAGCCAAAGAAACAGAGACACAAAGAGAGACAGGCACAGAGAGAGAGAGAGAGAGAAAGAGAAAGAGAGAAATGGGGTCCAAGGAGGAGGTCACTGGAGAGTCGCCCCCTGCCCGTGGCCAAGGCCAATTCCCGGAGAATCGCGGGGCGGGCCGGGAGCCCCGACATTCAGCGAATTCAATGAGCCGGGTTGGAACCAAGGCCAAACAGGGACCTCTCCTCTGGGCTGGGCGAGATAACAAATTGCACTTTCATTGAGGGGCGGCTGCAGCTGGGAGAGGCACCTTTGGAGGGCCCGCGGCGATGAAGACCGTGCATTCAGGACTTGGGCTGCTGCGCTTTTTGCGGAAGGCGCGCTGTCCCGGCCTCGCTGGGTGGCACCGGGAGGCCGTGGGAAGGGGTGGCCCGTGGCTCGGCTGCCGGCGCCGGAGACACTGAGTGCCTGTGTCCGAGTGCCGCGCTCGCCCCCGGCTGCAGGGCTTGCCTCCAGCCCGACCGTAGCGCTGCGGAATTTTCTGCTAGAGAAGGGGAGGATGTGCAGAGGGCAAGGGGTTGAAGGTAGCCAGGCGGCAAGGAGTGGGACGCTGGGTGGGAGATGTTACGTCTTTTGTGGATCCAGGCGAGACTCTTCACTCCTTACTCCTGACACAGAGACTGACTCCCGGTCGTGGGAGGTGAATGCTCCCTGCCTCCTTCCATAACACGTGAAGTTAGGGAGTTACGAGGAAAGACATGTAATAAAAGTACCAATTAAAGACAGATCTTTTAGCTTTTGTGGTCTTCGTGAATGGCTTCGTAGAAGGTGAGGATAGATCAGTCTAAGATGTAGTTAGACATTGAGATGAGAAATGCTGAGAACTAGGAAAGCGATTTTAGGTCCTAAGGCAAACATCCTGCAAATTATTTTTTACCCTGAAAGAGCTGTTCTAAAAAGAACAGCCTTTTGACTGTTATTTATAGCACGATTTCAGTTCAGGAAGCGACTTTCTATTGGCCTAGGTCATTTTGCATATAAAGCAATACTTTTTATTCCTTGAATAAAACTTGAACGGAAATGACATGGAGGCAAGAAATTTTACAAGATCCTAATTTATTTCATGCCAGAAGAATAAAGTTTTCTTTAAGTTTTTAAAAGGAAATTCAAGCCTATAAAGAAATAATGAATATGTCTATGCAAAATGTATGATTTTAAAAAGTTTAAGTTATAAAAGCTACCCTTGGTTCAGAAAATTCATACTCTGGCATGAAACAAGAAAGTTCATAGATATCAGGTGTCAGTAGCCCTGTTCTTAATTTCCTTTAGATTTAGTACTTAAATGTAAAGTTGTTTCAGTGGTTAGTGCCTTGCAATACCCCTAGTCCCAGATATAAAATTCTGTGAATTTTATAAAAACTAATTTACTTAAGAGAAAATGTTAGTTACCTTGTGTGAGTAAAGAAGAATGTACTTGCATACATAGATTTTTTTAAATTTATAGCTATCTATTTCTCTCTATATTTCATTCTAAGATTAGTCTGCAAATACAATACTTTATCTCAAACATTACAGGCAATATAAATATGGGCGAAAGGAACTGGTTAACATTCTTTTAAATATGTCAAAATAATTTTCTGACAAGGCTTCTTAAATCTCACACAAGCAAGTGTGCTTTGGGGAAATAATGAGTATATGAGTTTTCCCTAGGAGGGAATTTTCATGGTTTAGCATCTTTAATTTCTCCATCAACATAAGCTGTGTTCTGCCAGGACTAAAAACCCAGTAAAAGCATATTAGTGATTAGTGAAAGCAAATGGAGACAAGACCTTCCTTCCAAAATATTATGTAGCCCATATAGAGAAATAGCCTAAAACTAATTGTAGCGTTCTACTTTTTAAATCCTTCTAAGCTTAAGTGTCCTATTCAACCCAATTTGGGAATAGAAACTGCATGCACTTTGAATTAACTCTATTAAATATGTGTGCCTTTGTTCCATATAGCCATTTAGATTGATTTTTTTAAATATAAAATTAAAACTTGGAAGAGGGGGACTTGTTTTACAAAGTACTCATTTTAGTGATTATGAGCAATATTCACTAATATGCAGCAAAGTAATAGTTTCATCTACAACTTAATCGAGATGAATACCATATTCTTTGAACATCACCTCTCTCAGAAACAAAGAATTCAGTGTTTTGATTCTGATCTCGTAATATTTCAAATTCAGAGATAATAGTAAAATGTTATCTAATGTGTATTTCTATAGTGAAATTTCTATGATCAGCTCAAATTCATGTTACCTTCATGACCATTCCCACAAATTGCTCCACTGTTTATCAGAGGAGAGGAAATTGGTTTCCTCTCAGGAAGCATCCAATTAAAATCTACTTTTATGTAGATTTCATCTCTATAGAAATCACACTTACCTCTCTTTTCTTAAATGAAGAAAATGATACAATTTTAGGTTATTTTGTTTATTTTCTCTTTTTCCATTGGTAATTATATTTCCCCTGGTACAGGAACACCATTGAAATAAGAAGGCTAAAAAGACTCTTGAAAAACCTAAACACGTTTCCCCAATCCTCACTTCTCATAGTTATAATCTATGCCTATGTCTGTGGTATGTTGGTCTTTTGTACATTTTTTTTATTTTAAAGAAACACTATCACAAAAAGATACTTTGCTAACATTGTAGAAAAATCTTTATGTTGTTGTTGAAACACCTGAATGTTCAAAAACATCCCATATCTTGAGCTGTTTTATTTCTTAAGATCCTAAGTGCTACTAGTTCTCTATTTTCAGAGAGGAATAACTACAGTGTCCCTCAAAAGATGTTTTTTCTTTTTTTTTTTTTCCGAATCATGAGAATTTGTAGCTTGATTCTTGTTACTGCCCGATGAAGGTGACTTTCTCTAGTTGTGTGGTCTATCAGGAATTGCCAAAGATGCTGTTCCTAGGAAGATCTAAAACATTGCATTACCACAGAGGAGGATTTAGAAATAGTCTTCTGACATTCATTTTAATCTATTAGACACCCACAGATAACCGATTGTATGAGATACCAGGTACCAGTTCTTTTGCTTCTAAGATATAACTATTTAGCTTATACAATACTGTATACTGTATATTTGCTACACCTTTCCCTGTAACCCTGCAAAATACACACCTACAGAGCAAAACATGTGATTGAGCACAAGCAAAAATGGGGTGTGACTATAAGGCAGTTAAAAAGGTGAATGACATCCCTTTGAGGTCTTCTGTTCTTTAGTCTGATTGTACAGAGGTTGGTATTGCACAGGAGACGTGTTGACCCAACCATTTCCCATCCTTCTCTCTAGTAAATGGTAGGGGACAGATAGCTGTTGTATAAGTGAGAAACAGGGTTATCTTCATCCATTATTGACTTAAGATTTTTCCTGGTTGCTTTATTATTTTCTCCCTCCTATAGGAGTTAATGATTACTGGGCAACAAGTAACATCCCACTTAGGAAAAGCAGCTCATGCAAAAGGAAGCCCTATGGATCTATATCCACAGATATTTGGCTCAGATCCTTGGACGTTTTCTTGGATAGACAACCAGCATAGCTGGGATGTGATTGTTCCACTGGATATCTAATTGTGAACTAGATATCAGTGTTCTGAATATGTTATGAAGATGCAAACCACCTTCCTCCCTCTCCCTAGGATTTGCCAGCAACCAAACTGTTCATTTTCATATTCACTTATCATGGTTTGCTCATCTGTTGCCATTGACAATTTCTCTATCTTCTCTCAATGTTTTCTTATCAGATTTGTAAGCAACAACACAGCAGCAAACCACAAAGTGTGTGATTTGGAACTGCTCAATCTTGCCAGGTTTTCTTAATATTCAGCAGAGTTGTGGTCTTACTGAAGCCATGGATAAGCATTTGGATGAGGAGACATTGTGCTGTGACTTGCTTATCTCCCTAGGCTTGCATCTGAATCTCTGCACTAGGAGAGCTCAGAGACATTTAAATGGCTCCCTCAGGCGGCTTGTGGGAAGGTCTCTCTGGGCACATTTCCAGCTTTGCTGCTTTACTCTGGTGACACGGTTTTAGCTAATTTGAAAACATCTGCTAGAGTAACTTGCTGTTTTAATTCTACTACTGGAGAACATCTGAGTATGTGATAGGAGGACTGGCACTAACCCTCATTCTAACCTCATGATTACACCCTTTCCCTGGATACCCCTTCTTTCTTGGTTTCAATTTCAGTAGAAATCAGTGTGGAGTCTATTTCTGGACTGCAAATTTCCCTGCTAGATATCACTAAGATTTCTTTACAAAACACATGCTGCAGTTTCAGAGGAAAATGGCATTTTGATCTTGTCTCAGACTTTGCAAACAACCATTCTTTGATATGATTCATCATACTATACTAGCAAAAAGACAAGGCACATTCACTCTCTTCAAAGCTATTTTCGTGTAGACATTAACCCAGAAGGCAAAGTCACCTTTTCATCCTTTCAAATTAGGATGTGCTTTCCATTTAGAGTTTGGGAGGGTCAGCAGGGGAATCTTGAAGTGGTAATGCATTTGGAAGTCTTTGCTGTGAATCCTTGCCTAGGTAGTTCAGATAAGACTCACTTGATTCTAGAGCTTCTATGGAGCAGGCTAAGAAATCTTTCCCCTTCTCCTTGGAATGCTGTTTCTTACATTGTTCCCTCTTTCCTAGACTTCAGCTGAAAAGTCATTTAATCAGGGAAGGTCTCCAGCTGAATGCTGTTTTAGCACTTTATTCCTTTTTCATGGTCCTTTTACGGTCAATAATGACGTGTTGACTTGTGAGTGTCAGATTGCTTTCCCCACTGAACTGTGCATTCCGTGAGATCAAGAACTAAATATAGAATGTTCACCAAATATCACTGATGCCTAGCACAGCACCTGGCACTTAATAAATGGTGGGTAAACATTGGTTGAGTGAATGAATAAACAAGTGAATGCACATCTGTATTCTTAGTTCATAAGGGCCATAACTCTGAGGATGGTGTTGCACAGCTTTTGCATGGCACTTCTTTGCAATGTCAGATGCTGTGTTCTTTGGTCCTAAGTTTACTCTGTTAATACCTGGTAAACACTGAGCTGATCCCAGCCTGAATATAAGGTGATGGGATACGCAGTGCTACATTTCCCAACTAGGCAACATGCACTCTGCTGGCAAGCAGAGGTAAGGTTTTGAAATACAATAAGGATTTTAAAAAAGAAGCAAAGAAAAAACAAACTGCTGTTCCCTCTTCTTCCTCCTCTTCCTTATTCAAAATTAACATATTAGTAGATTAATTGCCTTACTTTATTCCGACCCTCTAAGGCTTAGCATAAACTTCTTTCCTACCCCTCACCTCTTACATTGAGTTCTCCTTTCTGTGTCTCCATTGAGTCTGATACGTAATTATAACCTAGTTTTGTTTTTCATTTTCTGCGTATATGCCTGTCTCCCTCTAGGAGACCAGAAGCTCAAGGGAGACCAGAGATGGTGGCCCCTATATGGTTTGTAAGTGGAAGAAAGCAAAAGTTCACCAAGGACTCAAAGAATAAATCAGATCACAGGGATGAGGTGGAAAGTGTTGTGGGAGGCAGAGAAGCAGCTACAACCGCCTTTCTTGCTTGAGGCTGATCTCTATGTAGGTACGTAGATGTGGGTTGGCTCTCACAGGGGAGACTGGAATCTAACATCTTTACTGATGTGGAATCACAGCCTTCTAGGTATTTTCATGAATTTTTTATACTAGTTTTGTTTCTGGCCAGACATGTAGTGTATTCTGTTCTACTATCTGCTTCTGAACTACTGGAATGATGTGGTGAGATGGGCCAGCCTTGGGGATATGCTAACCTTCCATGTGGCACCCTGCTATAGATACCACATCTACCATTCAGCTTCGAATGGCCTGTGAGGAATGGTGAGATAGAATGCGAACATGCACCATGTTTTTATAAACTGTGGTGCATAATAATTCCTCTAGATTTGCATGTGCTTTATAGATAATTGAAAACACTCTGCTTTGATGATATGAATCCTAAGGGATCTTGATGATAGATGTCAGGTATTTTGGTATGTATATATCCAGCCTTTCCAAGTATGGGCAAACAAAAAATATTTGTAACATCTCCTGGGTACTTATTACTGTGAAGAATATAGAAGAGCAAGACCTAGTTAAACTTCTTGGGCAGCTTGAAATGTAATACAAAGAATAAGATTAAAATATAGGAAATAATTAGTAATAATGGGTTACAGAATGAAACTGGTGCTCAAATGCACTTATTTTGGGCTTTTCTGTAGGAGTAGGGGCTCAACAGAGAATGAGATCATTTTGGAATGCTTCCAATAGGGAAGATCTGAAGCTAGATTTTCATGGATTTGTAAGACTTACATAGGAAGAAGGACCGACTTTCAGATAGAGAAAACATTTGCATAGACATGGAGGTGCAGATGAACTTGGCATGTTCCTGGTCCAGAAGATGGTTCTCTCCTCCAGTTCCTCCACTTTAATTAGACCTGAAGATGAATTTGATTGAGAGGGTCATTAATGGCTATACAAGAATGTTTAGATTTGATAGGAACCACTGACAGATTCTGAATAGGCAGTGACATGAAGAAGTGGCCTCTTGGACTGATATGAGTAGATGAGCTGGGACAGAGAGAAGCATGAAGAGGCTGTTTTAGTGAGGCTTACATTATTGGGAATCAAGTCCAGGGAAGTAGAAATGGGAGTAAATATTTTGAAAAATTTTCAAGCAATATTTGACTCTTTCCTTTCTCTTTTACTCTGTACCGGTGTCACACATTCTTTTTAATTCTTTATTATTCATTAAAAATTCCTGTGAAATATTTCAGGAACACCAAAAAATTAAATAATATTATAAACCCCTTTGTGTCCACCACCCAGATGGTGAAATAAATCATTGCACACACTGTTGAGACTTCAGTGTACTCTTCATGTCTTCCCTCAGAGGGACTCTGCCCACTGAGTTTTGTGTTTATTGTTCTTATGCATGTATTTCCTTATTCTTTGCTATGTATGTATGTGTACCTGAGCAATATAGTCTTGTTTTGCTGTTTTTAGACTATTTATAAGTAGTAACAATGCTCTTGTAGTCTTCTTTACCTTACTGTAATTGTTCAGTATTTTGTTGACGTGTAGATCTGATTTATTCATTTTTACTGATATATGGTATTCCATTGTAGAACTGTATCATGATAAAGGTATCAATCTTTGTTGATGGACATTTAAGATGTTTCCAAATAAGGCTGATGTGAACATTCATGTGTACATCTCCTTGTGCTAACAAAGGGGACTCTGATTAGGGTGGAGGGGGTTTGCAGTAGGGTAATAGTCGTATCTTCACATCTAGCAGATAATGCAAATTACCAAAAATGGTTGTACCTGTTTATGATCCCAACAGCAATCTATAAGAACACCTTTTGTTTTATATCCTTGTCAACACTTGGTGATACATTTTATTTTTGGCCAATCTTATGGATATGAAATGATATCTAATTGTAGTTTTAATTTGTTGTTCCATGTCTCCTGGTAATGTTGATGATTTATTCCCTCTCTTTATTAATATTCTAGTTGCTGTGGATTCCTTATTCATATATGTTCCCCACTCTCCTACTTCTTTTTGTTAAACTCATTGATTTGTAAGAGCTGTTTATATATTCTGGATACCAGAGTTTTGTTCTGTAATAGGCATTTCAGTTATCTTCACTCAGTTGGTGGCTTGTCTTCTCATTTTTATGATGTCTCTGGGTGAAAAGATTATGTTTAAATTTAAAATAGTTGCATTTTAAATTCTCTTTATGGTACCAATAAGATATGTTTGAGAAATATTTTCCAAATCTGAAATGACAAAGATATTATCATTTTGTTCTTCAAGACTTTTATATCCATAGTTATTTTATAAAGCCTTTAATTACATTCTAAATTTAGGCAAAACACCCATCTTCTCTTAGTCTTAATTTCTTACTCATTACGTTAGAGAGCAAGGTGGTTGTACTGTATGAGTTCTGCTGCTGCTGCTGCTGCTGCTGCTTGACTTCACAACTTCATCATTTTATGCCTGGAATACATAGCAGCTTCTTAATGGGATGTCTAATCTCTAGGATCTGATTAAACTCACATCAAAATTTACTTTTCTAAAATGCTCTTGAGGTCATCATGAAACTCCTCAAACTTTGTCCTGGAGCCCCCCAAAAGAGCAACAATCCCGTTCGCTAGTATTCCCCTGCCTACTCCAGACCCGAGTATGCCTAGAACGTGGTTGGCCTTCAGATGTGTCAGTGGGACAAGTGTGTGAAGGCACAATTGGTTCTCATCATTGCTTAGCCTCATTTCCTAATAATCTCTTGCATCAGCCTCCACCATGACCACTCCTGTTTGTCAGGGCTATGCTGTTCCAGCTATTTTTCCTCTTTGTTTATTTGCATGTACTCAAGCTCCATCTACTTGATGAATTGTTAACAGTGGGTGCTCCTAGAGACTAGGACAAGGAGCCTCAGGGGTTTTCTTTCCCTTTCTGTCCTTCTATCTAGTTGACTGTTTTACCAGGAGGAAGGATTTCTTTTAAAATAATTGTTTTAATGTCCTTTGTATCCTTCAAGGCCCAGCCAAATCTCACCTCTCACAGCACACATTTTATGACTACTCAGCTGAGGGTAAACTCTTCTCTGAATTCCAGTTGCATTTATCTGGATTACTTACTTTATTATAATATTCACATTTTTAACATTTTATGTGAATATTCTGAGATTTTAAGCTCTTTTAAGTAGTGAATTAGCTGATGTTTTTTGCATGTCTCGTAGGCTTGAGCCCAGTAGCTAGTAGAGTGACTTTTCAAGGGGTAGCAGCTGCTTTCTTGATGATTGGTAATTAGTTATTAGAGAGGGAATAGGGTGAATAGAGATTTGGAGTGTAAAGATATTGGGAGTAGTGACATTACTGGAACATCTAAGCGTTTGGAATAGGGAACTGACTTGTAGTAATTGAGCTATATTTTGGTTATATTGATTTTTGAGATGATATTGGACATAGCCCATAAGCAACTTGGAAAATATTAAACTCAAATTTATGAAATGATAACATTTGAGGTGCTAATTAAGGAGTTACCTGTTGGAAGATAGTCAACAGATTCATGATACTAGTAGTTGCTTCTGTGTTCCAGATAGGAAGTGTTACTGCCTTCACAATCCAGATTCTACTATCGTGACTCATCTAACTAGCTAGACGACTTTGGACAAATTAATTTTACTGAGTCCAGTTTTCTTATCTGAAAAATAAGGATGATTCGTCTTACATATCAAAGTTTTTGAAAGGCTTAAATGAGTCACCTTATGTGAAGTATCTAGTTCAAAGTTGGGTTCATGGTGAGCAATTACTAAGTGCTATTAACCATACTGTATATTTTTTTCTGCAAAAACCGATCTGCCAACCATCTTTTTACATCAAAGTACTACCAAGTAAAGAATTTAAAAATTACTTGTCTAGTCATGATATATTTTTCTGCTGCTGCTGAAAAATCCCTGTCTTATTATTTCATATTCCTTTATCATTCATTTGATGACACTGACAGCAACTTGCTGAACAAGTTTAAGAATAGCTGATATTTACTGAGCAACCTGGACTTTGTACTCATGCAGGATACAGCTCTCAGTATTGCACTGCATGTAGGCTGTATGTGCTGTTCCTATAATGAGTAGAGGCTCATAGTCCCTCAGCCCAGTCTTGCCTGATATGGCACCATATGCTGTGAGGAGATTACAAAGGAAATCAAAATCATGACTCTCTCCCCAAGGAAGATTTAATTGTGTTGATGAGAAGATATTCTCATGAAACAATTCAGTGCATCTATAGCAACATTCAAAATGTAAGTTTTAATTTACTCTGCTCAGAATACATATTTCTTAAGGTGAGATGGGATATGGGGGAAAAACTGAAGAGGCAACACAGAAAAGCAGTCATGCCTTGATCCTTAAAGAGGAGCGTCTCCCTCGTGGTCACAGTTAGCTCTAAGTTAGCTGCACACCGGCAGGTGGAGTGCACCTGTCTTCCAATTGCATTCACCTTCTCTGCCATCTGGGGCTTATCTTCTGCCTCTCTATTGTGTGTGTTCAGTTAACCCAGTTTCTTTCCTTAGAAGAAGGGATCAGTAGCTGAGCACATGTGCAAAACATAACTGGAACACTTTACTGATTGATTAGGTGGGAACATTCCACTGGTTTTCACTAAGGGAAAGGTTTCTGGGCAGTTATATCCAGGTAATTTGGGTTTTGTAGTTTTCTTTATTGTTACAGTAACACAGTATTTCACATCTTGTGGTTTAGGTTTAAAACCTAGAATAAAAGACAGAAAGCTTTTTCTCATGTCTTTATTTTCTTACGGATCCCTTTTGGGTAGACATATTGGCATATCTAAAGTGACTTGAGTTGCTCCGAAGAGAGCTGATAAACACACACTTAATACAGTTTAAATATTGGCAGTACCAATTTACAGATAGGTTGTGTTCCAAAGGTGTATTTGTTAACTGAATACGTTTGGACACTGAACAGTATTTTCCCATGGAAATTGTGCTACACTGTAGTGACTGGCTTCTAACTTAATGACTTCTAGAGTCTTTTGACCCATTTTCTGCAAACTAAATAGTATTACTCTAATGAAAACCATGTTTAGGACCCTATATTTATGAAAAAATGAATTCTAAATTTTAACCAGGAACACATGCCATCCCTTCTGCTGCAGAAACATAACTCCCTGGCTCTGCCAATGGTTGGTGCTAGATGATGCTCAGCCATCAGCAGCTCCTACTGCATGAGTGTGCCTTGATCCAGGAACAGAACTGGTGAGGGGAAGTGGGAGCAAACAGAGCTTATTCATGGCCACTAATAATTGCTAAATAGCTACATTTATGTAAACTTCCCTTTATTTGACTACTGGAACAAAGGAAGGAAAGGATAGTTCAGTTGTCCTTCTGTTCAGTTATCCTTATGTTCTGCACTGAGAACCAAGATATGTAGACTATTTATAAATCAGATTTCAGTAAGTTAGGAGTTATAGACAGAAATGTATTCTTTTCAACTTTGGCAGTTTTTGACAAATTTTTCTATGTATTTCACATTCTGAAGATGTCCGCTATTGGACAATTGTCAATCCATTCATTCATTCCTTCACTTATTTGTTCAACCAAAACCGATTTATTGAATGACTACTGTGTGCCAAGCACTCTTCTAGGTGCTTTGAGTTCAGTCCCGAGCAAGAACATCAACAGAAGACAAAGGCATGCCCTTGTGGAGCCATGGAGCATACATCCCAGTCGGAGAAAATAGAGATAATAAACATAATGCGTTTCTTTTAGAGTGTTAGAAAGGAATAACAGCTATAAATAAAAATAGTACCAGATTAGGAGGATTGGATTACTGTGCTCTGATAGATTCCTGGTATATGAGGACATTAACTTTTTTTTCTTTTTAAATTCAGACCTTCAGCAGAAATATTCTAGCTTTAAGTTTTGAAAAGAGGTGTGAAGCTACTTTTACCACTTTCTCATTCTTTTGTCCTTTCTGTTTTAATAGTAGTCAATATATCTAGTCTATATGTCTAGTACTCTACACATCTATGTAACCCCAGGTAATCTACTGCATTGCATTATAGATACCTGTTACTGTATTTTGATCTCCCACTAGGTTATTAATTGTAGCATAGGGCGTATTTTCTACAAACTTGTATTTCTGTAATAATGATGCTAGTAGTAATAAATAATAGTGAGTATATTTTATTGAGTGCTTAGTATACACTAGGCACATTATGTAAATAATCTCATTTTATCCTCATGCCCATCCTATGTAGAAAGTGATATCAGGGCAGGGCAAAGTGGCTCATGCCTGTAATCCCAGCCCTTTGGGAGGCCGAGGTGGGTGGATCATGAAGTCAGGAGTTTGAGACCAGCCTGGCCAATATGGTGAAACCCTCTTTCTACTAAAAATAATAATAATAAAAAATATCCCGGCATGGTGGCGTGTGCCTGTAATCCCAGCTACTTGGGAAACTGAGGCAGAAGAATTGCTTGAACCCAGGAGACGGAGGTTTCAGTGAGCTGAGATCGCGCCACTGCACTCCAGCCTGGGCGACAGAGTGAGATTCTGTCTCAAAAAAACAAAGAAACCAAAAAAAGTGATATGATGGTTTACAGAATATGTTCTCAGACCACAGACCTATCATGGGTGGAGCTGATAATTGAACGAAGGTCTGTTAGCGCTAGGCTCTGTATTCTGCTGATACCTAACCCAGTGCCTGACAATTGGTTGGCATCCGAGAATCGTAGAGTGAAATGGAAATCAAATAAACTGTTGTATTGCCAAATTGATAACTGTCAGAAATGTATCTCTAGTAGCATGCAAGATATACCCTCCTCTGGTTTTATTTCACTTCACAGCCTAGCTGTCCCGGAAGGTGATTATTTGGAAATTCTTGAAGTGTCACTTCTCTTATTTTTTCCTTAATTCTTTCCTACTGTTTCCATACGTCTTACATGTGGAGATGCAATAGAAATAAAATTGCTTCTGCTAAAATCACAACCTTTTAGTCTGAAGGCAAAGCTGCTTTGTCCTAGAATGCCTGCGGTATTAAGAAATCACCATGTGTCCTTTTATTTTTGAGTTTTACCATGATTTTTACTAGTGCCTACTTCAATGAGTTCTTCCAGGATGCAGGCTATTTTGATGACATCTTAAACAAAGGGAATAAGAATCGTCTTTGCCTTACCTTCCTTTTCCCACCTTTCTCTTCCCACTTGTCAGAGAAATTTTGCATGACAGAGGTGAATCTCTGTGGAACCTTCTAGGGGTGTGACCATCTGCTTGCCCTGGAGAGAATCAGTCTCTTCTTTCCAAGAAACGATCTGTCACTGCTAGAGAAACCTCAGCTCCCTGCTGCCCATTGAGTAATCTATTTGAAAGCATAAATGAACACATACCTCAAAGAGAACGAAGCACAAACACAGATGAGGTCTGCAATAAGGACACAATTTAGAGAACACAATGAACAAGCCTGGCTTTAGTGCCACTCAGACAAGAACTTTAATAGCAAGGGGTAAAAAAAGATGTTAGAATATCCTTGTAAAATATACCTGAAAGAAGGTTCTCATTGCCTCTTATAATTCTTTGCAATTCAGGCTGATGAAAGTAAAACCTTCAGTCTATTTAAGTAGACATTGTTAAATCAACATTGTTGTACCCTTAGCTCAAAGCAAAATGTTTGAGTCAGTCCACAAAATACTAGAGTGTTGCTATATTTTTGGTTTTAACTTTAATTGTTCAAGAAAGAGGCACGTTAAATATGTAAGCATCCCTGCCTTATGTAAATAAATATTGGTTGAGGATATTTGGTTCATGTAAATTAACAAAAGCTGAAATGAAGATAGACACATGTAAAACTGATTGAATAGTGAGTGTCCTTTATAATGTCCTAGCTGTCACACAGATGACACATTTTTATAAGTGAAATGGCTTTTATCTTTCTTCTCGTGTGTCTATATAGGTTATTTCTGGCACTTTTGTTTGGTTCTGAATTACCTTATGTTCTTGACCTCCCCCCATGTTTGAATGTTTAATTGACTTAGGAAGGATATAAACTTAGTGAAAGTTCTAGACAGATACTAGTAAAAGTAATGTACCGATAGTAAAGCATTAATTAGTCAAAGATAGGAAATAGATGGCCAAAGATTTAACCACTGTTAAATCCACAAATGTCCCATACTGAAAAATTCAATTTATTTATATTGGACATGTAAAAATAATTTTTATATACATGTATTGAAAGTGAGTCAAAATATTCTATTAGTCATTCTATAATTGAGATTGAGTACATCACATCACAGTCATATAAGATGAATGATAAGTAATATTTTCTAAAATATTTTATTCCATCTGCCTGGAAATTTGGCCCCTCATAACTCCCCAGTCCTCTTGACATAAACGATTCTTTCTTATTACTGGCACTTATTTTTTTCTCTCTCTCTTTTTTTCTTTTTTGGTGACGGAGTCTCACTCTGTCACCCAGGCTGGAGTGCACTGGTGTGATCTCGGCTCACTGCAAGCTCTGCCTCCCGGGTTCATGCCAGTCTCCTGCCTCAGCCTCCCGAGTAGCTGGGACAACAGGCACCCGCCACCACGCCTGGCTAATTTTTTGTATTTTTAGTAGAGCTACGGGGTTTCACCGTGTTAGCCAGGATGGTCTCGATCTCCTGACCTTGTGATCTGCCCGCCTCGGTCTCCCAAAGTGCTGGGATTACAGGCGTGAGCCACTGTGCCCGGCCATTTTTTTCTTTTTTTAAAATTTTTTACAGACAAAGTCTCATTCCATCTCCCAGGCTGGAATACAGTGGTGTGATCATGGCTCACCATAACCTTGAACCCTTTTCCTCAAGCAGTCCTCCTGCCTCAGCCTCCTGAGTAGTTTGGAACTACAGGTGTGTGCCACCATGCCTGGCTAGTTTATTTTTATTTTTTTGTGGAGACAAGGTCATACTATGTTGCCCAGGCTGGTCTTGAACTCCTGGCCTCTAGCAATCCTCCTGCCTTTGCTTCCCCAAATTCTGGGATTACAGGCATGAGCCACTGCACCCAGCATAATGCTGCTCTTGATCACCCTTTGTAAAGGTATTCAACCTGTCCCCATTATTCTCTTTCTCAGCACCCTGTTTAGCATAGAACTTCTTAATAAATATTTGTCTAAAGAATGAATATGAAATAACAAAGCTCAATGGTTTAATTTCTTGCTTATAATAACAGCTAGGCATGTTTTAACTTAAAGTTTTAAATGATTATTTGTTGAAGGAGCTGGATTTAAAGGTTTGGTTTGAAGTCTGAGTTCTACAAATATATCATCTCCTGAAAAGGGCTTGGAACTCACTAATAGAAATGGCAAAATCCCCATGACAGGGAACTCATGGGCTAGTGAGAAAGAAGGATGGGTAGGATTAAATCCAGGGGGGCAGCAGGATGCTGAGAGGCCACGGGGTGCTGTGATGGGCCTGAGCAGGTGACTCACCTCAGCAGGTCAGTCTCTCCTTTGGGGTGGGGACCAGCGATGTCGAAGGACCATCAAGGCAGGAAGGAGGCATTCAGTGGATTGTAGCCAGTTTGCACAAAGTTCCTCCTCTTCCTAATGTGACGTTGCTAGCCACAGTGTTTTGTAGCATATAACGTGCTCCTCCCTCAGGGTCTCAGTTTACCCATATATCAATTGACAGGGGTCATGATGTGATTTTGAGCTTCCTTTAAAACACTAATATTCTTTGAACTAAGTTTCCCATGAGAGAGGTGTTTCATGGAGATTTCAGCAATATATGAAATAAACACTGGAGTGGAATGAGTTTATAAATGTTATGTCTGTGATGATGAGCAGGCTAGGAATCAGGTAAATTTCAAAATGCTAGGATGCCTGTCAAGGAGGTTCGAGTGTGTGTTTGTAACCTACATTAAGGAGTAAGTGTAACAAATGAAGCTGAAGATAAACTGTGTTTCTCAGGGGGACTAGGAATATGCTGTTGGGGAGGGTGGTTAATAAAAGTGATGAAGAAATGAATGGGGATAGTGGAGTGGGGCTAGGGGTACATGATGAGGCTCTAGGAGGGGGCATGAGAGATTTAAACAGTTGCTTTCAGTTGAAAAATGTGGGCATATGAGATGAGATTTTTTTTTTTTCTTTTTTCTTTTTTTTTTTTTTTTTTGAGATGGAGTCTCGCTCTGTCACCGAGGCTGGAGTGCAGTGGCGCGATCTCAGCTCACTGCAAGCTCCACCTCCCGGGTTCACACCATTCTGAAATGTGGCATAGCCAGATAATTTTCCAGAAAGTTAAAATAATGTAGGACCCATCAGATGATAACATCAGTCTAGTACTTCACAACATTTGTTGATTCCTTATTCGCCATGCACCATGTTTGATCCTGGGTCATGGAAGGACCAGTATGTAAGCAAAATTTGGCAATATGTCATAATAAGTATACAAGTGACACCACTGGGCCCCACGGGAGATGTTACATAAATCTTCCAAAGCTCTGTGGAGGCGCTAAAGTTTTTCTGATGTGGACAGTCCATTTTTGATGACAAAATTAGCCCTCGTATAAAGAATAAATGCCTTTTCTATGTTAATTCTGTTTCTCTACCTTAACATAACCTCCAACTATATTAAGTAGACAATTCAGAGATTATAAGAAGCAAGTAGAAATGCCAGTTTCACATATAATCTTTTAAACCATATTTACTATATGTTGTAAGTTAATTCCTATATATGTTAATTACTATTTGTCTTTATATATTAATTCCTATTTCCCTACCTTAATATAACCTCCAACTATATTAAGTGGACAATTCAGAGATTATAAGAAGCAAGTAGAAATGCCAGGTTTGCATATAATCTTTTAAACCATATTTATTATACAAGAGAAAGATTAGTAAACAAAACCAAGATTATACCAGCATAATGTACAGTCAGCCTTCTGTATCCATGGTTTCTGCATCCATAGATTCAGCCATCCACAAATGGAAATATTCAAAAACAAATTTGCATCTGTACTGAACATGTACAAACTTTTTTTCTTGTCATCATTCCCTAAACAACGCAGTGTAACAACTATTTAGATAACATTTACATTATATTGGGTATTATAATTAGCCTGGAGATTATTTAAAGTGTAAGTTATATGCAAATACCATACCATTTTATACCAGAGACTTGGGCATCCTTGAGTTTTGGTATCTACAGGAGGTCCTAGAACTAATCCCTTATGGATATTGAGGGACAACTGTATTCCATTAGTTATTGTTAATTGATCAATTATTTAACAATTCTGAAAAATGCAAAAAAGATAAAAACATCATTCCTGCATTCAGGTGTTCCACTTGGCTAGTATGTTGTGAGGCTTTATTGATTATTTTTCTTATCTCTAAAGTTGCATTAAAAATCTCTGTCAATGTTTCAGTCAGCCAATATTCTTCATAAAATTTCAGAAATTAATCAACCCATCTGTTCCTGGAGCACTGTCATTCCTCAGAAACTTTATTGGATTTTCCCCTTGGCTGCTTTATTGTTGTTTTGGGAAAATTGTTTTTCTTCTAAGTCCTGGCAGCATGGATGGAGAAAACCATAGTCTTCCTTCTATTGGTAGAGATTTCTTCTTTGTTTCTTCAAGGTAAATTAAACCTTCTAGGAAAATTTATAAATCATCAGTGATATTACCCAAATACTTTATTGGCATAAATAGGACTTTGTTTGAGTCTAGCTTAGCAGGAGCTGTAAGTAATGTGTTTTTGATAAGCATAATCACTGTTAGACACCAATGAAAAATATTAACCCCTAGGTGTCGAGAGAATAGCTGGTTCACCTTCAGAAAGATGTCTTGCTGAATCCAAGAAAGAACTTACCCGTCAACATTTAACTTCAATTCGATTTGAAGTTAATTAATTTGAAGTTCAATTCTGTAATTTGAACCTCAGCTATGTATTGAATCATCTAGAGAACTTTAAAAAGGTGTAGATCTCAGGACCCTTTCTAGACCACCTCAGTATCCATCTCTAGAGTGGGCTCAGGCATGAATGTGTTTATAAAGCATGTCCTATGATTTTAGTGTCCATTTAGGGATAAGAACCGATGACTAATGTGGTTCCCAAAGTATGGGTTCTGGACCAGCCACATCGCATCACCTGGGAATTTGTTAGAAATGTGTATTCTCAGGCCCTAGTTTGGAAATACTGAGTCAGAAACTTTGGTGGTCGGGGCCCAGAAATAGGGTTTTAACAAGCCTTCAGGTGATTAAGATGTGCACTAAAGTTTCAGAACCACTGGCTTTTAGGTTCCTGTCTCCAGACAGGCACTTATATTTATACATCTTTGCCTGCTGGTCCCAGACAATCATGCTTTGGAATTGTTTCTTTGCATGAGAAAAAAAAAGAAAAAAGAAACATAAAAGATCACTGCCTAAAGCAAGAAATCATTACCAGTATCTCCCTAATATGACCATGTTTATCTGCTTTCCAGATCGCTTCCCTGGATATTTTCTAACCTTCCCTACCTTTGAAACTGTTTCTCTGAGCTTCTAACTTTCTCCTTACCACCAAAACCATCTTGCATGTTTTGAGCTTCTTCGCTGATAGTTCTCATCACTTTTCCTGCAGTCTGTTGTCCTTTAACTACCTACTTGTCTAATTTGTGACACCTGTGTGCGCATCTGCTTAGGTTTGCGTCCCTAAGCCCGCCTCAGCTCTCTGTGCATTTACAGCCTGTCCTCTCTTTCCTGGTCCCGTCCAGCTCCTATATGTGTGACATGATGCTAACCTGGCTTTGAATGTTTTGCAGTTTAAACTTTTCATATGTTGGAAGAGGGAAGTGAAAGAAAGAATTCAGAAGTTGGGCAGCTTTTATCTCTCCAGAATTATATTTTTGCAGAGCGGTTTTATTGCTGTGATTAAAGAGTTATGTAGAACATCTGGAGCAATTGCATTCAAATATACCAAAACTCTTTCCAAAGTTAAATTATGGATGCAGCTAAATCATGGTGATTTTACATCAGTGCCCTCCCTCCATCGGTGTGGAGATTGAGATACAGCTGAATGCTGCTGCCTCCTTTGTTACCATTTTAACTTTCTATTTCTGTTTCCCCTCTCTTCCCCCTTCTATATTGTTTTCTGCAATTCTAGGAATTACCTTTCTTGACTCCTCTTCCTTTTCTTTTCATCTTTCCATAATACCTTTCCATTACTCAGAATTTGATGTCAGTATTTTTATGTGACTATATTTTCTGTTTCATATACATCATCCTTATAGTTGCTCAAGCAAGAAACTTAAAAGGCAGCCTACACTTTTACTTCCTTGTATCAAAACATCAAATTTTACTGACTAACTGCCTACCTTTCTCTCAAATAAGCTTCCTGTCCACAACTCAGGATTCTCTGGTACGTGATACCTGCATCATCTCTTTTCCCTGCAAATCCAAGAGCCTCCTTACTCCTCATTCCATGTTCAATTTTATCCTCCTCCAAACTATTCTCTGAAGTTACATTATATAAATCATTTTGAAAGGTTTAATTTTGCTAAGTTCCCAAATTAAATCATTTCATGTCTAGCCCTCCATGACCTGTCAGATGAAGTTTCAAGTTTGTAGAGTGCCATTTAAAGTCTCTCATGACCTGGTCAAGTATAATTTTCCAGCCTTAACTCTTAATACTCCTCTACATCATGAGGTTTTATGCTTGTTTGTCATTTCCTAAATAACACGGTGTTTTATGATGTTTCTCCCTCTGTCTTCCCACTCTTACGTCCTTTCCTTGGGATGTCCTTACTTCCTTTTCTGCATGGCAGACCTCTAAACATTGTTCAAGGACAGCTTGAGGATTCCTACAGTTTCCCTGAGATTTACATACCACCTCCTCTGGGTTCCAGCAATATCTCATGGGTACTCCTTACAATGTATTGCAACATTTTGTCACCCTGCTGATTTCTCTGTGACTTGGTTGAGAAGAACTAGCCTCTTGCAGGACCAGCAGAGGAAGCATTCCTCCTCCAGAGGAGTTGAGAGTTAGGAACACAAGAAGGTAATGCTAGAACCAACAGGAAGTATGTGAGACTCACAGTGTACAAACTGGGTGCTGGCAGCCTTGCAGCACAGGGGAAGAAAGAGAGTAATGCGCAGGCTGTTTTTAGAATTTGAGCAGATTCAAGGAGAACCAGGGTTTAGGGAAAAAGGTTCAGAAAACCAAGTGCGGAACCTAAAAAATAAGGCAAGGGGAAGGAGAAGTTAGTGTATCAGTTATCTTTGTATTGTATAACCAATCCGTTAACCAATCATTGCCACACTTAGAGGTCACTACAACACATTTCACTGTGCTCAAAGATGCTATGGTCAAGAATTCAGATGGGGAATAGCATTTTTTCGGGGGAGACGTATGTAGATGAGAGTCTATGATATAAAGCAGTAAAAAAAATGCTGTTGTATAGGGATGCAATATTTTCGGTGTAAGGAAGAGGTTTTAATTCATAAAATAGAAAACAGGTTGGAGAAGTCTTTAGGAAAGGGATACCTTTTGGGTTGGCTTTTGAAGGAGAAGTTTATACCCAGGTTCAAGCTGAAGGGCTAAGTGAGTAACTGAAAGGGCTGAGCTATTTGGATTACCATGAGGAATTTGTGATGGCTGGAATGTAGGGTGTGTGACCAGATGTGAATCACAGAGGAGCCCACAGAGGAGCTTCGGCACATAAACTAAAGAGTTTGATTTTATTCCTTATGCAGCAATGAATCACTGATTTTTTTTGGCAGAGCTTTCTCTTTTAGAGCCTATCCACATTGTGATACTAGCATATTCTGGAAATGACTGAAGAATAAATAGATGACAGTCACATATATTTGCATAGGTCTTATGCCCTGAAATCTCTAACAGATAAAATGCATTAAGGTTCTGGTGATGAGATTAGAGAGTAAATGAGTCAAAGTGATAAGCATGTCTTTGCTATCAACCCATCATTAGTCTTTCAGGATAGGTTCTCCTTATTCATGCAAGAGTGTGAGCTCCATGAGGGCAGCTATGTCTGCACTGACTATAACAGTGCCTACTATGTTAACATTAGATGAACAAGTGAATTAGAGGATTTTTAAATGTGTATCCATCAGTGTATGGACACACTCCCTCTAACTTCTTCAAAAAACATATATTCCTCGTAGAGCTAAGTGGTTTTTAGAAGTTTGGTTTTGGTAACTGATTTCTACGAGATAATTGAACACTTTTTAAAATAGTTGATCATTATGTCAAACAGGCCTCAACAGCAAACTTAAATTAGGTAGAATTATAGTAAGCTGGAAGAGAAAATGTTCCCAAAGAGCATTAGTCCCTTTCTGGCACCTTATTACAGATGAATAAATTGAGAATCACAGAAATTAAATGACTTAGCCCCAGTTATCCAACTAACTCCTTCATGTGAGGCCAAGGTTAGGAATAGGCTTCTAGTATTCAGTCCCATATTATTTTGACTGTGTCACTTTGATTTTAAAGTCAAATCTCGGCTTGAACCGTATGGGAAAAAAAATCTCCGTCTGGCTCTGCTGAATCCCCAGAGGGGCCCTCCACTTTATGTGGCTGCTGAAAAATTTATATCCTAGGGTGGCAGAACTCAGGAAAGGAAAGGAAATTAATGTTGTGGTATAGTTAAATAACTTAGTGTTTTTTTTAAAAAGACCTATATGAACTGATTGTACACTTAAGTAACTTCTCGGGGGCCTGTTTGGGAGAACTGAATTCAAGTAGGCTGGACTTTGTCTATGGAAGAAGGCTTAGGTCTTTATAGAATTATAAGAATATTCCTTAGAGCTGGTGAGGGGCATAGAGAGGGGAGTGCAATAGGGAGGTGTTGATCAAGAGTGCAAAGATTCAGTTAGACAGGATGAATAAATTCTGGAGATCTATTGTACAGCATTGTGACTATAGTTAATAATAATGTGTACTTTAAGAAAGTAGATCTTAAATATTCTCATCACACACACACACACACACTATGTGAGGTGATGGATGTGTTAGCTTGACTGTATCATTTTACAGTGGACACATATATCAAAACATCAACTTGTGCACTGTAAATATATATAATTTTTAAATAAAAAATCAAATTTATTTCAATATCTAGTTTCCTTTTAAAATTAGAGCTATTGGACAGTTTTTTTTGTAATTTAAAATTTAATATCAGAGGTGGGGAAAACATTAACAAGTATCAGATACTGCCAGTGAATAAAATAACTGGATGATGCATTTATAAAACCTACGTTTAATAGTAAAACGTTTCAGTTACACTACTTAACTGAAGGAAATATCCTTCAGCTCCTTACTTCTAATAATTGCACATTCTCATTTCAACATAATTTACCCATTTTAGCCAATTACTACCATGCCCAACAAAATTCTTGCAAAGTTTAAGCTTTTCCTCACCACTTATAAAGTATGACTTGACTATTGCCCTTTAAGTGTTTTCTAAAAGAAATTTGAGATTTTAACTTTCACCTTGAATCTAGTTGATCAAAAAGTATAAGACACCACCACAGGAGTTAAAACAAAGACTGGAATAAAAAAACGGAAGTTGTATCTATACAATCAGCAAATTATTTGATAAGACATTTAAACTATTTCACACTTCTATTTAGCACAAAAATAAACTGGTTCTAAAACATTGCAGTGCCTGACATCTTTACTGCAAGTGGCACTGTTCTCAACAAGTTATCTCTAAGAAAATGGCAGTGTTCATCATTACAAAAATTGTTATATCCAGCAGGTGGGATTCTACATAGCCAATCTAATAAGAGAACTCTTTGTAAAACTAGGTTAAAAATTCAGAATGTCTTGATCATTACCAGTAATCTCAAAGGTGAAAATCAGAAAAAGTACAGAAAATAGAAGTACTCATTAATAATATGAGTTGCCTTGAGAAAGCCAGAATGATTCTATTCCAAAAAATAAGCAATAATGATAAAAGATGTGATTAACATATGGTGTCTTTTAAGCCAAAGCATATTTTTCACCTCAAAGAGGATGGTTTTGACTATGACATTCTTAATTACCTTTGTCCAGAAGAGGATCCCGTTTTAAACCATTATTTGAATAGAGTTTATTGACTGAAGTCATTTTTATCTGCAGGATATTTTCATTTCAGTACATAAGATGCAAAATGGGAAATGACTAAGTCAGTTATAAAATCTTTATAGGATAATAAATGCTAATTTACAATAACTTCCAACAAACACCAATGAGTGTTTATACCCAAGTCTAAAAGTTACTGCAGTACTAAGGTCAGAACCAATATAATTTTCCCATATGGCCAGACTTTGTGTATTAAATGACACCACAGTATCATGAAATCCAAAGAAGAGATCTTAGTGGGTCCTTTCAAAACTGCAGAATTTTCCAAATGATTTGTCTCTTGTTACAGAGCCTTTTCATTCCATTTGTCCTTTTTGAATCATTAGCTTCAGCAATATTTTCTTGACATTTTATTTCTTCTTTTGCACCTTTTCCCTAGCCTCAATCATCTTGGCCAGTTTCCAGGACAACAGGGCACATGTTAGGAGCCGTGAAGTAGGAGACAAAGTCGCTATTGTAAGGAAGCCACACCAGTCCTTCACAGTCCATTCCACAACATACTCAGCCTAAGCCTGCAGAGCAATTGTCTTCATAGGAGCCATAGGAAAACATGCTTGAGCAATGATCTCTGTCATTGACCTTGGATTATTAATGAGCCAGTCACAATTTCAGATGACTCTTGGTTGTTTCTCTTCTTTAGTTCTGCTGTACACTTCTGAGAGTAGGTTTAAATACCTAATGGCAGCTGATCACAGGGGTTACATTCACCCCAGTCCCTCAGCCTTGGCAAGTGCTGGTCCCAGGAATCCAGGCTTGGCCATACCACAACAGTTGCCATCAGCCTCCCCTACATCAAGTGGAGGACCAGCAACTCAGACCCTCACTCTCACATAAATGTATACAGGTTTTACTGGTGAATTATACCTCAATAAAACTGCGGGAAAAGAAAAAAACAGTCAAACAAAAGAAAACATTTGAATCACAGACACACACACACATACACACAAGAATATTTACCAGAAAAGACCTAAGGGATTTCCTATCAAAGAATCTGTATTTTCAGATTGGAAAAAGAATATCCCCAGAGAGATTAAGTAACATGTCCAAGGTCACAAAACTATTAATGACTGTATAAGAACTGGGATCTAGAACTTTTAATTTGGGGGAAGTGAATATCGCTTTTTAGCTATAAACCATACATTCTTAAAGGTAATATTTAAGTTTAAGGTGATGCGTTTAAAAAATATATTAAACTTCCATGTCTACTTATGATAGAAGACATAACAACTCAACAAATACCCTCACCACACCATCCATCTGCAGATAGAACATCATCAGCAACATTGAAATACCCCATGTGCTCTCTGCTTCCTAATCTCAGCCCCCTCCTGTCCTCCATAATGAATGTTTCTCTTGAAATTTACTTTGTTGTCTTTCTTTCACTTTTCTGTGTCCTTTTACCATTACATGCATTATTCCTAAAGTCTCTCTTTTTTTTTTGGATTTTGCTTGCTTTCAAATTTTATTAAAATGGCAGCAAAATGTTTATATTCTTCTGCTACTTGCTTTTTTTCATTTAATATTGTTTTGAAGATCTATGCATACTGATGCACACTGATCATATTTTCAGTGTTGTACTAATTACAGTTTATGACTATTCCACAATTTGTTCATCCATTTATTCCCTCATTTTTGTGTATTTGGTTTGTTGGAGGATTTCCTGGTTTTTTTTTTCTATTATCAACTGGGCTGCCACATATGTCTTTATGCCTGTTTCATGATAAATACGTGCAAGAGGCCAGGCTATGCAAAGTGCCAGCTTTACAAGATCATGAGCGGCTGTTTTGCTAAGTGGTATTGCCAATTTAGACTCACACAAGTGGTAAAGAAGCATCCCCAGTGTCCTAAATCCTTGCCAACACTTAGTGTCACCAGGCTTCTTAATTTTTACCAGTCTGGTCAGTGGATAATAGCATTGAAAAGTTATTTTTATTGTGATTTGGAGTCCAATATTTTTTCTGTAAGAAATGCATGTACAATGTTATAAGAATATGCAAAAATCAAAATACTTTATAAATGTTCACTTTATAAAAAATGAATGAGAAAAACATGACGCATTTTACATAAAGAAAATCTGTAATGCTTTTGTTATTGGCTGGGTATTTTCACACCTTCCAAGTGGTGGCTGTTGATAAATTCAGCAATAATACCTTTATGTTTATTAATATTTAATGATAATGTCAAATTAATTAAATGAAGTTCAATTTATTCATAGTTATTTGTTATATCCTGCTGTTCTAACTCATCCTGGAAGAGAATAGAGTGAAAGAGAAATTGCCTTTATATATAAATGACTCATAGAATTTCATATACTGACCTAAAGAGATTTCATTGCAAAGGTATTATAGAGGTAATAACACAGTAACTCTTAGGACTGTTTTGAGATGTTCACAAATTGAAAAATCCTTTTAGATCCTTGGTTGACAAATGCCCTGGCTGTGCTAATTATATGACATTTCCTGACACTAGTGACATGGCATGGCCTCTCCCAGCTTACATTATAGATTGTTTTCTGCCCCCATGGGATCTGATTTGTTAAGGCTCACTTTCTATTTTAATGTGGTGGAAGAATTTTAGAAAGCCTAGACCCCACTTTCACCCTCCACTGAAACAAATAGAAGCAGTGTATTAGTCAGTTTTCTCACTGTTATGAAGAAATAGCTGAGACTGGGTAATTTATAAAGAAAAGAGGTTGAACTGGCTCATGGTTCCACAGCTGTACAGGAAGCATGGCAACATCTGCCTCTGGAGAGGCCTCAGGAAACTTTACTCATGGTGGGAGGCAAAGTGGGAGCAGGTGTCTTATGTGACAGAAGCAGGACCAAGAGAGAGACGGGGGAGGTGCTACACACTTTTTTAAAAACAGAGTCTCACTCTGTCCCCCAGGCTGGAGTGCAGTGGTGTGATCTCGGTTCGCTGCAACCTTCGCCTCCCAGGCTCAAGCATTTCTCATGGCTCAGCCTCCCAAGTAGCTGGGATTACAGGTGTGCGCCACCATGCCCAGCTAATTTTTGTATTTTTAGTAGAGACGGGGTTTTGCCGTGTAGGCCATAGCTGGTCTCGAACTTCTGGCCTCAAGTGATCCGTCCGCCTTGGCCTCCCAAAGTGCTGGGATTACAGGCGTGAGCCACCATACCTGGCCCCAGCTACACACTTTTAAACACTAGATCTCTGGTAATGCATTATCTTGATGACAAGACCAAGGCGGGTGGTGGTAAACCATTCAGGAGAAACTGCCCCCATGATCCACTCACCTCCCACCAGGCCCCACCACCAACACTGGAGATTACAGTTTGACATGAGATTTGAGGGGCGGACCCAGATTTAAACTATCAAGCAGCTTTGCTATAAAATCTTGTTACCAAAAATAGATGAATAAACTCAGAGAAGTGGAACATCTTTTAGTAAAGATCCAGTGAGTGCCCAAAGTTAAGTGAAATTTAATACATACCTTCTTTGATCAGAGATCTGAACAATTTACATCCAGGTTTGACAGTAAAGACCATCTTTGTATTCTGAAATGATTTTGCAATAACACAGTGAGCATTGACACAATGAGGTCAGTTTAAGCATTATATTTCCCATAAAAGCGGTGAGCTCTGGACAGTCATCTATCAGTAATCAAAAATGATAACATTTGGCAACCACATTTATCTTGTGATCTACTCAGAACTCAGCATTTTCCCCATGACTTACAATTCAAACCTGTGGCCATCCCAGAGTATCTCAAAATAATGGATGACAGACAGCAAATGGTTTTCTGTCTGAGGCTGGATTGACCAGGCCCGGGCACTGCCTTTGTTGATTTGTCTCTCCTACTCCCTACTGTCTTTGAGTGCGTTCTACTATCTTTGATGGCAGCAAGGGACTCAATCTAAATTTCAGGTTCTGAGATTTGCTGGTTGCCATGCCAATTTACAAAACCTCCCTGAAGAATAAGCTCTTCCAATCTAAGGTTGCTGTGTTGCATTAGGAGGCCCGGTAGAGAACTGAGAAGATGTGGATTCCCAAACTTCTGTTTTACTAATGCTGGTGAATTTGCATAATTCAAGATCGCAGACTCACATATTCAATAGAGCTAAGGTATCCCTCCAAGTCCCATCCTTTGTTTATTGCATAACTCCCCTCCCAACTCCACCTCCAACCTTCTCCCAAGGTGGACTTACCCCATCTGCTAGGTTGCTCTGTCCCCATTTATTCTTCACTTCTTCATGTGGCTTTGCTCAATATGATATCACTACCACACGGGAACAGTCTCTCTGCTCCATTTGGTTAATTAATCTCCGACTGTGTCTGTGGCTCACCTTGTTCTTATGTTTACAAGATGATAAAAACTCTGAAAGTTTTCTTTCTTAGTTTTCATGCATCTTCATATATCATACCAAACAAACTACAGTTTCCAAAATCCATTATGGCAAGGCATTCTATTTCTAATTCAAAGTCTATAATGCCTTTAACATTAGTAAGTTCATAATTATATCTCAATAGTTGATCTTCTTAACCAAAGTCACTTCATGTGTTTATTATTTAACCTAACATATTTTCTCCTTCATTACAGTTATCTCCCATCAAACCATTTTTACTTGGTATTCTTGAAGGGACCCAATCTCATTTTATTGGTTTTATGTGATATCAGATCTAATTGAGATAATTCATTTATAAGAGGAAAACAATAATTTAATAATATCTAGCATTTGCTGAGATCGTATTTTGTTCTAGGCAGATGATACTTCGTGTGTTAGATGTATTTTCACTTACCTCTTAGAATAACCTATAGTGTAGTAATATTCTTATCTGCACTTTATGGAAACTGAGGCACAGAATCGTCATAGTCATACAGGAAGTAACTTGCTATTGTGGAACAAATAGCAAGGTGGTGCAAATGCAAGATGTCTGGCTCCTGACCCACCATTCTTAACACTATTCTCTACCTCCTTATCAATATGACACATGTTTTGTCCTCTTGAAATCCTTTCTGAACAAGATAGACCTTCTAAATCAATAAATCTGGTAGTACAAGAATTCAAAAGCACAAGCAATCACTGCCAGCATTTGTATTTAAGAGAAGGCATTCTGGACTTTAATTCAGAGCATGAATAAGACAATCCTTTATCAAGACCATTTGGGGAGAACTTTTTAAGGGGAAGATATCTTCTTCTGTCATGGCCTCAAATCAGGCCATACTGATTTTCTACATGCACTAAGGGTGTGGAGATGGGGGTTAGGGTAGCAGGGCTACAAGAAAGGATCAGCAGTTCTTGTGCACATGGAATGTCTGAACGCTGAAACAGAACTACATCACTACCACACAGCCACGCTGCTCTGTGGAGAACTTTTATCTTTTGCCTTTCACTGTGTCTTTATAGTGTTCTGGGTGTCATAACTTCCTTTTGCTATTGCTTTTCCTGGAAGTGAATGTGACTTTATCCATTTTGCAGAAAAAAAAGCCTGCACAATGTGAATCACTAGGCAATTGGCTGTTAGAAGAGCATGTACAACCTATTATGCTATAGGATTCCTGCCCTCAAGGAATTTACTATCATGCAATCAAATTCAGTGGGAAAGTGAGAAACTTTAATGAATGGCTTTATGAAAGTAACTCTAAAACCACTAAGATACGGTCATATTGGGGGAGTTGCAGGGGGAGAGAAGTAGGGAGAAGGGTTGTCCTCTTTCTTTCTAACCTCCCCTCAGTCTATCCTGTAGTTTAAATTCCATGAAGGTGCTGGCCATGTCTATTTTGATCACTGCATTGTCCTTAGCACCTATCATAACATCTAGACAATAGCAGGTATTCAATAAATGTTGGAATGTGTGAATGAATAAGAATTTCAGGCTGAAAAATAGAGGGAAGTTGTTTTCTGCATTCTTGAAATCAATATCATATTCCTGTCCGGGGAACTGACTAAACTCTGGGTCTTTAGGCAGATATGGAAGTGTCCTTGGCACAGATTCAGTTCCATTTGCAGGTTTGTGTTCAGTGTGTCCTGTCATCATGACTGTACCACTACGCCAGTCCCTGGGAAGTGGACCTGGCACCTTCCTTCACCCTCACATCAACGGGAGGACAGTTGGAGCCTGAGTTCAAGTTTACCTCAAATAAAAGCATGAACATTGTTAGTCACCAGTATCCAACTTCAGACCAAGTGGCCAAATATTAAACAGTTAGTTTTACAGTTGGATTTCAAAATAATGTAAAGTATGTTGCTTTGCTGAAATATGAGTCAGCTAAACTCTTATAGTGATGATTTGTGGAACCATTTTATAACAATTTTTTTTGGTTTTGAAATATTTTTTCTAGATTTTGAGCTTCAAGAAATGACAACAATGAAAAAGGAAAGAAAATAAAAATCAAATTTTAGCACCCCGCCCCCCGCCCCGCCAAGGAATGCGTGGTTATGTTTCATCTCCCTGGATTCTTGCAAAGAGTTTTGTATATACTAGGCAGTAAATATGTGTTGGAGTAAATGGATAGGTGGAAGTAATTATATTTTAGATTTAAAAGAAGTTTCTTTCAGTGGAATAAACAATGCGGTAAATATTAGATGCATGCTGCTAGGGAAATTTAGCAATAAATTGGTTTTGTGAAGTAAATGAAGAATAAGGTGCAAATTTAGTAATCAATTTGACCATCTCTTGTATTCGCAATTTCCTCTCCCCTCAAAAACAAAAAGAAAAAAATCATGTCTAAGAAATAAGTACTTCAACCAAACTACTGCTTTTATCTTTTCCAATTTGTGATTAATAACTTTTCTCTTTCAGATATACCATGAATTAAATCAGAATCCCACAGAGAACAGTTTGGTCACAGTTTGAAGGCATTCCCAGATGGTTTTAAAGAAAAATGAATTTTAAGAGACTGTGATATAAATGACTAATTTTATCCTTGAAAGTATTAATGGTCCCTTTATCTCAATGACTGGCCAGCTTGTATTATCTTTACATCAAGTATACATAAATTTAAACTTACAGTAAAAGATTTTCTTAATAATAAAACTAGGAGGATGGTGTAAAAATCAGAAATAGAGGAGGTGAATTCTGGAAAATGTAAGTCTTTTAGCTTTCTGCAAATTGAAATTAAGAATTTGCATGCTGTTAACACAGTTGCTTATCAGGAGTCAAGTAAACTAAAAAGGAGAAAAGTTTGCTTAGTTTCCTATTTAATATTCAAAGATCTGACTGCATCCTTTTAGGACTCTTTGCCAACTTCCACTATGCCCAGTAAATTCATATGACTTCATATTCTTTGCCCTATACTTCCCCAGGAATTGTTAAAAAAAATTTTTTTAAGATGGAGTCTCGCTCTGTTGCCCAGGCTAAAGTGCAGTGGCATGATCTCGGCTCACTGCAACCTCCACCTCCAGCTTCAAGTGATTCTCCTGCCTCAGCCTCCTGAGTAGCTGGGATTACAGGTGCATGTGACCACGCCTGGCTAATTTTTGTATTTTTAGTAGAGATGGAGTTTCACCATGTAGTTCAGGCTGGTCTTGAACTCCTGACCTCGTGATCTACCCGCCTAAGCCTCCCAAAGTGCTGGGATTACAGGCAGGAGCCAACGTGCCTGACTTTTTTTTTTTTTTTTTTTTTTTTTAATTCCTGGGCACTTTCCACTTAACTAGTGTCTCATGCTCCCAGGATATGGGAGGTGTATCACCGTTCCCAGGATGTCTATATATGTTGTCCTGGGGTAGGCAACCTTTAAAGAAGTCTGTGAGTTGGCAGAATTGAAACAGTTCTCTCATAATTAGGTATGTGTTAGAAGAGGAGCACTGCGTTCTCTCAGTGACAGGTGGTAATGACATGTCAACCCTAGTTTTCTATCAGATGTTAGAATAATCTAGCAAATTCTGTTGATAAAACATAAATCTTGCAAAATTTCTTTTAGATTATTTATAATTCTAACAAAGTTGAATCATTTACTATACTTTGTTGTAAAATGTTGAAAATTCCAACCAACAACAACCATTTAGGAAAACTATTTCTGTAATTTGATGTGAAATGCCGTGCACTTAGTAGGCAAAGAGAGAGTCATACAGTGAATTACAAAAATTTTAACAACCTAATCAATTTCATAGTTGTTAAATTAATTGTGTGCCATTTCTCACCTTAATATTAATGCAGATGTTCTGCCTGTGAGCACTGCACAATTTTCATTGTTTATTTTATGAAGAGCTACATAAAATTCTCCATAAAACTCTAACAGGACATTTTTTGATTAATCCATTTTCCAGGTGAAGAAGCAAATACCAGAGAAACTGAATATTTATTGCTTTGGGAAGAATTGGTAGATCCCACTTAATGATAGTGAAATAACAATTTCATGGGAATTTTTTTAGGTTTGAGCTACAAAAGTTACTTTCTAGTAGTAGTATATAAAATATCATTATTTTGTGAGTTATATATAAATAAAAATATCTTGGAAGACGCATTTTGTGGACAACAGCACTAATCATTATGCTAATCATTACGCTAAGGTTAGTGCCTCTTCCAGAAACATTTAAATTTTATAATTTATGTGTATAATTTACGTTTGTAGATGTTATTCATTCATGGTCTCATTTACTTTACCAGGCATGCATAATTGGCTTTTAAATGGCTCATAGAGTATACTGACAACTGTAGGCTCGCTTTTTCTTAAATATAATGAAAGTTTGTTACATTCAGAAATAAAAGATTTTCTCCCATTTGTTAGGACAATACATGGATAATGCTAGTATTAATATTTTTGCTAAGGTGGTTCACATTTCTTTGATGTTTGGACTTTGTGATGTTTAGGAAATAAATATTTGAGTTTTTTCAAATTTATTTTTATATATTTCTATATAGTTTTTTCATTATCAGAAGACAATTCGTATCTAAATTACATTGAAATGTCTGAAATTTTAAGAATTATAAATGTACTTTGAAGAAAAATTAATATGTGTTTAACAAATATATTCACTTTTTAGTTATTTTAAAATATTGTAAATAAACTCACTGCACAACATTTAAACCCATAGGTAAAAATGAGTTGGATACAATTCCAGTATTAATATTTTTGGGATCAATTTATCCAGATTGTTTTAAATACATATTTTTACTAAAATGTTATTATACTACACATACCATTTTATAAACTTTTTATTTGACAATATGGTGAATTATTTTATATGTCAGTAAACATGGCATTATATTACCAAATTTAATGGCTACACATCATGTCATTGTATAAATATACTATATGTGTGTACATATATTTTTATATATACATTTGTTTATATATATATTATAAATTAAGCCTCAGGTAAGCCCCCATTATTGGGCATTTTATACTAGATTCAACCTTTCTTTTCAAATAAAAAAGACTGCGGTGAACACACTTGCACATTCACATATGAACCAAATATTTTTATGCTAGAGTTCTGAAATTGTCATTGCTGTGCTAAAGGCAATGTGCAGGCCAGGCATGGTGGCTCACACCTGTAATCCTAGCACTTTGGGAGGCTGACACAGGCAGATTGCTTGAGGTCAGGAGTTCAAAACCAGCCTGGCCAACGTGGTGAAATCCTGTCTCTACTAGAACTACAAAAAAATTAGCTGAATGTGATGGTGGCGGGTGCCTATAATCCCAGCTACTCGGGAGGCTGAGGCAGGAGAGTTGCTTGAACCTAGGAGGCGGAGGTTGCAGTGAGCCAAGATCCCGCTACTGCACTCCAGCCTAGGTGACAGAGTGAGACTCCATCCCCCAAAAAATAAAAATAAAAACTAAAAAACTATAAAGGCAATATGCACATTTTTTCCAAGACTTTTGCTTGACTTTGCCAAATGTTCTCTGAAGACATCATGCTAATTTAAATTTTTTCAAACGTGTATGAATCCTCTTTAACTCCATAGTCTTGTGAACTGTGGATGTTATTTTCAATATATGACAGACTGCTTGTAGTAGGCTGAATAGTAATCCCCTAAAAGACATGTTCATGTCCTAATCCTGGAACCTGTCGATATCAACTCGTACGGCAAGAGTGAACATTACCTTATATGGCAAAGATGTGATTAAATTAATGATCTTGAAAAGAGGTTTACACTGGACTATACTAGATTCTCTGTGTGGGCCTTAAGTGTAATTGCATGTATCCTTAGAGTTGAAAGATTGAGGGAGTTTTGAGGTAGATGCATAGAGGAGAAGGTGAAGTGAAGACAGAGCAGAGAGAGAGAGAGAGATGTGGCTACAAGCCAAGGAATACTGACAGCCACCAGAGCTGGAAAAGGCAAGGAAAGGATTCTCCCCAAAAGCCTTCTGAGGGAGCATGGTTCTACCAACACCTTGGTTCAGACTTCTGGCCTCAAGAAGAGGGAGAGTATAACTTTCTGTTATTTTAAGACACCTGATTTGTGATAATTTGTTACAGCAGCTCCAGGAATTTAATACAGTGCTATACAGACTTCACTGTTTTTGAAGATACTAATAATAGTTTCAAGGGAAAAATCTCTGAACCAAATTCTCAAGAATCATCAGATATATATGTATCATCATGTATAACAGACGGAGTGGAAAGAGAGATACTAAGGGTACCTTATCAATAATGCCTCATGGTTGATTTCATGTGGAGGTGATAAATGATAAGATGCACAATTCTGGCTTAAATATCTTAATGGAGGGAAATATGAATCACCATGGTAGGTAATTAAGGAAGTGGAACAAGATGTTGAATTTAGCAATAGTATGTTGGGTTTGAGGTGCCAATAAACTATCCAGAGAGCAACTGTCTAGTAGTCTACAGTCCAGTAGTGTGATATTAGGCAAAATTATGAATCTGAGATTTATCAGTGCATAGCAATAACTAAATCCTTGGGTATGGATGAGGTCTTCCTAGGGAGAGAACTTAGGTGAGGACAGAGCCAATGATGGGGCCCAATGCTCAGGGACCCATTGACTGACCACTGAGGTGAGGAGAAAGAGAGAGAGAACTATAAGTAGAAATGAAAGATAAAGTAGGAACTTGACTTTATATTATTTTAAAATGTTAAGAGATTTTTATAAGCCAGAATATAGCCAGTCTATTTTGGTGAATGTTTCATGTCCAATGGAAAAGATTGTGTATTCTGCTGTTGTTGGGAGGAGTGGTCTATAAATGTGAATTATGCTGAGTTGGTTGATAATATTGCTCAGGTGTTCTATATCCTTACTGATTTACTATGTACTTGTTCTGTCAATTATGAGAGAAAAGTGTTGAAGTCTCTAACTATAAATTCAGATTTGTTTGTTTTCATTTTTATCAGATTTTGCTTTACATCTTTTAAAGCTCTAGGGTACATATTTACAATTGTTATGTCTTCTTAGAGAATTGACTCTTTTTGCAAGACATAGTATCCTTATTTATCACTGATAATATTTCTCATCCTGAAGTCTACTTTACCTATTAGCATAGCTACCCTAGCTTTCTTGGGTTAGTGTTTCCATGCTTTAACTTCTTCCATCTACTTATTTTTAAGCTGTCTGTATCTATTTGACCTGTCTGTACATATGTAAAGTGTGTTTCTTGTGGACAGCATATACTTGGGTTTTGATTTTTTTTGCCATCTATGTTAGCTGTTTTCTATTTGTCTTACCTGTTGTTTGTTTCTTTTCTCTTTTACTTACTTCTTGTAAAAATTTAGCATTTTTATGTTTCTATTTTTCCCCTATATTATTTACTGAATTTTGTTAATTTTTTAGTGTTTGCTCTGTGATTTGCAATAAATATCAAGTAGAGTCTACCTACAAATATTATAATCCCACTGCTGCATTATGTAAGGACCTTAAATAATATATTCTGAATTTCCCTCCCATCCTTTATCTTATTATTTTCATAAATTTAACATTGAAATATGCTACAAACATACAATATGTTGGTACCATTTTGGCTTTAGAGAGTCAGTTATATTTTAGCGCAATTAAAATATGAAAAAAATTTATTTTCCATTCATTGATTCTATTTTCAGCACTCTTTATTTCTTTGTGTAGATTGAAGTTCCTGTTTGCTATCATATTCTTTCTGCCTATAGAACTTCCTTTACCACTTTTTGAAGGGTAGGTCTGCTGGCAATTAATTATTTCAGTTTTTCTTTGTTATTATGGTATGGTTTGGCACTGTGTACCCACCCAAATCTCATCTTGTAGCTCCCATAATTCCCACGTGTTGTGGGAGGGACCCAGTGGGAGATGATTGCATCATGGGGGTGGGTCTTTCCCATGCTGTTCTCATGATAGTAAATGGGTCTCACGAGATCTGATGGTTTTAAATAAACTTCTTTCTTTTGTAATTTGCCCAGTCTTGGGTGTGTCTTTATAAACAGCATGAAAACAGACTAATACATATTACTTCTTCATTTTTGAAAAACACTTCAAAATATTTTCTTAATTCACATTTTTTTTAGCACTCCATTGTCTTCTAGCTACAAGTCTGCTATAGTTCTTATCTTTGTTCTTCTGCATGTAATGTATCTTTTTCTATAGTTGCCTCCAAGATTTCCTCTTTGTCCTTTGTTTTTAGCAGTTTGAATATGATATACCTGGGTGGATTTTGTTTGCTTTTTATCTATCATGCTTTGCGCTCTCTGAGGTTTTCTTTTTTTTTTTTTTTTTTTTGGCTCTGTAGTTTGGTGTTTGTCTTTAATTTTTAAAAATTCACAGCCATGATTTCTTCAAATGTTTGTTCTGCCCTGTTGTTTCTCTTCTCTTTCTGTTATTCTATTTACATGTCAGTTAGACCATTTGATATTTTTTCACCTCTCTTGGATACTCTGCTGCATTTTTTCCAAACATTTTTCTCTATATATTTCTATTTGAGTAGTTTCTATTGATCTATCTTCAAATTCCTTGATTCTTTCTTCAACTATGTTGAGTCTACTAATGAAGCTGTGAAAGCATTCTTCGTCTCTGTTACAGTGGTTTTATTCAGTTCTAACATTTTCATTTGATTTTTTTATAGTTTCTGGCTTTCTGCTGAACTTCCAACCTGATCTTTTATCATATCCTTCTTTTCAGTTAAATCCTTTAACATTTTCATCATAGTTATTTTAAATTCCTTATCAGTTACTTCCAACATCTGTGTCATAGTTGAGTCTGGTTTTGCTGCTTACTTTGTCTGTTGGGAGTGTGTTGGTGGTTTCTGTTTTTTACTTTTTGCCTTTCTATATACTTTATGTTTTTATTGCTGTTGAAAATTGGACACCTTCTGTAGTTCAATGGAAACTGAAGTTAACAGTTTTTTCTGCCTAGTAATGGACATGCCTTTCCCTCTGTTGGGCCTTTAGTGCAGGGGTTTGAGTAAAACTAGTTAGGAGTTGGGTTAGGTGTGAAGTGTGTTATAATTGTTATTTCACTCAGTATACCACAGGTTTCAAATTCCTCTAGTAACAACTTGTTTTTAGGATTGAGGCTGGGTTGTCAAACGTGTTTTGTTTTGTTTTCTCTCAATGCTTGCTCTATCGCCAGCTTTAAGTCTTTCCTTTGCACTGAACCTTAGAGAAGGTCTCCTTCCACACTTGTGTTTCTCTCCAAGCAGCACTGTGGATTACTTAAGATATCTTAGCTTGGCAGTGAGAAGTGGCAGCAGCGGAGTGTTCTCTGTTGTTCTCATTTCACCACACTATTAGACAGACAGTGTGTCCCTCAATATTGAAGTGTGGCTTCCTTAGTTCTCCTGCCCCTTCCCATCTGTAGTTCTCAGCCCAGAATCTGCCTATCTTCCCCAGGGTTAAGTTGTTTTGTTTTGTTTTCTGTTTTCTTCCCTCAGCTGAAATTGGTTTTTTCCTGTGCCCAAGAGAGGCAGTGTTAGTTGCCCTTCACTCTGGACACTTTACTTAAACTTTCTCCAATAGGTTTATGATATTTTTCAGTTTCTCCAGCTTTTCATTGTAAGTGAGGGAAAGATCTCTTCCCAGCTTTCCTTACCTTAAAGTGAAAACTAGAAGTCTCTAGAACTCTTATTTTTTACTAAATCATTACACTAAAGACAGCAGTAAGCAAATGTTTCTGTCTCAGGACCTGTTTACACTCAACAATTATTGAAAACCCCATATTTACTGTATTAGAAATACAACCGAAATATTTTTAAGTATTTATCAATTCATTTTAAAATAATAATAAACCCATTATTTATTAACAAAACATTTTTTGAAAATTAAATCTATTTCTAGAACAAAATATATTTAGTGATAAATATTTTAGTGATTGTTTTATAATTTTCCAAATCTGTTTACTGCCTGATTTAAGAGACCACACAGCTGGATTCTCTGCAACCAGTGGGTTGCCATGTCACAGTCACACATCATAAAACCTCTGGAAAATCCCACTGCAAACTCATGAGGGAGAGTGAAAAATGGAAATGGCATCTTAGTAATATTACAAAAATAGTTTTGATCTTACAGACTCCTTGAACAAGACCAGGGTTGACTTCCTTCAATGGGTATAGAATGACTGCAATAAGGAATAAACACACTATGCTCCTGACTTCTGACCCTCACACTAATGAATATATATATCAAGCCCCAGAGTGACAGAAAGTTCAGTTTAGTTTTGTTATATTTCATTTTGTAGGACTTAAGAAAGAGAAAAATAAAAAGTGAAAGTGAACCTAGTCAGTGTCTGAACTTGTGTTTGAACGCAGGTCTTCTGACTGTAGAGCCTGTGTTCTTTTCCCCCATGCCATTCTGTCTGTGATGGGTTGGAAAACAGGCAAGCCCAAGAGCACTTTTTGATTAATGCATATTTCCTATAGCATCTCATATTGGTCTTCCAAAAACTGATAACAACATCTCTTAGCCTCTTTGGCAGTAAACAAATATTAAGATTATTGGATCTTATAGAAAGTTAGATGAGCTTTGCCTTTGGGCATTTAGAGTTGTAGAGGTTTGTATATACACAGGTAGTTCATAGACTTCTGACTCTCTCATTAACCAAACATCTTTAATACTTTTTAAAAGCTCATGGTGTATGTTGTTCTAAAATGTCTTATGATGCATATCTTACTTGAACTAGAAAATGGTTGAGGTCAACCTGTAATTCCTTTATTTTTCATGAATAAAAGGAATTCAAAATGTAAAATTTGTTATTAATAAAATGTGCCAATTTTGATAATCCCTTCTAATGTAGGCATAACTCAATAGCAACCTATTATCATCTGACCTTGGTATAAGCTCATCTATGGAATTTGAAACTATTATAATTGATCCACAAAGGACACTATTGCCAGGATGCTTGAAAATAAATAATGACAGGATAGATAATATTGTATGATGCAGTGTGAACATATTCTTTGTTCTTCCTTAAAGGCCACTGAATCTTTGTTGAATTTCATGATGTATTAATATGTCACTACACATTTAGGTTCTGAAGCATACAATATATTCTAGCCAGAATGCTTGCCAAGATACTAGTGCCAGAATTGAAATACTGCAATGTGTTTATTGAAGAGCATAAACATAATAAATAGGACTGCAGTTTTATATTCTACTGTGAAACCTCAAAGCGATCAAATGAGAGGGAGAGAGAGAAAGAGGACTCACAAGTTCTGAAAAACTAAAACCAATTCTCAGGCACTTACCAATATAATTAATAATGCAAATAGCATGATGTAAACACCCTGTCTTTATTGAATTCCAGTTGTATTTCAGTGTGTTAGATTCTTCCCTGACATTGTTTCTGTTCTTCACAATGACTTTCTGAGGCACATGATAATCCCATTTTACAGATGAAAACACTAAGGTTCAGAGAGTAAAAAAACTTAGCCCAAGACATAAAGTTAGTAAGTGACAGAGCCGATTTTTGGATTTTTGAATCTATACCAGCTGAAGTGCAAAACCTATACCATTTACATTCCACAAAGCTGATTTATTAACAGTAGAAAGTAAGTGAACCAAATTTATAGTAAAAAAAGTTAATATTTGTTTTTAGAAACTTGAGCTGAATCCACTGTTAAAAGGCAATTCAGTATGAGGAATTATGTTCTAATGAACTTTACAAATCTGTAACCTGATTCATTGCATGCAAGTCTTACCGATTTAACAATTTTTCATTTTTTGAATGTTTATTTTATAAGGCAAGTAATAAATTTTAATATTACAAACACCACAGTATTTTTGTAGCTTTTATTTTATAAACATTGTCATATCACATGTGCCAAATCAATTCAGTGACTCAGATTTTAAGATACTAATTAAGAAAGTTGTCCAGAACATGATACTTTTCATTTTTCAATTGTGTATTACATTTTCATACAATTTGTGTGTTATCCATCAAAAATACTAACTGATAATATATTATACAAGTGTTTGCTCTGGGTGCTAAGGTTTATAGAGTATGAGAAACAGTATTTGATTTAAATTCACTTTGTAAACTACTCATTGATTATAGATTGTTCCTCTAATATCAACAGTCATTATATATATATGTGTGTGTGTGTGTGTGTGTATATATATATATATATATTTCAATTGACCCAATGTTTTAAACACAATTTGTTTTGTATAATATCACCGAAAGTCCTGTAGAATGAGCACATCATCTTCCTTCAGAAATTAAGGACTGAAGATTCAGAAGATAAGTAACTTATGCAAATTGACACTGCTAGTAATTGGCAAAGTCAGAATTCAAATATAAGAATATCAAATTTTATAAACCATGTTCATTTGACAATATGAAGGTGCCACCTATTCTCACTTTGCTGAGAGAGAATGTAGTCTCTATATTACTACATTACTTATCATGATTCTTTTTTTTTTTTTTTGACAGAGTCTTGCTCTGTTGCCCAGGCTGGAGTGCAGTGGCATGAATGATCTCGGCTCACTGCAGCCTCTGCCTTCCGGGTTCCAGTGATTCTCCTGCCTCAGCCTCCCGAGTAGCTGGGATTACAGGTGTGTGCCACCATGTCTGGCTAATTTTTGTATTTATTTAGTAGAGATTGGGTTTCACTATGTTGGCCAGGCTGGTCTGCAACTCCTGACTTCAAGTGATCCACCCATCTCAGCCTTCCAAAGTGCTGGGATTACAGGCATGAACCAGCATGCCCAGCCCTTATCATGATTCTTATAACAGACCAAATTATGTCATAATGACATTGCTTATTTATATGCTAAGCATCATATAAATACAATTATTCTATGTACACCAAATCTAAACTATCAAGTAACTTTTATTTATTGTTATGTGTAAAACAAAACAATTTCATCTTTATTTTGCAAAGCACTTCCAAGACATTTCATATAAATAGTTTAAATTTACTTTTATCTCTATCTTATTTTCCTGATGCAGGTAGTTGCCATATTATTGAATAATGTTTGTATTCTATTTTAGCAATGTTATATGTTCTTTAAATGGATTATCTTATTTAGTAATCACTTTTCATTCACATTGGAGATGAAGAAACTAAGTTCACTGAATTGAAGATTTGACCAGCTTCACATAGTCAGTGTCTCAGTCTGGCATTGAATGCAGCCTGTTGGATTCAGAGCCTAAGGATGAGGGACGGTCATTCATATTTAATTTGATGACCTCGTGCCACCTCAAAGTGAAATTATTTCTGAATTGTTAAGAAGGACTGTGAAATATCAGTTTCCAAAAACCGTTTTCTTGAAGTATAGAGTATATAAATAAAGTGTGGCAATGCTGTAATCATGATGGCCCAGCTTGATGAATTTTCAGAATTTATATCCATGTCAGTAACCCCCAGATAAGAAAGAGAACATTATTATTTCTCCAGAAACCCTTTTATCTTTCCTTTGAGCCACTGCCTTCCTACAAAGGAAACCCCGTCCTAATACCTAACACTAGATTTTATTTCTGCCTATGTTTGAGCTTTATGGAAATAATGATTATACTGTGTGTGTCCTTTTGTGTTTGGTTTCTGACTAAGATTAACTTTCCTAGAATTCAATCCTGAGATGGAGATTGACAAACAAGAAGTTGACTGGGGAGCCCTCGTGGCAGAATAGCCCGTAAGGGAGTAGGGGAGGGAGGTTCTGTCAGAAGGAGGAATTGAATGGAGATGTAGTTGCCCCAGAGTCCTTATCCAGGCCCACACAGGACTTCGGAGCTTCATGGCACAAATGAGCAAGGGGGCCAGGCCTTGACCATCTCTGTCTTGGAGAGGGGATGGAGGAGGTGCACTTGCATGTGCTATAGTCCACCTGCCGGGCTGTTGGGATCCACTTGCTTCATTTAATCTCATGGGGAAGAGTTCCTCCAGGGAGTGGAATGAATCCCTAGCTGCAGCAGCTGGTCTCTGGGCTGCACTGCTCCTCCTCATGTCCTTTCTCTCCTACCAATACTAGATTCCCCACATCCTCTGTTAGCATCTCTGTTTGTCTAGATGGATAACGAGGTAAAGTGATCCAGATCTCCATCTGAACACCATGCCTGTCTCAGGCTGTGGCACTTCTCCATACTCCATCACAGTTGGGCAGGGAGTATCAAAAACGCCCCAGTGAATTACCTGATGCCAGACATATCCTTCCCTGCCTCCTTGTGAATATCATGGGCTTGACGCTCTGTAATAGCGTCCCCTCCGATCTGCCATCACCTAAAAAGGCAGCACCACTGAGCATCGCAGCATTGCCTGTGCATGTCTAGGCAGCACATTTCTTAGGACTTTGGCAAATCATGTATTATCCAGGACAGAGTGTGGGGACCTGGTGGGTTTTCTGGCCTTTGTGTATCCTGGAATCTATACTCTATCGTGTTCACTTCTCTGTATGTTTTTCTTTTTCTTTTTCTGTTGCTGGCCTTGCTTTGGACCATTGCCACCTCCAAATTTCAGAGAGCCACCTTAGCAACATGAATTCTGTCTTCTGGTGTCCTTTTTAAGCGTTAAATCCTGTATAACAGGTGGTTGTTCCCATGTCAATAAGCTGTTCCTTATTAAACTTTATGTTTCTCCGTACTTGGTCCTAGACCCTGAACCCATCCTCTCAGCTCTAGCCATGCATGTTGGGCAGGTGCCACAGCTCCTTCAGTGTAAACACCCTTCTCTGTTAGCAGAGCCAGCACTTATCCAGCTGGATTATGTTGTTACCTGACCTAGTTATTTGTCTGGCAGCCTGGAGGAGAAGCTGACTATATCTTGATGAGGGCACTTGCTATCTTGCAAGGCAGAGCCCTCTGCATCATGTTTATGCCAGGCAGAGATGATAGCCTTAACAGAGTGGAGTGGGGCACTTGTTTAGGCCCAGGAGGTTCTGGGGAATCTCGTGATAAGAGATTTTCAAGTGCATCCATTGAGATACTGCAAATCTCACGGTCCCCCCTTCACTAACACAGGACCAGGCCTTGGCACAGCTGACTTGCTGGGGCTGGCTGAGATGTCCAGTTTCCCTTATCGTTAAGCCCTGAGCCTTATCATCAGCCTATTCTGCATCTGACTATAGGAAATGAGTATCTTTACACGATACCAAGGAGACTGTAGTAGTTAGTCTTACAAGATAAGGATGTCCTTCCCCGCTTTAACTCCCCTGACATTCTCCCTATATGAGCATGTCGCATCCAGAAATTGAGCTTATTTTTTGCTCCCCTTGAACCTGAGGTGGACTTTTGACAGGCTGTGATCAATCAAATGTGGCAGAAGTGATGGTTATGTTCTCGGACTTCCAAGCCCATTAAAGGACTGGCAGATTTCTCTTTCTCCTCTTGGAACCCAGCCATCATGCTGTTAGGTGCCCAAGCAACATGAAGAGGTCACATGAAGGAGGACTGGGTGCTCCAGTCAAAATCCTAAGCTGATATCCTAGCCTACGGCCAGAATCCAATGCCAGCCGCATGAGTGAACCATATTGGTTGTTGCAGAATATGGAGCCTTCAGATGACTCCAGCCAATCTCACGTGGAGAAGAAAAGCTGCCTCGCTGAGCCCATCAACCTCCAGATTATGAAAGATAATAAAATGGCATTTTAAGACAAAGTTTTGGGGGTGATTTGTTATGCAGCAATGGAAAATAGAAATTGACTCGCTCTGATCTATTCACTTTGCTCTAAATTGCTGCTTTCAGTTTTTCATTGACTTTCTCTGCCTGCTATACCCTAAGCAAGAGCCATCTGATCCCATTACTGTAATTATGAGTCCACCCAAACCTTGCAAACAGCCATGATGTTGTATCCTCCAGTGTATTTTCTGCCATTAAAAGTTTTAATAACTGTACCATTATCTCATCCCAGGGGCTATCAGTTCTCTACTGATGATGGGTCTCCATTGTTAGCTGTGTGGTGGGTGATGCTTGGACTATTCCTTGTACCAACCCTCTTTTCTTGAGTTCTCCAGGAAACAGACTGTGAAACTCAGAGTTGCATGAAAAAAAAATTTGTTGGAGAGCCCTCTTGGCAACACCGTCTCCAAGGGGCTGAGAGAAGTAGGTTGGTCAGAGGGAGAATTTGAACTAAGATGCAGTTGCACCAAAGGCCTCAGCCAAACCCATGAGGTGCTCTGGAGTAAGGACTGTTCTCCAGAGATGTCCCATATTGAGGCAAAAGGGCAGGCCCATATCACCCACTTATTGGAGGGTTGCTGCTTTTGCCAGAGGAAGTCAGGCATGAGCCTTCAGCAGGCAAAACTCCTGGAGCTGGGGAAACGATTACCTCAGGTTGAAGTGGGGATTCTCTGTGGTACACCATGTCACGTGGGACAGCATCTTTTGTTGGTTATAATTGTGAGATCCATCGATATTGTCGTGCATAGCAATAGTTTGTTCTCATTGTGTCACTATCTTAAACTTTTTTGATTGCTTTTGTTGCTATGAATGTTCTTGATTCCACCTTTTGATTTTATATATATATATATATATTTGGGGGGAATTGTATGTCTGAAAATAAAATTGCTGGATCAGAGGATACTGTATATGTAATTCCATTTATAGCAAACACAGTTTTCCAAAATGTTTTAAGCAATGTATACTTCCATCAGCAATGTATGAGAGTTCTGTTATATATAGTTTTATACTTTCATATTCCATTTTAACGTTTGGAAATGGGATACTTAATACATGCATATATACTTTATATGTATGTACCTGTATGTATGCTTCTGATCATTCTCAGAATGCTATATTATTTGGAATTATTTAGAATCTGCTTTAAAAATGGAAGCTAACTTTATTTGATTGTTTTGACTATTTTAATATTGAAAATCTAGCTAGACTTATTGAATTTTTCTACCAATTTTTTTTATTTTTCCATAAGTTATTGGGGTACATGTGGTACTTGGTTACATGAGTAAGTTCTTTAGTGAAGATTTGTGAGAACCTGGTGCACCCATCACCCAAGCAGTATACACTGCACCATATTTGTTGTCTTTTATCCTTTGCCCCCCTCCCACTCTTCCCAAGTACCCGAAGTCTATTGTATCATTCTTATGCCTTTGCGTCCTCATAGCGTACCTCCCACATATCAGTGAGAACATACCATGTTTGGTTTTCCGTTCCTGAGTTACTTCACTTAGAATAATAGTCTCTGATCTCTTCCAGGTTATTGCGAATGCTGTTAATTCATTCCTTTTTATGGCTGAGTAGTATTCCATCCTATATATATACCAGAGATCTTTTTATCCACTCGTTGACTGATGGTCATTGGTTTGGTTCCACAATTTTGCTATTGTGAATTGTGCTGCTACAAACTTGCGTGTGCAAGTATCTTTTTTCAAATAAGGACTTCTTTTCCTCTGGGTAGATACCCAGTAGAGGGTCAAACAAATCAGTAAGAAAAAAAAAATCAATCCCATCAAAAACTGGGCTAAGAACATGAATAGAGAATTCCCAAAAGAAGATATACAAATCGCCAAGAAACATGAAAAAATTATCAACATCACTAATGATCAGGGAAATCCAAATCAAAACCACAATGCGATACCATCTTACTCCTGTAAGAACGGCGATAATCAAAGAACCAGTTAAACTTTAACCTGCATAAAGCTTAACAGAAATAACTAAAGACGTTGTCTCTCATCGATATTAATTTTATATCCCTCACTATCTTCAGAAAGAAAAATGTGTTGATTTTATTTTCAAGATTTGTGAATTCTGTGATAGAGATAAGAAGACCAAAAGGTTGCTATTTCTCAACATCACATTATCTGTAAGATACCCAAATTTGCAGATAGCATATTACTGCTTACTGCCTTCCACATAGGAAGTTTTCCAAATATTTTAATCTACTTGGAAAAAAAGAATTATAGAAACTGCAAAAGAGGGAAATAAATAAAAAATATTAACTGTAGTCACATGTATCATTCTCTTTTCAGCATCATTTTTCTCTTTATAACTTAGAAAAATGGAATACTGTCAGTAACCACCTTTTCTTGCCTAATATTTTATAATAACTAGTTTCTTTATCAAAAAACAAAACCCTAAGTTACCATTTTTAAAATTATTTTATAGTTTCCATGTAGTAGATATATCATAATATTATAATTTATTTAAATAACCTATTGCTGGACATTTGGGTTTTTATTTTTTGGCTTCTACAAAATACAATGTGTGTGTGTGTGTGTGTTCGTGTGTGTGTGTGTGTGTGTGTGTATAATGGTTTCATTTGCCAATTGAGCTTAAATTCTAGAAGGAATTGCTAGTCTAGGTTAGAGCGTTTTCCTAGATGTTGTCAAATTAACCCCAGAAATATTCTTATTTGACAATGATATACCTACCTCTGCTTTTGAGTATATGATTTTTCTACACTTTGGCTGATACACAGTTTTAACAATGAATCACCTTTGCCAATCTAATATATGAATAATACATGTTATTACTTTAATTTTTATTTCTTCCTTAGTAGTGAGACTGAATTTTTCGCAGACTTATAATGGACATATTATTAATTTTGTACATTTTGTTTTATTCATTCTTAATTGGTTTGCTCATCTTTTATCAATTTCTATCAACTATAAACCTTTTGCTGTCCCAAATGCCAATATGTCTCATATGCCATTTCCCTTATACCAATGTCATGTTTATATCTCGCCATTGTTTTTAAACTCTTATTGTAATTTTGACATATTCTTTTTTGGTTTTCTGTTTGTTTATCGTTTATGGTTTCTGGTTTGGCCTTATGCTTATTAAAAAAACCTTTTCAATCCCTGGTTTTTCTGCTGATTTTAGCCTCCAGTTGGATGTAGTAACAATAGTGAACTGCCTACTATTTTAGTTCTGTGCTTTTTATGGTATTTTCTATGGCTGGCATAGTACCTCTGTTCTCCCACCCCCTGCAACACACCCACACGAATACGCACACCATTATAACCACTACCGTGAATATGCACCTGATAAATATCAACCCTTTTGGGAAGACTCTGATCAAGAATAACTTTTCTTTGGAGCCTTTCCTGACTCGCCTCCCTTTCTCCTCTCTGTAAAGTTGACTGTTCTTTTTTTCATCTTTCTTCTACCACCTCAAAGTATCTATCACAACACCTCAAATACTTTAAGGCCCAAACTTGATTATGGATTCGTATGATCTTACTCAACTCTAAATTCTTTGACAAAACTCATGTTCATCTCCATACCCCCAGAGTGTATGATAGCACCTGCTGCAGGAGAGTTGGACAATAAATGTCTGTTGAGTGCTTGTTAGATACTTTTCTTATTTATTTATTTATTTATTTAGAGACTGAGTCTCACTCTGGCGTAATCTTGGCTCACTGCAACCTCCCCCTCTTGGATTCAAGCAATTCTCCTGCCTCAGCCTTCCAAGTAGCTGGGATTACAGACACATGCCACCACTCCCAGCTAATTTTTTTTTGTATTTTTGGTAGAGACTGGGTATCACCATGTTGGCCAGGCTGGTCTTGAACTCCTGACCTGAAGTGATCCTACCGCCTTAGCCTCCCAAAGTGCTGGGATTACAGGCGTGAGCCAGCGCACTCAGCCTGTTAGATACTTTTAGATACATGATTGAGGGAAGGGATTTGCCGAGACCCAGAGAGCTCCTAGGAAGCATAGCCAAGCCTAATGCCAATGCTAGGTTCTGTTGACTGCTTTGAGTTACTGCTACTCTACTTGCAAGTGGAGTCAGTAATGAGGATCAGTAAGCATATCCTTTGTACAGATAACTAAATCCAGAAAGTTTACATTCAAATTCCCTCTTTCATTATCTAGCTTTCATCTAGCTAGAACTTATTTAATTTACCTGTGTAAAGATGACATCTCTTTCTCTAAAGGGAAAAACTTGGGCAGCCAAATAGTACTTTTGGGTGGCTAGAATTAAAAGTCCTCCCACCCCCAATTACCTTGTTTTTTTACAGCAAATGCTACCTTTTTTCCCTTTAACTAAATTGTGTTTTGCCCGTTATTTTTTCTGGTTGGTAAAATTTGCATTGCTAAAGTGGGATTAAACTTAACTGTTATTGTTTTGTGGCTAGAATTGCATGGAGTAAGCCACCTTCTTACATAAAGTAAATAGATTTCATGGTTCAGCAACTAACAAAAATCTAACTTAATGTGACAGGAGAGTGCAATTTTAAAAGGAAAGCTCCCAATGATCATAAAATCATCAACTTCTTTTGAGTGAGAAGAGACCACAGAAATTGCTTTTTATTCAAATTGCCAACCAAAGTCAACAATGCAGAAATATATTTATCCAGCTTTTGACTACACTGTCTCAGTTTGCACTTTCTCATAAAGCCACTAATTTTATATTTTATACAGTTCTCATGCTTATAAGATTTCTCCCGATTTCAAGATCAATTAGTCCCTCTTTCTCTCCATTTACTATTGCAGGACTCTTCTAACTGGCTTGCTGGTTGTCCTCTAATTCATTCCCTGACACAACCACTCCCAATATCCTACTCGAATTCTAGTGTTTAGAGAGAATTAGTGGCTAAAAAAGGATATCTACTTATGCGCTGCCTCTCTTCCCACCTGGCAAAAAGACACTTGCCTTTTCCTAGCAGTGTGACCTTGGACATTCACAAACCTCTGTTAACCTCAGTGTTCTCAGTTATGAAGCATGATAATACCTTCCCCACCTCACAGAGTTGTTTCACAGATTAAAATATGTGCTCAAAAACACCCTTACAACTATGCAAGGCTTTATGTTAAATTCTCTTGAGGCAGGAGAATAGGGTCTGGAGGCAGGGAACCTAAGGCTGATTCATGCTGACTTCCTAGAACTAAATCAGAAGGAAAACCCCAAGTTTCCATGCTCAAGTAACAATAGGACCAGGGGTTACTGTCTTTGCAAACTCCCCTCGCTTTCTGCCTCACAGATGAAAAATGGAAACTACTTCTGATTGGTCCCCTCCCACAACCAATCAGACTGGTGGTGGGCCTAGTTTTCATCTGCATAGGGCAATAACTTTGTAACCACTTCAGCCTCTGATTGGCCCCCTCTCACAACCAATCAGACGTTTGCATAAGGTGTAACTTTGTAACGTAAGTCTCTGATTGGTTGCAGGCCACACCTTCACTTACATAGGGCATAAACCAACTAACTAATGGGAATCCTCTACGGTTTAAATACCCCAGAAAATTCCATAACCAGGGCTCTTGAGCTGAGCCTGCGCCCACATTGTGGAGTGTACTTTCACATCAATAGATCTGTGCTTTCATTCCTTCGTTCTTTAGTTGCTTTGTTTGTACTTTTTGTCCAATTCTTTGTTCAAAACGCCAAGAACTTGGACAACTGGTAGTCAAAACCTTCCCCCGGTAGCACGTCTATTCTCTAAAGCTAGTTTGGAGCCCCTGTTGGTGGCACCAGTGATTCTAGTGTTTTAAGTGAACTCCCTGGACCCATCTTTGTCTTGAGATAGTCTTCTAAGCACACAAGATAAGTCAGTTAGGTGAGAAACAGTGAAAGCCACTTTGTATTAAGTGTAAGAGTGTAAAATGTCAATCTTCAGAATAATAGGGACGTATTGTGTCCCCTCTCACTGTCTATTTTTATCATTATGCATATACATATATATTTATAGTTTAATTCTCAGAAAGTGGCAAACTTGCTGAGAAAGAAAAAAAATGGCACTTTGAAAAAATGCTCATTGTGTTGTTCTTTGAATAATTCCTGACACAGGGCTGGACTTAAGGAAATATGTTTTTTTTTCTTCCTTCCTTTCACTTGCAATTAATTATGAATGTTTCAAAGTAGTGTCTGAATTCCAGAAACTATCCAGATAAAATGACATAGGAGGTATTGTAAATCTGTCATCTATGTTGTATTGATATATGCTTTCTCCACCAGTGGAAAATGGACCACCATGTTGCCCTCTGATTTGGATTGCCTTGAGGGATACCTATGGCATTAATACTCCTGCTTTGGCGCGGGTGTTCTGGGTGCTGATGTAAACCCAATTTTGAGTTATAGTTTATAATTGCAAGAAAAATCCCTTTTCTTTTTCAACCACTAACTGAAGTGCTGAAACCTCACTTATGAATGTGAATACTTTTCCAACTGTGTGTAATTGAATGTACTTAAACTTAAGTAGTTGCTTATATTCTTGTTCTTTCCCCATACAATGAAGGTACCATTCTCTACCACGATTATTCTCTATTTTAGTTATTTTCTCAAAGAACTAGTAGGATATAGTTGCTTCTATTTTTAGCATTTATTTCAAGATCATAGGAGGGCATGGGGAGAAGCCTTTTTTGTTGTTATTATTTTTGTTTTAAAATCAAACTATTAGGTGCCTTACATAATCAGCCCATGTCTAGCATGTGGGACTATTTTACTGTCCTGCCAGAGTCTTCTGTGACTTTGCTGTATTTGTCAGGCCTTTATGCGTTTTCCTCATATTATTGTAATCTCTGATTTCATAGGATTTCCTTTTAAATTGACATTTTCCTTTGAAAGACTTTGAAAAGAAATACAGAAAAAAATTATGTAGAATAAGAAAATACAGACTCCATTCAAATTCATTAGATTTATTTTAACCCTCAAAGCTATTTCCCAGTAATGTATGTAAGAGTAAATTAGTTTTCATCTTTATGTAATATTGTATGTTTTTGTCAGCTCATGATAGCTGTGCTTTTATTGTCTACCTTGGGTATTACCTGTGGCATTTATATTTTGTTGTTGTTTAAGCTTTATTCCAACTTCTTCCTTGCCATGTTTTCTTGCGGTCTCCAGAGCAGCTAGTGTGTGCTCAGCAAATGTAAACTCAGTCAAATAATTATTAGGAAGGAAAACTGACTTCACAGGAAAAACATCAAAATGTATTTCAAACTCAGCTAGAACTGAATTTTGAGTTATCTAATGCTATTAAATGAGATTTCACTTGCTCTCATTCATTAATTAATATCCTAAAGAGTTATCTATTCTTTCCAAGTCATATACAGTGAAATACTCATATGGTTATAAAAACAAGAAACTGTTGGATAAGGAACATTTTTATCACCATCTTCCCTTCACCACACCTTTTGCACTTTCCTTCCTCAAAAGTCCTGTGACTTTGGTGTCTGGCATGTGGTATCTCTGCAGGCACTGATCCTGAGAGCAATTTGGCAGAGGACTTTTGACTGGGACTGGGAAGTTTAAAGGTTGAAGAACAGATAGTTTGGGAAGGAACTGCCTTCCCACACTATCTGAGCAAGTGGGAAAAAGGGCTGCAGAAGGGAGCCAGGGAGAAAAAATATAAGTGAGACCCAATTCTTCTTCTTGATATTTCATAGCCTAATTACTTAAGTGTGAAACCTTCTCCAGAATAGCAAATAGATCATGCAAATAACCCATGGACACTCAACTGGAGTTTGGCAAGAAAAAACATAATAAAAAGAAAGAAAGGAATCAAAAGCTATTTCCATTCCAAGGGACAATCTCAGCCTTTTAAATAATTATTTAAAAATTTGCATGCACATAGGAACAAATTTCTCCATTTTAAAATGTAACAAGACTTTGATTTGCATTATTAAAACATTTCTTAAAATATAATTTATAATTTGGCAGGAATATAATCAATGGGGGAGGGAAACTTTGTCATCAGAATTTTTGTGCGTATTTTAAAGCATGCATGGCGAAATATTGCCTATCATTTAAAAATTGTTTTGTTAAGGAGAATTTTTTGCTAAAAACATCTTTTATTTTCTTTTCAAACATAGATAACATTAAGCATTATTATTGTAATACCGAGTTTTGAAAATGAAAATTAAATAAGTAGAATTTTCGTTATGTGGGTAAAATTACATTGCATTTTCTGAATTTTAAAAATTCAACCTGTATATTCCAGGTATATTTTAGTTGATCATAGGGAAGTGGACTTTTTGGTGGAACTTCAGTACTTGGTTTATAGATCAGGTAAGCATTATATGCTCTCAATCCACATTAATGAGCAACCACTCACACGTTACAATGGACACTTTTAAACAGCAGTAGGGCCTATAACATATCAACTTTAAATTTTGCCAACATTTCCAAATCAGAACTAATAATACCTACCATTAATTAATGTAGAAAATACACCTTTAGTTTGCAATATTATTCAGAAGAAAAAGAAATGGTAAGAATATCTTTAAACCTAGTATTAGTCATGGTCAGAGTTCTACCATAATTCATATACTGAGCCATTATCTTTTGCAATATAATACTAAGTGAAAGATTTCAGAGTGTGCAATATTGTTGGAGATAAGAACATCTATAAATCTGTACAATCTCCATTAAGGCTGGCTTGACCTGTAAGCATTCCAAATAATTGCTTTGGGAGACAGGGAAATTTTGGTGAGAGATGTGGTGAAAAAAATAAGCCAGACTCCATTTGCTGCTGGCTACAGACATGTCATTATGGACTCTAATGGTCCTTTTGACTGTCTTCTTTTTACTTCCTCTAATTTTTCTTTTTGCAAAGCAACTTTTTACCAATTCAGTGCTTTTTAATAATTAAAAAAGCAATACTCTACAATGGTAACATCCTAATGTTAAAAAAAATTGGCTTTGAGATCCGATTCTGATGTTCATGGGCCAAGTGACCTTGAAAATGTCATTTCACCCTGTCTGAATCGTTCTCATCTGTAAAATAGAATTAACCATGTCTTCCCGGCCTGCTTCCCATAGTTTTCTTGAAGAGCAAATAAGGCATTTTCTTTGTTACTTTGAAAATGACTCTGCTAAGTGAATGTGTGAGATTATTATATTTTAGTTCCTAACATTAGTAATATAAATAGAGATATCTGTTTCTGATAAACCTGTTTTGTTCACCAATTTAAAAGTAATTTCCTAAAATTTAGTGGATTAAATGAAACATTATAAATAATACAGATGTGAGTTTAACTATGACCTCTTATGCATCTTAATGTCCTAAAGGAGTGTTAATATTATCATAGCTAGATTACATGAAGACATTGACTTCTGATTAGGTACTTATTGGCCAAAGAGTGGTGAAGTTCAGTTATCGCCAAAAGGGATGATAAATTTTAGTGTTCTCTGAAAGCTGTAATCAGTAGCCCCCTGCTATTGGATTGTGTAAGTGCTGAGGCTACTTTCTCTCAAGGAACCCTGGCACTTTACTCTCCCTGTCTGTGTCCCCTCAGTGTGGTGCTTAAATCACCTAGGTGCTTGTTAAAATATAGATTGCTGGGCCCTTGCTACCTGCAGCCTTAAAATATAGTTTAGAATTTGGCAGGAATATAGTCAATTGGGGAGGGAAACTTTGTCATCGGAATTTTTGTATGTATTTTAAAGCATGCATGGTGAAATATTACCTATCATTTAAAAATTGTTTTGTTAAGGCAAATTTTAAGCTAAAAACATGTCTTTTCTTTTCAAACATAGATAACATTCAGCATTATTGTAATACCAAGTTTAAAAAATGAAAGTTAAATAATTAGATTTGTCATTATCTGGATCAAATTACATTATATTTTCTGCATTTTAAAAGTTCAACCTACATTTTCCAGGTATATTTTAGTTAATCATAGGGAAGTGGATCAACTTCCCTATGATCAACGGGATTATGCTTTTTAAAGATCTCCAGATGCTGCTGACACACACTAATGATTAAATATCACTAGTTCTTGATCACTAAATTCTCAGTCTGACAATAAGTGTAATTCTTCTAAATTTTATAAGCAGAAAACTCAGAAGGAAAAAAAATACTTTCTCATGCCTAGTATAGTGCCTGGTACTTTTGTTCTGTATCTGTTTTTACTGGCAGTTGTGGCTTTTTTGTTCTATACAGAATAAGCAGCATGGTTTTTGCAAAGAAAGTAATTTTAAGAATGCAAAGATGAGGTTAAAAGATTTAAGCTTCTTTCACACCTTTCATCCAACCAGGGTCTGTGATTATTAACTGAAAAATTGTAGAACCCGTTTTGACAAAGGAGTTTTGTGTTGTGAGCTATAATAGGAATTGGTTTGGCTTCACCTCCAACTGAAATAAATGAAACTTTGGATCTGATCATTAACCATTTTGGAGTGCCTCTGCTGACATTAGTAATAGTGTGTCACTTGATTTCCTGTTTCCTGCATGACTTACCCAACCTGATACTCTTTGGCTGATACTTCTGAGTAATTTGGAATATTTTGACATATTTTAAACTACCCAAGGAAGAGAAGAGTTGACTTGTGTTTGAGTGTGAAAATAAGGACCTGCAGTGTATTTACAAATAGTAAACTTCAGTAGGGAGGATAGGCTGAATTCAGGGAAAGGAAATCTTTGAAACTTTGAAGCCAAAGTGGATTGTTCTATAGCAGGAGCTCTTAAAGGGTGATCCCCAGCCATCAGGTGCAGTACACAGTGGAGGTTGTTATACATGCACATTTTCAGGCACTACCACAAATCACTATTCTTGCCTGTTGAGTTAGCCATGATATGATGCCATCAGCTCTTGAATTTATTTTCTCAACTTCTGACTTTGTCCTAAGAGTCTTAACATCTTGGCCTCCTCAGTCACAGAGGTTGAGCCTTGGTTTCAGCTGCTGTGTCTACCAGTTGCTCCCTCGAGAGCCCCACAAAGAACATTCTGTGTATGTCCTGCAGTCTTTATTTCATGTCCTTTACACTTAGTGACATATATCCGTGAAAATATACATGGGACACAGGAAAGAGCCAACCTGACAGTTTCCTTCTCTGGATTGGCCCCAGTGGCCCAGGCGTCATCTGCCCATTAGCAGATGCTGTAGCAGCAGGTTTGAAAACTCAGCTTGTCCTTTTTCCGTTCCGAACAACAGCAGGAGAGGAATTGTCCTTTATGAGACATATTAGGTCAAAACTTGAATGTTTTCACAGAATTATTCAGGTCACTTTGTCCCCAGAGAAAATCAACCTGATCAGCCACCTGTTAACATCTTGTCAGAATCTTTGTTTCCTCTAGTCCTAAAGGGAACACCAACGCCATGCTTGGCTGCTGGGGGGATGGGGAGTGCAGGCAGATGCTCAGGGGCGTGCTGCAGGTGGATGTCCCGGGTAGTGGTTCAGGAGGAGGCCCTGGGGATGTGGTGCAGGTGGATGCCTGGCGGGGGGTGGGGGAGCACGTGGTGCAGGAAGCTGCCTTCAAGAGTGGTGCAGGTGTCACTGCAGATCCTCGATTTGTTGACATCCCTATACTTTTTTTTATTCAGGGCCTTATTAATGATGCTCTCAGGGCCCTTCTGAAACTAGACATACCTAGCTTTTTTCCCGAGTCAGGTTGCTGCTTAGTAAGCATAGAAGTGAGTCAGTGCTTTACAGGTATTTATGCATGGAAGGAGAGACGGCAGGTCTTGGGAAATACAGGGCACTTACAGAATAGGTTCTTTAGCTCCCTATGAAGTGAGGGATATTCTTCTTCATTTTTTTCCAATAGATGTCTCTCTCTATGCCTCTTGCTTCTCTACCTGCCTCTCTGGAGAAAGCCAGCCTCTGCACCTGTAATTGAAAAGTAGTAAGCTTCACATCCTGTGGGATTAATGGTGCTGAATCAGAGTGCTGGCTTTATCCCCAACAGTCTCAACAAAGGATTTCTGAGGAAAGATGGAGAAAAAGGTATCCTAAGACGTTGTAAAATAGTGAAAAATAACACTTGACATCAGCTGCCGCTATATTTACATTTTTATTTCTCTACTCATTAGCTGTTTAATTTTGGACAGATAAGCTTTCTGACGCTCAGTTTCATCACCTGTAAGATGGGATTCTAATAATACTTATTTTACAAGGATTTTTAAAATAAATGTAATTAATATAAGGTAAATGCACATAAATGGACCCTGAAACACTAGTAGCTATCATTTGTTACTCTTCTTGTTTTCAGGAATTCTTGTTGGTAGTAGTAGATTAAACATTTCCAGTGTAAAAAAAGATAATTCCACTTGGTGTCAATAGTTTTTTAAACATAGAAGTAAATCCTTTCTTTTTAACAACTTGACATTGAAGTGAGTTATGAAAAAGATATTTTGAAATCATCTTTTCTAATGATTTTTAAAATGGGTCCGTCTAGGCCTGGTGCGGTGGCTCACGCCTGTAATCCGAGCACTTTGGGAGGCCAAGGCAGGTGGATCACAAGGTCAGGAGATCGTGACCATCCTGGCCAACATGATGAAAACCCTTCTCTACTAAAATAAAAAAAATTAACCAGGTGTAGTGGTGCGCGCTTGTAGTCCCAGCTACTTGGGAGGCTGAGGCAGGGGAATTGCTTGGACCCCGGAGGCGGAGGTTGCAGTTAGCCGAGATCATGCCACGGCACTCCAGCCTGGCGACAGAGTGAGACAGCGTCTCATAAAAAAGCAAAACGAAAAAACGGCACTCTTGATCTGGAATAGCCTGGCTTGTCTTACATGGCTAAACTCTAAAAATTCTTCCAGGTTTGTGATTTAATAAATTACCCCTGGCTTAATGGACACATAGAGTATTGATTTAAGTAACACAGATGAAAGCAAAGGGACAACAGTTTCTCTCCATTTACCAATTTCCTGTGTTTCTGAAGTGGCTCCTATATTTATCTTTTCATAGCAGCAATAATGCCTTCAATGTCCATCCTCCGCAATCATCTTCCATCAGTTTCAAAACATTTTCTGTAATAGCTATTAAGTTAATAGACACTGCGGGTCTGCTACACTGAGAGTTGGTAAACAATTTGTCCGGGATCAAGCAGGACCAAGCATGTGTAATTTCAGTTGGTATGTCCATAGCATATCCGCTAACTGTAATGTAATTTCCGCTTTCACTGTATTTGACTTCAACTTCTAAGGTCACTGGAGAAAGTGAACAGTCACATTTCTAGTAATGAAAAAAAAATCGCTTTATGAAAGTCTGTTTTTTTGTATTCCTGCAGAAAAGCAATGGGGACAAATTGGGATTTTCAGGAATTCCTATTAGATGTTTGCCTATTTGTACTTAAAATGCTTAAACAGATGCTGTTCTTTTTCACTGTTTGCTTTTCATAGATATGCCTTATCTCCTCATGTGATTTTATGTGGCCTGTGGCTCTGAACACATACAAAGATTTTATGAATATTTATTAACATTAATTTTGATATACATTGGTATTTCTAAAAAAATTAGTGGCAGAAACAATACACATTTGAGTACATACCCCTTAACTAATAGATCATATTGTATCCTCCATTCTCTATTTAGAATTATGCCTTAGAAAGTCATTACATCTTAAAAATAGAAGAACACACTAAATTAGAATAACATATTGATGAATAATCTATAAAACTTTTTTTCACTCATAAACCCTGCTCTTATTAGCCAGATAAAAATGTCCTGAAAAAGATGATTTAAGAAATCTTTACCTCCGGCTGATTAATTTAAATTGTAAATACCACTGGTTCCTAACATATGGTAAGATTGATCTACAAAAATTACCAGTCTATCCTTATGTATCTTAAAATTTTATCAACTAAAAACATAATAATGGTTGAAATTTACTTATTTCAGCTCAAATAATTCCAGATTCAGGACAGTTTTACTCCATTAGCTTGTGGCTTGTACTGCTTATGAAAAAAAATACTTGTTATCTCTGTAAGGTGCAATAAAGAGTAAGGAGCATACCTGAGGAAAAAAATATTTGAGGACTTTGCATTTCTGTTACAATATACAAATGCATGCTGATAATTTCAAGTGGATATAATCAGTTCAAAGAAGATGAACATAGGATCCAAGAAGTGCTTTGATATAAAGTGTGGTTTCAAAGTACATAGAAGTAATAAATCAGATGTTTAAGATGTTATTACCTAGACTATACTAATTTAAAATGATCTATTTTAGTACTTACTCTGACTTTTATATCAGTTACAAGTAACCAAAATCAGCTTTCTGAAGCCAGACTAAGGAAATGTAGCCTTCTAATGACATAGTTAAGTCATGGTTGTTGAGGAAACCAGTACTAGTAATAGTGACTACAACAACTTGTTATACATGCTACACACTAGGTATTATGCAAAGGACTTTAAGTGATTTATTTTATTTACTTCTCCCAACTACCCTATGGTGGAGATACTTTATCATGCCTATTTGACAAGTAAAGGCATGGAGCCTCAGAGTTTAAATACCCTGCCTTGGTTGCATAGCTAGTGAGTAACCCTGGGATCAGAAGTCAGGTGTGTCTGGCTCCAGAGCCCATGTTGTTACCTTTTGGCTGTAGCACTTCATTCCATGGCAGCTTTACCCTTTGTTTCATTCTTTCTCCACTGTGATTTTATTGTACAAATGATATTCTAATTAGCTTAGAGAGCAAATTTGTGCACATTATGCAATATGGGTTTGGGAAACCGTCAGCAAAACCCAGCCAAGGGCTCTTCATTCAGTGAACCACAGACACTACCCTCCAGCATGCTCACCCTCTCCATCTGTCTGGGAGACTCATCCCTCCTTCTGGCTCACGTGGTAAAAAGATATAGGAGCTTTCTCTCTCTTGCTCTTCCTTTTGTACTTCTTTTGGTCACCCAAGCCCTAGCATGAGTTTCTACCTTTCCAAGTGAACCAACCAAATTGCTCTTGAGAGGGAAGAACATGTGGCTTCCTCTCAGAGACCCCTAATACCCAGCACTACTCAGCTCCACATGGTTTATCTACGGGAAACCTTCCTTGTACTTTGATTCCTGGGAAAGGCTTTTTCCTTCCTATCTCTTGGACTTCAGAGTAGCAGAAAACCATAATTCTTGAGAATAACCCAATCTCTTTCTTTAATTTTGCTATTTTGGATAAACTCTGGGTCCTCATCATCATGAAGGACACTTCTACTGCAGAGTTGCTACTGTCCGTGTCATTGGAGTGGCTGTGGAATTCCATGCTGGATTTCCTGGTGGTCATATTCTTTTACAAAGTGGGGCTAATGAACCTTTTGTAATCGTGGTCTTTGTGTCTTTCTTGAACATCGTTTGGATGTGGAAGCTTCATCGATTTGCTGCTCTCTGCCTTTCTTTACACTTTTCTTCCTCGGACTGGGGATTGAATGTTAAATTTGTATTTGCTCTTACTAAGTCATAGAGGCAAATCCATCTGGAAAAGACTAACAGTATCTTTCAAACATCTACAGCCAATTACTCCAGCTTTCCCTGTGCCCGCAGCCGGTGGAGTTAGAATGTCTGTTAGTGGATGCTCCTTCATATGTTTGTATTCTACAGGGTGCATATTTCTTGGATTGAGGAGGCCCTGGGTCTTCTTCAGGTAGACTCTGTCACTTTTCCCATGGTCTAGTGTCAGAATGTAAGTGATGTTGAATTTGTCTTTATCGTGGGGTTTAGGAACATGTTAACTGCAGCTCCTGCATTCAGCATTACTTGGGCATTTGATTATGAATGTTTTTATATATCTTTCTGGTATTCCAGCAAGGCTGTATAGCATGTCCCCTCTCTCTCATAAATTAGGAGTTTTATTATTTAATGGGTATTGACTTAAGTAGATTCTGTTATAAACGCTTGTATTCAAAAATCATTAGGTTGGAAAAATGTTATTTGGCTCTCAAAAGATGTGTATTGTGTTTATTTACTTTTACCAGAAAACACCGTTTCATCTTTCCTTCACCCGTCTCCACCCCTCCATGTTAATGAATGGCAGATCTTTACAGAGAACCAGCTGCATGGCCAGCAGGTCTCCCAGGTTAGGAAACCATCAGTCTCTGGCTATAGGTAATAAACGGAGCCCTCGTACTGAGGGAGATGCTAGAAATAATAATTTTAAAAGTAAGGCAAAAATCTTGATTTTACTTTATACCCCCTATTTGATTTTGATTAAGTTTATCTTGATTTTTTTTGACCCAGAGAAAAGCGATACTTACCTCCCCAATGTTTTAGAGATAGTAACAGGGATATAAAAAGGAAAAAGAAAATATTACATAAAAGTTAATACCCATTTGGAATTTTATTTTCTCTTTCTTTTTCTTTTGTATGTCAATAGGGGTAAATGTGAACTTAGGTAAAGAATTCCCAATGCAATGTGCTATTTCTTTTACAACTTGTGTTTTGTGTTGAAACGCTTCAAAATTAGGCATAAAACTCAAAGGAAAGTCTGAAAAATTAGAAACTGGAAAATTAACATTGAAATGTCTGGGTACTTTTTAAAGACTGTTACTTGTTTCCTTTGTTCAAACACCATTTTCTGAATATTCTGAGCAAGATTTTATTTCTGGGTAACTACTAACTTTCAGTATCAAATGGCTTAATTTAGCACAGTAGGGCCGAATGAAGGTATTCCTGAGCTGTCTCATGTTCACTTGTGCAGGCTGAGCATGCCTTATTTTCAATAGACGAGAACTGAAACTCTGTAAAGCAATTTATGAAATTCTTTAAGAGAAAACAGATCTAAAAATATCACTATTGGCATAAGAACCTTACTAATTTCTGTGATCATCAAAATCTTGATTTCTGAAAATAGGTTTGTTCCCACCTATTTTATCGGATTCACTGGCATAGGAATTTGTATTACAAAGAAGATATATTTTAACAATAAACTGTAGTTTTCATTTAAAACCTACGTTTTCATAAATAATTAACTAGGCTAATTATTCCAAAAATCGATTAAACCCAGTGATTAGAGGCATTCTATTTTGGGGATTTTTTCCCCCAAATTCTTCTCCAAAGGAATCCTTCCAAGTAGATGTGCATTTTTCTGGATTTTTATGTTATTGTTTAAATATTGTCACCTGAACAATTACTTAGTTTGAAGTAAGTTCTTTCAAAATGCCAGTGAAATAGTGAATCAAGCAAAAGGAAATTTATTCTTAAATTCTTATCTCACACACCTTCAATAGCTTCTTGTTTCTTCCTGATTAAAGAACAGTAGACATTTGATAATTGATACTGATTAGAATTGTGCCCACTTATTAGCAAAAGCGAAATCCGTGTCATCTAGTAAATGAATACGTTTTTTCAAGGCTCATGGAACTCATAGTCGTCCTGACAGTGGCTTTCTTCTTTTTCTGTTTGTCTTCACATATGCAGAAACTTTGTTGTCACCTTATTATGTTTAGCCATATAGCTACTTTTGTATTCATTTATTCAATAAATATTTATTACATACCTTCTATGTATTAGTTGTTCTAGAGCAGGGATCCTCAACCCCTCTGCCATGGACAGTACCAGTCCCTGGCCAGTTAGGAACCTGGCCGCACAGTAGGAAGGAGGTGAGCCATGGGTGAGTGAGCATTACCACCTGAGCCCCGCCTCCTGTTAGATCAGCAGCGGCATTAGATTCTCACAGGAGCGCAAACCCTGTTGTGAGCTGCACATGCTAGGGATCTAGGTTGCACACTTCTTATGAGAATCTAATGCCTGATGTTCTGAGGTGGAACAGTTTCATCCCAGAACCACCCCTGCCCCCGGTCTGTGGAAAAACTGTCTTCCATGAAACCGGTCCCTGGTGCCGAAAGGGTTGGGGACTGCTGTTCTAGATAAGGGAGACTCCAGGTGAGTAAAAGAGTAAAACAGATGTAGAGTTCATGTGCCAGCAGGAGAGACAAAAGCAATCAGACAAATACAAACGAAAATTTCATTACAAATTATGGTGTAGCTACATCAACGAACTATGGTTGAGATCCAGAATAATGGGAGGGGTTGCCATTTTAAATAGATTGGTCAAGGAATGCCTCTTGAAGAAAGTACCATTTGACATGGGACCCAAATGTGACAAAGAATCAACCATCTGAAAAATTAGAGGTAGAGTCCATTCCAGGTAGAGTACAGAGAGTGTGAAAAGGCTCTTGCGTGGGAAAGAGACTGGCATGTTCACCAAATGGGGAAACACAAAAAGATGGCTGTGGCTGAAGCATAGTGAGAGAGAGAGGCATGGAGTACGATAGAAGAGGAGTCTAGGTATGCAAATAAATATGGGTCTTGGTAGACAGAGTTTTCATAGGCTGCGGTAAGGAGATAGGATTTTATATTAAGTGTTTTATTTTATTTATTCTATTTTAAGGCAATCAACAAAATTGTTCAAGTATGCAAGTGACAAAATCTAATTTATGTCTTAAGAAGATCTTTTATTTTGCTGGAAAGAAACCAACTGTAGGAATTTGACAAGCACGTGAGGGCTGCTGTAAGTGGTAGATGATGAAAGTCTAGTTCAAGTTGATGGCAGAGAATGTATATCAATTCCTTATGTATCTTGGAAATACAGTACACATGGCTTGCTGATGGATTACGTATAAGGCATGAGGGTGAGGGAGAGGGAGGGAACAAAGATGACTTTTACATTTCTGGTTGGAATGGTTGGCCGGGAGTGCCATATCCTAAAAAGGAGAAGGCTAGATTTGGGACCAATTGGGCATCAGGACTCAAGTGTTTTGTTTTGCTCATTCTAAGTTTGCAGCGTCTTTGAGACACCCAGGTGAAAATGCCAAGCAGACAGTTTGAAATGTGAGGCTGGATCTCAGAAGTAAGACTTGGCCTAGGGATATAAAATGATGTTTAAATCCATGGGCCTACAATCACTGTAGACTGTACAGTTATTACAGAGTTTAGTAGATTATAAAGCTTCCTGTCTTATATGAGCCTTTAAACTTTGAGTAGGTGGATCAGCCAAGGGAAGAGACCTAGCAGCACTCTCTTTTAACTAGTTGTCCTCAAGAAGGCATTTTTTAAAGTGTGTTATGACACAAGATCAAATTCCTTTTTTTTCTTGGAGCATCTGAAACTTGGATACAGCCTCAGAATAAATAATACATTATTAAATGGTCTATAATGAGGACCCCTAGAACTTTGTTAACCTTTCGTGGGAAAATTCTGGTGTATTTTCACTCACATTTTAAGGGCCCAATCAAACAATAAGTGAAAAGATCATGCAGCTTCCTAAGGGAAGGCAGAGAAGTCCCACCTGGATATGAGCAGCTCCTCCACTAACATACCATAATCATGTGAAGCAGGAGGTCTCTATCCATGAATCTCAGGCTGTGCTGCCTACCAACTGCCCCTCAACAGGCTTTGGGCTACCCATCTGGGTTGCTGGTGGCGATTGCTGGCTCTGGAATCTGTTTTTTATGACCTAGTAATCAGGAGGAAACTGGTTTCATTTCCCTTGACCCACTTTCGTCAGGGGAAATTGAACTTTTGGTTCATGAGAAGAGAGCCATCAGTTGAATTTCTCCTTTTAAGGGTTTCTAACCAAAACAAGTGACAACAACAAATCAGTAACTGATTAAAAACCAACTACCTCAATCGCCTTTGTAGTGTGACTTTTTTTCTTTAAAAATATTTTTAGACCAAATAAAGAGGGTACGGTATCAAAGCCATGTGTAGATGTGGAGGGAATGAGGCTGGACTGCTTCTCCATTACAGTAAACTACTGTTCTGGAGACATTCAGAAACTCCTTTGGCTCCCATGAGGTAAATGTTTAGCCCAAGAACATGCGTTTCTGGGAGCATACCTTAACAAAGGGTGTAGATCTGTCTGACCAAGAGGCAAAATAAAAGTCAGTATTTCTACTTGAGCAATCCTCAAGGTTTATGCTTCTAGGTAGGACCAGGTTATTTAAATTGCAAGCTGGAATTCAAAAGGGATGTTATGGGCTATGTAGTTGCTTCTTTAATTTCCTTCAAGCTAGGGGGATCTTCACCAATCAGTACCACAGAAGTCACCGAAAATAGGTGTCAGCCAGCTATGGATTGGGGTGAATATTACTCGGCATTTGAGGTAGCAAAGAAATAACCACTGAGTGAACACTAGAGGATGGTGAAATAGGTAAATAGGACTATTTCTTAAGCAAGAAATTGAAATGCTAGAAATTAAGAAACCCCACCGTGGGTCAAACTGGCCAAAGACAAAAGCAGGATGAAGAAAGCAAACTTTCTGAGCACATCTTCCGCAGCTGGACTCTGCCATTTTTATTAAATGAAGGAAGGGTGGGAAAAGTGACCCAGATGAGTTTCCCTAGTTGCAGAGGCCTCCTGCTCAGTGCTGTTGAAAAACAAATGCTTGCATTTGAAAAAGTGATTGCAGGAGGAGCATCTTCCTTGGGAAATATGTATGTCTGTTTTGTGACATAGATAAGCTCTTCTAGGAGATTATGTTTATCTGGCTTAAAGCAAATTTATATAAAAGGGATACACTGGACTTGATCATATGTGTCAATCGGGATAGGCTAAGTTAAATTCAGGTAACAGTGTGTTTAAGGTATATGACCATTCTGTACTACTGACCGTACCAAGCTTCTTTCTTCCAAGACGAGCGCAGGCTGATGGAGCAGGCCCAAGAGGCGCACTTCCAGTTACAGGTCAGAGACAACAGAGAACATGGAGGAACCGTGAAAAACAGTGTTAAAGATCTCAAAGCTTTGCCCAAAAGGGGCCTCTAGAACTGCCTATGATTTTTATAGAAATTTTATTCATAACTGCCAAAAACTGGGAGGCAACCAAGATGTCTTCCATCAGTGGATGGATAAACTGTGGTACATCCAGACAGTGGAATATTATTCAGCTATCAAGCCACAAAAAGACATGAAGGATACTAAATCCATACTAAGTGAAAGAAAATAATCTGAAAAGCCTATGTACTGTATGATTCCAACTGTATGACGTTCTAGAAAGGTCAGAGATAGTAAAAGGATTTGTGGTCACCAGGGGTTAGGAGGAATGGAAGGATGAATAGGTTGGGCACAGAGAATTTTTAGGGCAGTGGAACTATTCTGTATGATACTACAATGGTGGACACATGTCATTATACATTTTTCAAAGCTCGTAGAATGTGCAACACCAAGAATGAGCCCTGATGTAGAAACTGTGGACTTTGGGTGATAATGATGTGTCAATAGAGGTTCATCAATTACAACAAGTGTACCACTGTGATATGGGATGTCAATAGTGTTGTGAACTTGTGGGGACAGGGGTGCATGGGACCCCTGTCCTTTCCTTTCAATTTTCCTGTGAACCTAAAACTGCTATAAAAACATAAGATTTATTAATTAAGAAAAAAGGGGGAGGAATACATCTTTTTTTTTCACACAATTTGTTATGGGCCAACATGGTATGGGGACATATATTCTTTCCATAAGGAAGGGCAGAGAATATTTTGGAGAACAATACAATACACCATTAGAATGTATTTCTTAAGATCAAAAACCATACCTCATTTAGCCCTGTAGCCACTGGAGGGACTAACACAGTGCCCTACATGTAGCTGATGTTCAGTTAAATTAAATGAATTAATCTTGAAGTAGAAGTATGTTAGAAACATGAAGGAAATAGACATCTAGATTTAATAATGAAGACTATTCACCAGTAATATTTAAACTATGCATTATTAATTGCAGGTTATAGTAATTGATGTGCATCTTAATAGACATCATTGTATGCCAACAGCAGACTCGTGACACAGAATATAACAGAATAATGCAGTTGCTCTGAAAGCACATTGGAGATGTACATCAATTTGCGTATAATGGGTAGCGTGAACTAGTTCATTGGAATAACTTCTATTTTGACTATAAAAGGTACACATCCCATTGTAGTAATTTTGGATAATCCATGAAGATAAAGAAGAAAATAAAAATCATTTAATTTAACCAATCATAGAAAATCATTCTACAGTCAATCTGTTTTTGCTGTCACCATTCAGTTGCTTTATATAATTTTCCATTGTAGTAAATTACACAGAACATTAAATTTACCATGTCAGCCATTTTTAAGTGTATAGTTCAGTAGTGTTAAGTACATTCATATTTTTGTGCAATCAGTCTTCAGAAATTTTTCCTGTTACAAAACTGAAACTCTATGCCCATTAAACAACTCCCCATTTTCCCCTACTCGTACCCCTTGGCAGCCATCATTCTACTTTATTTCTCTTGCTGTGAATTTGACTATTCTAGACACTTCATTTAAGTAGAATCATAAAGTATTCATCTTTTTGTGACTGGCTTATTTTACTTAGTATAATGTTCTCAAGGTTCATCCATGTTGTAGCATGTGTTAGAATGTCCTTCCTTTTTAAAGATGAATAATAATTCATGGTTTCTATATATCATATTTTGTTCATCCATTCATCCATCAATGATCAGTTGTGTTACTTCCACTTTTTAGTTATTGTGAATAGTGCTACTATGAACATAGGTGTACAAGTGTCACTTCAAGACATTGCTTTCAATGTTTTTGGCCATATACCCAGAAGTGGAACTGCTGGATCTTATGACAACTCAATTTTTAATATTTTGAGGAACTGCCAAACATTTTCAGAGTGGCTGTACTATTTTACACTCCCGTCAACAGTAGACAAGGGCTCCAGTTTCTCCACATCCTCACTGACATTATTTTCTTTTTTTGTTTTTGTTTTGATAGTAGCCAACCTGATGGGTGTGAGGTGATATCTCATTGTGGTTGTTACTTTCCTGATACATATATGAGATAATTGTTAAAATTATATTAGATACTTTACAGTTAAGATGTCTTTGGCTGTAAGTAATAGCCAGGGGGTGGGGGAGAGTAACTTTTTCCTTCCTAATATGAAGTCTGAAGTTAGTAAAGACTGTGATAAAGAAAAATTTGGGCATGGGCATCTTACCTGCAATAGTTTCAGTACAACATGACTCCTTATTTTTCTTCACCAATTTCTTTCTGCCTTTACCCACTCCTTAAATGCCATTGTCCTAATGGTTCTGTTCCTGAACTATATGTACCCTCTAGGCAAGCTCACCCTTTCCCGCAGCTCCAATGGCTCTCTTCACTAATGACCCCTAGCTCTAGTGTCTCCAGGTGAAGGAATGCCTCCTGTGTTCCAAGCTGCATATCCATCTACCTCCTACATATTTCCCTATGGATGTGCCACAGGCACATGTGCAAAACTGAAACCATTTTTTCCTTCGAAACCGTCTCCTTGGTCATTAGCTTCACCATCCTCTAATCAGAAACTTGAGTGTCATTCTTGAATTTCCCCTCTCTATGTTTTACTTTACTGTGTCCTGTCTGCTGCATTTCTTAACACTCTTTAGCATTGCCCTTACCCTAATTCAGAGCCTCATTTCTCTCTTGAAATATTGCAAAGATTTAAATATGACTTTAGCTCACTGTTTATGCCTAGCTTCCACTCCGTCCTCCACACTGCTGACCCCGATTCTTCCCCACTAGGCACTCAGTCCCTGTAGAGAACAGTCCAATTTCCTGAGCTTGGCAAAAGAGACACTTCATTACCTGGGCCTTTTGAGTGTGTGTGTGTGTGTGTGTGTGTGTGTGTGGGTGTGTGTGTGTGACGGAGTCTCTGTCACCCAGGCTGGAGTGCAGTGGTGTGATCTCAGCTCACTGCAGCATCCACCTCCCGGGTTCAAGTGATTCTCCTGCCTCAGCCTCCCAGGTAGCTGGGACTACAGGCACACACCACCATGCCCGACTAATTTTTGTATTTTTAGTAGAGACGGGGTTTCGCCATGCTGGCCAGGCTAGTCCCGAACTCCTGACCTCATGATCTGCCCGCCTCGGCCTCCCAAACCTGTGCCTTTCTTTACTTAACTTCCTCAGCTGCATTTCTTCTTCATTCTTCCCTTCTGCTGTATGTGCATTTATTCTAGACAGCTTAGTTGTCCCCCAAAATGTCATAGAGAAAGCATGGGACTTAGAGATAGTGCAGAAGACAGTTTGTTCTTATGAGCAAGAGACATAATTAGAAGTATGCCCTAGAATAAGCAGCATAATATTCATGAAATTAAAATGAAGTGTATTTATTTCCATTTAAGCAATATACTTCCATCACAATTACTTATACTAACATTTTAAAATCATCGTCTGGTCACATATATGGCCCAGCTTAAATCTTTATTACATTAATTACTTATGTATAGCCTTGTGTGGTTTATTTTCACTCAAATGTGGCTTATTTCCCAATCAGACTATTAAATTCTTTTTTTACTCCCCAAAGAATCTAGCAAAATGCTGTGCAGGTGTGTTTGTTATAGAGGCTTAATAAATGCCTCTTGACTGATTGATATTGCCTACCTTTTCACTCAGCCTTGCTCCCTCATTTCTTCATCTTATCCTTTTCATCCAGTCCCATGGTTTTTATGACAATTCCAATGAGGGTTTAGGTATTTAGAACACAATGGGTGGTCCCTAAATATTGAAGAATAACAGCATCATCCCCATACTAACTTAAGTCTTGTTTCATTGCAAGTGACTTAGAAAGGTAGTTTACTCTTACTTATCTCAGAATATTATAGAGGCCACATTTCTCTTTCACCCCAAACAGTCATGCTCCACAGATTTTATACCCTAATTATCCCTATTATGCAACTTGATGCTCTCCTGTCTTTCTTTCTTTGCCTCATTTCTTTTGCTTTAACCAGCATCTTCTCCATTCTAAACATAGCCCTACTTTCTATTTGCTTATTTTCATTCTCACATACCTGGGCCTCAGAGTGTTGTTCTCCCAGACAGTCAGTTTGTAATGGTCTCTAAAAGAGTTGCTGCCCATATCCCTATTTCCTTTTAAATACTCTGCGTATGTGATCTTTCTCATTACTCTATAGACCTAAGAAAACTCATGCCCATATTTTCCCATTATCACCTGTATTAACTCTGAGCCAGCTCTTTGACCTTGGACAGGTCGATTGGCTATACAACTACAGCTCACTTAAAACTGTTACATCACTGTCACTCTTGCTTCTACATATAGCTAATGTGACATTAATCATGATGGACTATAGTTATATTTGATAATTTGCCATATCCAGTGGACTATAATCTCCTGATGGAATGTTTGAGTCCCTAATGTCAGTTAATGGAAAATTTGGGGTTGTTCATGTTTACTAGGTCAGTGAATAAGATAATCAGATTTTTGTTTGTCTACTAATAATAAAAAGAAATGGAATACTATTCTGAGAAGACACTACCTGTGAAATTACAGGATCTAGCCTTCAGATAGTCTAGGTAGTCTTTCTCGATCTGGTCGGCATTCTGACCTTTCTGATTGTCAAAATGATAAATGAGGATAGGATAAATTTAGCTATATTAGTATGGGGACATAAGAAGAAGTCATAGCTATCATTGTAGCCACCCCTTCCCCAGCCCCCAGCAATCCCTTGTCACAAACACATTCAAATGTTTGTTGAGGAAATGACCCTTAAATGTGACACTTCATTTAGCCCACACCAGGCCATTTTCTAAATCCTTGAGGCATCTTCTTAAAGTCCCAGTTCTCATTCCATATATTTCCTTGTACTTTTCTGTGCTTGAAAAGCTTTCATAAGCTTTCCTCTAAATACCTACAGAAAGTTCATATTCTCTACAAAAATGATTTCAACAACAGCATAACATTAGTGTCAATTTACAGGCATGTTTACTCTAACTGGATTCCACATGGCTCCACCACTACTATGAAATTATTCATAACTAAAGCAATGAAAGTAACATGTAAAAAAATAAATTTACTTTCCAATGTATTATATTTGTGTGTATTTGTATTATGTATCTTGTTTTAGAAGTCTCTGGATGGTGACAGCCCTGAATCTGTAGATTTCTTTTCCTAGAACAGCGTGTCAATTGAATGCTACCCTGTGGTTTCTGTGAGGTGCCTACTGCTCATTCCCATGGCTCTTGTTTTATTTATTTATATAATGTGACACATTATTCCTGGCAGCAACCAGCAATCTGCATCTCTCAAATCAGATGTGATCAACAACAGAGTTTTCTGCTAAGGTATGGGAAAAAAATGAAAGTATTGTGATGATGTAACTAAAAAAGAATGAAAAATATCCTATCTAATACCATTTTGACCCAGATTTCAGGGGGTCTGAGGAAGGCATTTTGAGAGCTAACTTTTCCTGAACATACAGGTTGTACACTAGCTATGATCTCAAATAATTATAGAACAAGTTTCATTGTCTCACTGCTACTTTGGCATTTTCTTTATTCAAAATCTATATGCTGCCTGAGATCATCGGAGAGTATGTATATGAAAATGAGAGTGAAAATAAGAGAGGAATCTAGTGATCTAAGGACTACATTAAGGGAGTAGTTGCTAGTGTCAGTAAGTCTGGGTTCTATTTCTGAGTCTACCCTCCCTTCCTACTGTACAGCCTGCCTAAGCTTTCATTATTACTTATTGTATTGTATTGTATTGTTTTTTAAAATGATTATTTCCATGGCAACAAGGCACTGTTGCAGGCATTAGGGAGGCATGACAGCCACAGTGGAGTTGGGAATCAGCAGAGAAGATAAAGGGAGTGGAGAGAAAAGGAGCAGGGGTCGGAAAAACTTTGAAAGCAAAGATGTAGGATGAATCCAACAAAGCATCAAAGATATTCTAATTTCTAATGTCAGTTAATGGAAAATTTGGGGTTGTTCATGTTTACTAGGTCAGTGAATAAGATAGTTAGATTTTTGTTTGTTTTCTAATAATAAAAAGCAATAGAATAGTATTCTGAGAGGACACTGCCTGTGAAATTACAGGGTCTAGCCTTCAGATAGGCTAGGTAGTCTTTCTCGATTGGTCAGCATTCTGACCTTTTTGATTGTTGAAATGATAAATGAGGATAGGGTAAATTCAGCTATATTAGTATGAGGAAATATAGAGAGAGTATTTGATCTAGAGTTAGCCCTGATGTTAAAAAATAACAAAGGAAAACTCACACTATTGCTCTTAAAAGGTTCAACCTGTTTTCCAAAGATGAAAAATAAAATTCCTTTGATGAACAAGATATGGTGTATGAAAATGAACTAATCCCTGCTATTACATTCTGTCATCAAAGTGGACTGGATGGTTCCACATGAACACAAAGATGGTTATCAGATCAGTAATAATAATAATTATAAGGATCTTAACTTGCTGAGCACTTACTAAGATCCAGGTGCTAGTCTAATAAATTTCAACATATTAACTTAATAACTTCTCTGAGAAGAGAGAGATCTTTCGAAATCAGACTTAGTGTGTGCAGTTGCCTTCACAATGAAAATTTAGCTCTGCAAATGTCCTCCCTGGACCCTAAGAAACTTGGATAGAGCCGATATTAGGTAGGTTAAACATTTACTTTTCATTATCCATCAGATAGAATATTGAATAATATCTTTGATTCTGTCATTAGCACTCAATTTAGGAGTAAGTCTCGTTGCTGTTGACCAAAGTTATTTGAGAGGATGAAATTGCTTGTCGCATGGCTCAATTTACCATTTTATGACATTACCGTAGTGTATGGAAGCTGTTTTGACTTTTGTACATCTTATTAGCAGAGTGAAAGGGTGTTTTACACTAATCTTTTCCATTTCCCTGAGTCTGGATAATTGATCCAGAGTTATTTTATTTATTTGGTAGGAGCCATTGAAATGGTTGCACTTAATCTCATCCTCAAACTTGTGGATTAGATGTGCCAGTAGAGTAGGTTCAAATGGAGATGGAACAATTCTGCTTCTTTCCTTCAATATCATGATATTTGTGTTTTCTCCATTTGGTTACTTAAAACAGTCACATGGTCATATTATGTGGGTTATCAAAAGGAAGTATAATAATCTGTGATGTTTAATCACTTCACATTCTACATAGCATAGTCAGAAAGCAGTTCTACTTGATTCTCATAGGTAAACATCCCTTTTTTTTTAATGAGCAAGGATACTCGGTTTTGTCTAAGTGCATACAGAGCTTGTTCAGTAACTGATAGGTTTAAAACCCAGGTCTCTTATCTCCCTGTCTAATGCTGTTTCTAGTACAAGCTCCTGCCAGTAAACTAGAGGGAGATATCTTACATGCCAATTTTATTAGGATTATATTTTCAAAATTTAATTATGTAAGGAAAAGGAAAATGAATGCTAATGAAAACCATGAAAATCCCATTAATGTACTAAATATTTTGAGTTTAAGTACATATTATTTTACTCATTAATAAATATGCTTGCACAGTAGTTGAATTTTAAAAGTTAAAGTTCTAGAGATAATGACCTTTCAGTTAGATGAATATTAGAACATTATTCCCCAGGTAATGTTTTAATGTTTTGTTTGTGCTTTTGTTCTATCTGGATAATGATGCAGTAATTCTTAGGACATTTAGCTTTTGTAAAAAGGAGTGAAGGTAATTAACCTCTGATTCCTTTGCTAAACTCTGTTAGCAGGCAGATCAGTCATTTGACCTCTATTAGGCAAGATAATGTAATGGAAAGACACGGCTGGTTATCCTCTGTGAATTCTAAATACAGTTACTGATATACTGGCTGGCCCTATATACATTCTTTGGTTTCCAAGGTTCTTAGTTGCCCTGGCTTTCAAGTAATCCAGTGTGTGGCCATTTAACCTACGTTGCTGAACTGCAGGGTCAAATTCGTGTTTGATTTAAACAACTTCAGGAGACCTATGTAATAAATCTTTCTTAAATCTTTATTATGCCTAAAGTAGTATACTGAAGTGAGAATTGTATACATGTGAGATAGCATGAAATATAAAACAAAGAATACAGAAAAGGTTTCATTTTTCATATAGCCTTTTCCAAAAACTGAATTAGCATTCCTATCTTTTAGAGTTAGCAAGTAAATATTTTATTTAAACCCAGGAGCCAAAGACCTGAAATATACAAAACATAGGTTTTTTTAATTGCAAAGTAATTGATTGTCCTCCAGATTTGTTCCAGTGGTTTTATTAGTTACAGAGTAAGGAACTTTCCAAAACAGTTTCATACCAAGAAGTAATACTTAAAAAAAAAAGCATAATGCTGTTTTTATTGGCCCCAGTTATTTTTTTTCTCATGATCAATTAGTAGATTTTTCTTAGAGAAAAAATTTCAAAATATGGAAATAAATGCTGACAACCATAATGCATAATTTAAAAATATCTAATAATGGCTAAACTTTATTGAGTACTTAATATTTTGAAAATGCTGCAAGGTAACTCTTACAATTATCCTCGTTATATATATGAAGAAATTAAAGTTTAGTGAGGTGTGCTGGGAATGGGACTCCAGCTGCATCTGACTGCAGAGTCTTGACTCTTAGCCATTCCACTCTACTGGGTGACATAAGAACAGTTAGATAAATATAAGAGATATGGCTTGGCTGTGTTCCCACCCAAATCTCATCTTGAATTGTAATTCTCATAATTCCCACATGTTGTGGGAGGGACCTAGTGGGAAATAATTGAATCATGGGGGCAAGTCTTTCCCGTGCTATTCTTGTGGTAGTGAATAAGTCTCATGAGATCTCATGGTTTTATAAGAAGTTTCTCCTTTCACTTGGCTATCACTCTCTCTCGTCTGCCGCCGTGTAAGACGTGTCTTTTGCCTTCCACCGTAATTGTGAGGCCTCCCCAGCCACGTGGAACTGTGAGTCCTAAACCTCATTTTCTTATAAATTACCCAGTCTCAGGTATGTCTTTATCAGCAGCATGAAAACAGACTAATACAATAAGCAAGTGCCTGGAACCTTAGAGTGGAAAGAGAGCCTATCAGTATGAAGAAATCAAGAAAGATCTCCTAAACATGGTGATGTTTTAGTTGGGCTTTGAAGGCTGAATAGGATTTGAACAAACATGTTAGAGAGAGAGGAAGGTTAAATGTCAAAGGAGTAGGAAACGGGGGACTCCTTTGTCAGATTCTTAATCTGCTAGAACATGGAATTAACAGAAAGGAAAAGCGGGACAGACTGTTAGAAAGGAGGTAAGAAACACATCTTAAGTATGAAATAACAGACAGCATAATTAGTGATACCCATCTAGATACTTTTACTTTATTCCATAGAAGATTATTTTTGAAGATTTTGGAGTAAGTAGAAGATTCATCAGTTATTACCTGAGGACTGATTCTTTTGAAATATGCTCCCTATAGCTTTTATCAATTGGGTATCATTCTGCTTATATTATATGATGTAAATGCACTTCACTGTTGAATAGTTATCAGATTGTTCATTTTTTATATCTATCTATTTGTCTATGTATCATGCAATCATCTCTGAAAACAATTGTAGGCCCACTCCAATAGATAGAAGAATGGCCATACAAAGTCAAACTTCTAGGCTTTAGGGAGCAAAAGCACAATAATTTTAACATGGGGAAGTCTTTTTAATCATCTCTATTTCAACCATTTTGAATCGTTAACTATAAAATATATAGTGTTAACCACCTGGGTGATACTATGTATGATAAGCCAGTTGGAAATTAATGATTGTTGGTTGGAAATAAATGAGTATTCTTGATTGTCAGCTAAAGCTCCTCGAATGTGAAAATAGGGTGTGCCTCACACTGTAATACATCTGCTTTAATCAGGTCAATAGGGAGGGAAGTCACATATATGTACCAGTGGAGAACCAAATTGGCAGCTGCATCATTAAGCTGCCTTCTGGAACATATCTCAAGAGAGGCTGAGTCCTGATGCTGGAACAGTGGATCAAATGACAAAGATCTATCTCATCAATGCTGTGTCTGAGTGAAGGAGATGAGTTTCGTTAATTAGTATACAAGCCGAGAGTTAAGATTCTGGGAAACATATTAATGATATGGCAAAGCCAGAACGGGGTGCACAGATAGGAAGTCAGAGTTCGGTAAAGATTAAAAGAGAGTTTATGGTGAATATCTGCTAGATTAGATTCTATTCTCCATTATATCCCTTAAGCGCTCAGCTTGGTATGCTTCTTGAGACTGGGAGCATGTGTAGAAGTAAGCAACCTTCACATAGATCATCTTTAGTAAAGGGGGAAAGGGAGTGATTTGTGAGTAGAAAGCAAAGGAAAGAATGTGTTAATATCTGACTCCCTTTCTTCTATGAGTCTTTACCCTCCATTTTTATTTATTGGTAGACTTACATTCTGCAGTCAAGGGCAAATGCCCAGGACTCTCCTCTAGTCCTTGTTAAATTGGCAACTTCTTAAAGGTCATTGTAATTTTGAAGAGGTGGTGATTTTCTTTTGTTTTAGTGGAAACTGTAACAAGAATAATTTTCAAAATGTAATGATATTCATTTTATTTTCCAGTAAGTGATATTTGGGAAATCATCAAGAAGTGTATATTTGTGATATTACTCCTCATTATTAAAATCCTTAAACTACAAGTCCTATTCATAGTCATGAGTATAATTTTACTTGACTTTTTCATCTATCTCATTTATTCTTTTCCTGGAAGGACATTTGTGTGTAAGGAGTACAACACATTAACAATAATATTTCACTTGCTCTATTTTATTTCTCCATGAGATTGCATCTGAGTTTTGAACATGGGATTAATGCTTGCCACATGTGCTTTAAATATCTAAGTAATGTATATTGGTTTATTCATTTTTCAAAATTGGCTTAAATTTTCTAGCACAAAACATCTTTTTAAGGATCTCTTCTTTCATTTAAATATTATTTAAATATTCTTGTTAGATCTCAATGCCTTATATTAGAATCTATACTTAATTACTTATTTCAGTTGAGTGAGATTCAGTTATATTTTTGGAACATGGGCTCAACAACTTAATTAACATATTTCTGGAATGCCTACTGGAGTGCTCCAATTATAGAAACTATTGAAGAAATACAACACTTTACCTCTGCCCTAAGGAAGGTTTCAGTCTAGTAAGTTATAGTCTATCAAAGGCATTGTTTCACAAATGAAAGTTGCTCCCATCTCAGCTTAAATTATGAAGTGCGGATTTTGTGTGATGTATTCAGGAATGATTGGTATGAGCTGGCATCATGTCCTTATCTTTTCATGTGATTCAAGAAAAAGGAAGAATTTGGGTGGGCCTTGAAAGATGTAGAATTGATATAGGGACAGTCAAAAGGGAAGTTCCCCATCAGGTATCTAAGACACAGAAAGCCTGTCAAATTAGCTTCTCTAAGAAAATATTTATTAAAAGATGGCAGTAGTATTCTGGAGAACCAAAGAAAATGAAGACACACTGGGTTTTCTTGGGAGTAGAGCTAAAAAGCCTGGGGAACAAAGCAGCTATTCCTGTCCCATCTCCTCTACTCTTTTTTTCTCCTCTCTTGTTCTCTCATCACCTGGTTCCTGTTTCTGCTTTTAAATGTCTGCAACCTGACTCTCTCTGCTAAATAATTAGTACACATAGCCCCTGGGGCTTCCATAGTTTCCGATTCTATATGATTTTCCAGCTCCAAGAACTACTAGTAATTGATTCAGTCTTGACTCTGTTGGTTAAATTATTAAGAGAGAACATCTGAGCTGTTTAGATCATGAGTAAAGGATCAACCCTTGGTCCTATCAACTGTGGTCACGCGGCACAGATCACATGCTGTGAACATAGATAAGCAGGGACTCAGTCTCTCTGGAGGGGAGTGGTGGGTGTGTAGTTGTCAAAGAGCTCCCGAGAGAGGATGTTAGCTGAGGAGGAACCCCAAGTTTATTAAATGCAGAGCTAAATAGTAAGAATGAATGAGGTTCATGGAATGGTGTTTATGGAACTGTGACACAACCAAGCTGTTAGGAGGGAAGATCTATTTAGGAAAGAGTTGGAAATAAAAACAGATAAAATGGGTTCAGATTAAGTATTGAGTTAAAGTTCTCAAGAGGACAAGATACCTACCCTGATGGAGTACATATTAGGTACGGAGCACCTTAGGTGCTTTCAAATTGTGTAGTGTGCCTCCCCACCACGGATTCTTAAGCACTCTAAGAACTTGATTTTATTTGTTGATTTTGGTTTTAATAATTCAGTTTGTAGATTCATAGAAGATAAATCTTGATATTTTGTTTCAAGGTGTCAAACCTACTTACCAATAAGACAATCAAACCTAACTCAATTTGAGTGTTAATTCTATTTCCTGACCATACTCTTTAGATGTTTAAGTTTAATTATACAGAATGATTTTGTCGTTAAAAAGTTATAATGTATTGCATTGGTCCTGTTAACATACCTTCTAAATTTTTAATTGAAAAGTGATAGAGTTACGTGTTCAATGTAAATAACACAAAACTAAATGTGAAAAATAAAATGTAAAATGTGAAGACCTTTATTCTTACCTCTTTCCTGGCTTCCCCATTCCACACCTCCCCCATTCAGTAGTCTTCCCTATAGATAACCATAGTTTGTAGTATCTTTGCAGACTTTTTTCAAATATATATAATATAAATTTTATATACAATATTTCTAATATATGTTATATATTAGAAAAAAGATTGAAAAGTGATATATATTTTACAATATGTATATATAAAAACACATAGACAAAAATAGATAGATTTCATATCGTTCTGTAATATGGATTTAATTTGGCCATACTCCAAAGTACATGCTCAGTAAAGGTTAAGTAGTTATGCTGTTATTAATGTAACAAACATTCTTAAACATAGTTTTGTGCATATATGATTATACTTATAAATGATGGATTCCAAATTGTAGAATTTGAAAATCAAAGGTACATACTCTTTATTAATACAGCCAAGTTGTCTTCTGAAAAGGCTCTACTGATTTACGCTGCCACCAACAGTGTATGAGATAAGCTATTTTCCATTCCCACACCATTTTTATTAAGAATTTTTTTGGCTTCTTTTCAAAGTGAATCATGACTGTGTGTATATTACTCAATAGTGTGGATTATGTATTTTATAAGAAGTAATAATTTACATGTCACAATATAAGGACAATATAAAAGAATTTTTTTGTAAGTGATTGAAGGTTAAGTTAATTTAAAATTCCTAAGGAGTGTAAGCTCTTCAATAAAACTTGTTTATCCTTTGAAAGGAAATGTTTATTATTCATCTCAGTGAGATCAAAATACATTCCATGTTTTCTCAAACTGACAAAACCATGGCCAATCACTAAAGTTCATTTTAGAGTTTTTATAAATACTTGACATTTTTAAGCAATGTATTTTCATAAGAAAATTAGCTCAGAATCTGGGAATCATGAATTTAGAGTAATATGATAGTTCTTTTCTATTCAGAACTTGATTCTCTTCTTGAGTGGATGAGAATGGTAGTAAATGCTCTCTCCAGTTTGCAAGAGGCAGGGTGCATCACTGGTCATTTCTTATTCTCTTGTGCATCCAATTCTAGAGGGAGTATCATCCACAAATGTAGCCATTATGACTGAACTCTGTGTGTGCAAGCGTGTATGTGTGTGTGTGAGAATGGGAAATGCATAACAGTGACTTCCGAGCCCTTGGAAATGCCTGGGTTGTATGGCAGAGTCACAGACCTTTGAAAGTTTAATATGTTGGGAAGTGAACAATTCTTTCTATTCAATCACTGGATGGATTCAGAATTTATGATGTCAGAAACTCCTGCCAAAGTTATACTCACACCAGATCACCTAATCTTTAAGTAGTCTAGATAACCATTGTCAAGGACATTATATTTTAAGTGTACTTCAGATGGTTTTAGGTTAATATTTTAGTGCCCCGATGCACAATGCCAAGTTCGAACACCTGAAAACCTAGGGCTCTGCTCTGTGTCCAATAAGTGCCTGATGAATCTGTTAAATAAAATTAATTACACCTCTACCGAGGATTTACAGAGAGAAACACAACCCATTAAGAATCACTGACCAAGTGCTCAGAATCGTTCTTGAAATACACCCTGACTTTCTTACAAGACCGTTCTTTTAAGACTTAAGGCCAGTTATTCTTCTGATATAGAAAGTTTCCTCTTGACATTAGTTATCTTTGGTCTGAAACTATTATATCCTAAATTAATGGATATTCCTTCTTAAGAAATGATAAAAACCACGCCTTGAGATAGGAGCACTAGGATGCCTATTATCTGTGGTTGCAGTAAAGATTGATCACTTTTATTTCCACTGAAATTCAAATAACCATTAATAACAGTATGGAGTATGTGAGATAAAGCAAAGGGAGGAAGAACACAGAATTCAGTGATTTCTACGTGGATTCCACAAAGGGAGTTGTGCTTTTACATCATGGAAAATGTAATCAGATTGAAAGCTCTTGAGATAGACGAGAACAGGTTATGGAACTGGAGTACGTGCCAAAAGTAATTACTGAATATACTCAAAAATAATTTTGTAAGTTGCATAGGAGAGCCCAGTGACATTAACAGCTGGTTGGTGCCTTGGCCCACATACTGTATTTGAAATAATTCCATTATAGATGCCAAGCATTATTTAAGTTCATGATGGCTTTAGGTATCTATTTGATACTTTCTATCATCAAGTATAATTCAGTGTTTTCAAGCTCTTCTGAAAGGTTCTTCTCCTTGTATAATCTATAGAATTACCTTTTATATTGATATATCAAATAGAGGTGCATTATAAATTAAAATCATCTGTGTTTGCCAAATGTCTATATATCACAGTTATAAATTGTGAGTTTAAACTGATGAAGAGAAAAACAGTTGTTTTTGCATATCTGTAAGCAATGAGCTTGATGTATGGATAGTCTTAAATATTAACTGGAAATAAGGATGTACTCTGTTTGAAGAAAACATTTAGTATGATGAATTCAACTCTGAAATCATAATTCAATTGAGAGGATTTTATTCTATTGCTTCTTACTTACCAGGCTTTTGCACAGATATATCTTGAGCCCTGCCATAGTGTGTACAGACTAGTATGATGTTTAAAACTCACAGTGATGAGAGTGAAATAACATTGTTCCACTGCTTCTTCATTGTAATGTTGAAATCAAATCAATCTAGGAGGCTCTGGTAGATCAAATAAAGCTTAGAAAATCATTTGCTTTAGAAAGAAGAACATAGCTTTGGTCTCAGGTTGGTTGGTCTCAGTTTTGAAAACTTAAATCTATTTATCACCAAGTAGACAACTGGCTTTCGGAGCTATATATTGTTGTGGCACAGTGCTGAGCAAATAAAAGACAGAATATGTTTGGTTGCTTAATATATAATTGAATGCTAACAATAAAACTTCCATTCCTGTTGAAGCTCAAGTTGGGTGAAAAGTATTAACAGGACCAAAATTTTTGGATTAGTTTAATTCAACGAATCCAAATACTGCTGTATGATCTTTGACTGTCATTCTGTAGCTTCGTTCCTCATCAGCATGCATTTATTAATATTTCACTGAAAAACACATTTGGAACTCTTAGGTGAAAACTACCAAATCAGTGGAAAGTGCTATGGTAAAGTGATAAAATTGCATCTAATACAAGTTAGAAGAAAGAAGAGATCGCAATCATAGAGTGCTCAAATACAATTTAATTTCTGGATTTTCTTCCAAAATTATGTGAGTCAAATTTATTTTTGTGAATTATGCATTAATTATTTGTTTGAAAAGCAATAAATCCTCTAAATAACTAGAAGTGATATTTTATTTTTTTCTTCTCAGTTTTTCTATTAATATAGTTAAAATTTGTCCATTTCCTTTTCTTTATTTCCAATCTGGTAGATATATTTAAACTACAAATTGACATGTTACCCATACTTATATCTCATTAGGACAGTATTTTTTTCACTCCCTAACATGGTCAATGTTGAAATAATTGTATTTTCTCACTTCTTAGCTATTTGTCACACCACGTGATTGTATTTCTTAACATTTACCTTTTTACTGGTAAATTGTATTGGTATTTTACTGGCAAATTGTATTTCTTAACATTTACCTTTTTACTGGTGAACACACTGAAAACCATCATTGTGTGATTTACTGGATTTAAATGATATGTCATCTCAAGATTTAAAGAGGAGAAAATGAGAATCTTTAAACTATATGTCATTTTTTTACTCTTTTTCAACTTTTCTTGTAGTATCTGTCTTCTCTTGTATAGCCATAATCCTGCATTTGTTTACCCTTAGTTATGCCATTGAATAGATTCAGTGCCCCTGCCAATCTTGTGCTATAGTTTTTTCATTCATCTCTGGGTAGCTCTAGTACTTTCAATAATAAATTAATACTCATGGAAAATATATTACTTAATGTTTTTGCATTTTTAAAAAATGTTGGTATGTTTCTTTTTCACCTCCATGCCATCTTGGCATAGTATAAAATTTCTAAGTTACATTTTTCATTCCTTTCTTTTTGTGTGTTTGTGTTTTCTTACGAATTTTGGAAGCATTGTTCCATAGTCCTCTAGACGGTGATATGTGGTCAGTGGCCAGCCTGGTCATGCGTTCCCCATATAAATAGTCTTTTTTGCCTGGCTCTCCAAATACTTTCTTCTTTAGTTTTACAGACAAGTAACTTTGTTAGATTATAAGTTAGTGTGGATCATTTCTGTGATTAGTTTTCCCAGAAAACCATGTCCCTTTACATCTATAGAGTGAAATATTACTTTTATTGTCTTTATACTCTCCTTGAATTATATTGTTAAATGCTTTCAGGTTCTTTTTTCTTTTCTTTTTTTTTCTGTGACTCCAATTGTTGCCTACTTAAAACAATATATCCAAAACAGAAATACTTATCTTTCCTAGCAAACTTGCTCCTTTCTATCTAAATTTATTAGACAGGATAAATATGTTGAACTAAGTGTTTACACCAACTACTGTCCAGATTCCTGAGAAATGCAAGTCTAGGGAGGACCCTTTCTTTGGCTGAGTGGGGAATGAGAGATGAATTAAAGAAAAGAAATAAGGGCTAATAAATACTCTATGTGATAAAGGTGTCAACTGAAAATTCCAGAGTGTGTATGTTGCAGAGGCGAGAGGAAGAAAAAGAAGAGATGTAGATGAGAGGAAGGGATCACCAGATTGTGTGATTGTTCATATGCGTGTATGTGCACCTGTACATATGTGCTTATGTGTGTGCAGATGCATGTTTTGATCCAGCTAACCTGGGGGTGGGCACCAGGTGCAAACAGTGGTGGCCTGAGATGGCCGAGTTACATTTCATTCATCCTTGGATTCCCTTTCCTCCACGCTGGAATCCTAGGAGCTTCCTTTGATGCCTCCCACTTCCTCACTTGCTTGTTTTCTCACCTCCATTGCCCAGTGTTTATAGCTTCCACTTTCTATGGATTCTGCTTTAATATCTCCTGAATCTGGCCCTTCCTGTCCATTCCTTCTGCTTGTCTTCAGTTTCTGCCTTACTCAGGACTTCATGACTTTCTCTTAGATTATTACTGTAGCTGTTTTATTTCCTCCTCCCCTGTAATCCATTGTTGACACCATCATTATTAGAGTGATCTTGCCAAAATTCAAATGTGCCTTTCTCTTGATGAAGTGTACTCAGTGGCTGCCCACTGTCTGCACTAAGCAGAATAAAGGCCAAACTTTTTAGTGTAAGCTGACTCTAGGCGCTTTGTTGACCATCGCCCGTGCACCCCCAGTGCCTCAGCTGTACACAGTTATGTGCATTATTTTCCTTTATTTTGTTTGTTTTGTCTTTGATCTGTACCTTTTCTTTTTTTTTTTTCTTTTTTTTTTGAGATGGAGTCTCGCTCTGTGGTCCAGGCTGGAGTATAGTGGCTTGATCTCGGCTCACGGCAACCTCTGCCTCCTGGGTTCAAGTGATTCTCATGCCTCAGCCTCCTGAGTAGCTGGGATTAGAAGTATGCACTACCACGCCTGGCTAATTTTTTGTATTTTTAGTAGAGATGGGGTTTCACCATGTTGGCCAGGCTTGTCTCGAACCCTTGACCTCAAGTGATCCACCCACCTCACCCTCCCAAAGTGCTGGGATTACAGGCGTGAGCCACTGCACCTGGCCTGATCTGTACCTTTTCAAAGGATGTTTTCCTCTGCTTTTGTTTCTTCAAGACTCAACTCCAGCAGCAGTGAGACTTGCTTTTCTGTTAGTCCACAAATCTATACCCCTTCCTCTACCACCAGGACTTCCAGTCAGGAGTAGTGACACTCTTCTATTCCTCTTTACATGCTGTGGGTATCTCCAGCACATGCTATTTTGAGCTTATAAATTCAGCACATATTTATTGAGTATTCACCATCATGTCGTCACTCAACTGAACCCCTCACAAGGCCATATCCTGGCTGTCCACTGCCACTGCCTTCCATAGTGCCTGTAAGCAGTAAACACAAGGTAAAGGCTTGTTGAATGAATGAATTAGTAATGAAGAAATACTAGTATTTATTTGTATGATATGTATTAAATGTTCACATTAGTATTTAGGTTTTAGCCATTTTATACCTGGTTGTGTGTACCTTGTGACCTAGCAAGCCCAAGTTCCTCAAGACATAAACCATATATTGCATTTCTCTTTAACTCCATCTATCTCCATCTTAGAACATTTTCTATGTATTAAGTACATTGAAATTACATGGCTTTTAAGAATGTCTTTGGTGTGCAGCTTGACTGCTGATAGAAGCATGTGCTGTAGTGTAATTTAAAGGAAGAGATGATTTTCTCTACCCAAGAACAGCAGCCTGGTCTTAATATTCTATGTTCAGAGAGATACATTACTTTAGGTTAAGAATTAACACCTGTTACTTTGTCCTTCTTCGTGGTTGGAAATTAAAACAGCAACACCTTGATATGAATTAGGACATGAAGGTGATGGGACAGGATTAAGTACTGCAGCAAAAGGGCTTGCTGAAGGAAGGGCCAAAAGGGAGGAGGATGTATTCAGAAAGCCGACTTTGCCTTTTTTACCATTTTGCCTCACACTAATCCCAAATACAAAATATTTACTCTCTGTGTGAAATCTTCATACGTTTGTAGTCTTCCTGCATTTTTATTCCTAATAGACTTAGATACATAAAGCCCAATTTGAATAGGCAATGATTAAAGACTCAATAATTAAAAACAGAAGTTATAAGGGTGACCAAAAAGCTTAGGGCAGTCCTAAATAGAGCAGGAGAGCAAATAACATTTGAAGTTAAATAGGGTTTGAGTCATCTGATTCTTTGCAGGTTAAGAGGGTTGTCTGTTGAAATCACAAATGCATGTGATGCAATCTGCTCTAACAAATATTTTATGGAAAGCAAACAAAATGCAAGTTCTAAAACCAAGATGTTAGAGGCAAGATTTCTCAATGCCATGCAGTTGCATAGGAGAGGAATGTACTTCTTTCTGTTCCATTGCTCTTCTCTCTCAGCCCTGTACTAAGCCACATATATTTGACTTCTTAACAAAGTCTGTTGTAATCATGTATTTATTTATTTATATTCATTTGTCTATTTTGTTGGCTGGACTCTAAACTCCGTGAGGATATTGGCAGTCTTATTGGCAGTCTGAGCACTTATATCTCAGACACCTGTAAATGTACTTAAGACAACTAATTGTTGTCAAATGAATGAATACAACTACAACAACTGCTCTTCTCTACTGGTCATGCTACCTCTATGTCTCCTGAATCTTTTTGTTTTGTTATTGACTTTGATGGCATGCATCTGTGTGCATGCGTGCATGCCTGCACTATCTTCTTGTTGTTATGTTGTTAATTTTGACCAAAGGATAGGAGAGGTATGTACTTCCCATCCTAGTGTACAACACTAGGCCCACTATTGTGGAATGATATATTACTGAAAATATAATTGGCTGGTTACTTCAGATGAGGGAGGAAGTGACGAGTGTTTCCTTTGTATTTTTGTATGTATTACATGAATATCACAAACAGGTCTTATTTCTGAAAAAAAAAAAAAAACCCCACACATATGCATACACATACAGCAGAATTTGGGAATGGACAAGCAGTGTAAAGATATGGAATAAAAAGCTTTTACTTAGAGGCGCTTCTTCCTCTCTCTTCCTCAGAATCCATAGCAACTCAACCTGCCACATCCCTCTGGAGGGGAAGAAGATCCAAGTTCACTCATTTTTCTTCTGGGAAGAAGAGACAATACTTGGTACCATTAAGTCCTAAGCAAGATTAGGTAGATAATGTAGATAAACAGACTGAGGACTAGGGGAAAAGTCGATGAGCAGTGATCCCAGTTTAACAATGGTGCTTTGCCCAAGTGATCTCAGTAATTACCATAGTTTTAACTCCTCATGTACTGCTGGTCATGAAATCTCTATTTCCACCTTGACTTCTTTCATGAGCTCCAAACCCCCATATTCAATGGATTAGTGAACCTCTCCGTCCGAATGTTCCACAGGAACTTTGCGTTCATGGTGTTATCATCTCTTTCCTGCTTTTCTTTCCCTTGCCCTGATCTGGATCTGTTTTTCTGTCTACATTTTCTAGCTCAGCTAAAATCTTTGGATTTTTCTTCATATTCCTTCTCCCTCTCATCCAATTCTAAACATTCAGCAGGACCTGAATTTTTTGCTGCCTAAGTAGTTTTTCAAATTCACCCCTCACCTATAGCCTTATTACCTGTGTCCTAACACCTGAGTCTTTGCCTTTTTTCTCTTCCAGTCTAAAGCTCTAGGTTCCTAATTAGTTTTCCCGCCTTCAGTCTTGCTCCCTGCTTCTCCTTCTGTAACAGCAATTGTGACAGCAATGCGATCATAACCATATCACACCCTCCTCCAGGCTGCTCCAGCTGGGTCCCCTTCCTGGCCCTTTGTGTGTCCATAGCCCTGATGTGCTTTAGTTTCATCACCCAGATCACTTTTCTTCCCCCCGCCTTTTTTTTTTTTTTTTTTTTTTTTTACTAAGACTTTCTCCTTTCAACCTTTAAGATTTATACTAGGTTTTGTTACCTCTATGAATTCCTCCCTAAACACATTCACTAATCCCCCAGCCACATTCACACACTCTCATTCCCTTTCACTCTGGGCAAAATTTCAGTCCTCTTTATTCCCCGAGAGCCTGGGCCCATCTGTCTGTCAAACACTGACTATGGCATTGAAGTGAGTCATTGCCTCTGTTTCACATTGCGTACCTGGCTATTCAGTAGGTATTTTAATTTAGGTGCAGGAAGAATAAAACAAGGTCCTTAGATTGATATCCTAATTCCAGTGCAAACAGATAATATTAAGTTATTTAAATTTAAAAAAAAAAGAAATAACAGTTGTGGTAACTAAGGCATTGCGGAATGATTCTAGTCCTTGATTACAATTATAATCCGAAGATAAGATTTGGGATCTCTTGTCAGCAGGAGACAAGGTAAGAGAACAAACATATATTGTTTGCCAGGTATAGGATTTTTCACTGAAATACACACACACACACACACACTCATATGCATGTATACACAAACATATATGCATATATAGTCAAATACACACATATGTGCACATGGGTTTATATTCATATGCATACATATTAAGGAACATACACCTAGGAAAAGTTATTTCAACTGAAGAGTACATCTCAGATACAAGGAGAGGCAGCTCTATTTCTGGCTCTTCCATCAGAGGTTTTGTGACCTTAGAGATCCATCTTTGCTTATCTGAACATGTTTCCTTCCCTGATAAAAAGAGCTGCATATCCCTGATGCAGTGTAGGATGCTGGTTAGCTGTGTCGGTTAAACTTGCCTGCAGTCTTTAACCTACTTTGCTCCACAGTTACTGCTCATCGATATTTGCCATAGAAAAATAGAAGGAATGGGAGAAATATTGCTTGCTCTACTCTCCTGTCTGTCTGTCCATCTATCCATCCAGCATCTCTTTTTATCTACATAGAGAGAACCATGAATTTTAATAATTTTTGTATTTCAATATTATATTGGGCATTATTAATACTTACTTTATTTAAAACCTTTAGTAATATTATACCATCTTGAAAATTAGAAAAAAATATAAATCTATAGTAGTCATGGTTCTCTAGAGAAACAGAACCAATAGGATGTGTGTGTGTGTGTGTGTGTGTGTGTGTGTGTGTGTGTGTGTATGTATGAGAGAGAGAGAGAGAGATTTTAAAGAATTGGTTCATACGAATTTGGAGGCTGGCAAGTCTAAATCTGCAAGGTCAAGTAGGCAGCAGACTGGAGACCCAGAAATAGTTGATGTGAGTCTGAAGGCTGTCTGCTGGCAGAATTCCTTCGCTCTTGGGATAGGTCCTTCTTTTTCTTAAGGCCTTCTACTGATTCGATGAGGTCCGCCCACATTTTAGAGAGTAATCTGCTTTACTCAGTGTCTACTGATTTAAACTTTGATCTTATAAAAAAGCCTACCTTCACAGAAACATCCAGATGTTTTAAATAAAATATCTGCTTACTGTGGTCCAGCCAAGGTGACATTTCAAATTATCCATCACAGTATCTAAATCATAAAAATTCAATACCATTGGCTAAAGTGGGAGATAATATTGTGGCAGTTAGACAGTATAGACTTGTTAGAAATTTCTTTAAATTTTAGAACAAAATTTAGCCAAGACGCTGCCTCTGATTGACTATCCTTAAAACTTTTTAAATTGTATTTAAATTGTTTTTTTCCTTAGAATCGTGAATATAGTCTAATGCGTTGCCCTTCATTTTGAAGGTCATTAAAAATGTGTGCATTGCTTATGTGTGTAATGTTTATGCTTCCTTATACAAATGAAATGTTGATAAAACAAGATTCAGCAAATTTTTGATTCATCAAGATTCATCAAATTTTGAAAATTGTTGAGAAAATACGTGGCCAACTAAATACTAAAGTAGTAATTTCTTTAAAAAATTTTAAGTTTCTTTTTTTTTTTTTGAGATGGAGTCTCACTCTGTCGCCCAGGCTGGAGTGCAGTGGCACAGTCTTGGCTCATTGCAAGCTCTGCCTCCCGGGTTCACGCCATTCTTCTGCCTCAGCCTCCCAAGTAGCTGGGACTGCAGGTGCCTGCCACGACGCCCAGCTAATGTTTTGTATTTTTAGTAGAAATGGGGTTTCACCATGTTAGCCAGGATGGTCTCGATCTCCTGACTTCATGATCCAACCGCCTCGGCCTCCAAAGTGTTAAGTTTCTTGAAGAAGCTGCTTTACTATTTCTGAATGTGCCCTCTATTCCTACATATAATTTTTTTTGGAATAATATTGGTAGAACTGCTAAATTTTTAAGGAGTAACTTGATTCTTTATACTGAAAGAAATAGATACATTGAATTCAGCTAGGAAGTTTTGCAATTTTTTTATTGTAAAGAAAACTTACTTGGTAAGATGGAGTGAAAGCAACTCAGGATAAAATTAGGAAAGGGATCATAATGGATACATCTTTGAACTCTAAAAGTAATGAATCAAATCAAACTAAGATTTGACATTGGCTAGTTTATTTTTCAAATAATTCTGAAAACGATATGTGCACTAACTGTTCTGAAGTTATACTACACAAGTTCTTTTAATGCATCTATGTTGCTACTTTTGAATAACTAACTATATTATATACTAGATGTAATTAGTGTTTAAAATTAGTTTCCTTGATGGTCTTGAAGTCAGTCCTTTATAATTTAGGTCAGCAAAGAAAATGCCAGTGTACTAAATTAGCACAGTTTTCACTGTTTTTATTCAGCAGCTGCAGGATAAGAAAAGTACAAGATTCTTTTTTTTTTTTTTTTTTTTTTGCCATTGACAGAGCCGTATACTGGATTTTTACATGGAATTTACATATTATGAAAGTAAAAATCAAAAGATCAATTTTTCTGTGAGATAACTTTGTAATTTGCCTATATGTAATTATTGTGTTCATTTGATTTATGGCTTAAAGATGAGAAACAATCTTGATTTTTTGGATACAGCCTCTAGATATGCTCTAGAAATGTTTCTTGCATTCTTAATGTCATTTCACATTATCAAGTAGAAAGAGTTCAGTTTTGTAAAGGTAACACAGGTTCTTACCTATAGTGAGATTTTTTTTTTCCCATGGACGTTGGGAGGTAGAGCCAAATAAATTGATTTATCTGTAGAAGTGTCTTCTATACCAGTGTTTCTCAGCATTTTTTTAAATTATCTCCCCACTAAGGATTCTTTTCAGACTTTTTTTTTTCTGAATATTCCCCAATGACACTTTAATATCACAGGTATACTGTATTTGGTTTATGTACTCTGGCCCTAGGAAGGCCACAGATCATGATAGTGTCTAAGATTTTTCACTCCCTACAAGAAATAATTCTTGTATTGACAGTGCATGACATGCTCTTTTTAGTTCTTATCTTTTCCATCAGGTTTAGAAATGAATTGGCTTTTAAATTGAAAGAATCTAAATTATTTTTTCTCAGAACCCTAATTTTCCAAGAAAAATTCAATTCCCCAACTTCCCTTAATATGGTTCAAAATTTCCCATTCCAAATGGTTTGATTTAACATAGATTTATTTACACCTAAAAACATTTTTAAAAGATTATTCAGTATTTAGGACCCAGATGAATTCTTTTCAGGGTTTCAGGATTGTGTAAATCCATTTTATATTGAAATTTTGACCAATGGAATTCAGATTTATATCAGTTTTATTGTAGAATGTTGCCCCTGACTGTATCAGTTGAAAATATATCTCAGTCATTTTGACAGTACGTATACAGTATGTCTATAAATCATTCACCAAAATTACTGTTACTTACTTCAACCTTAATATAATTCCACTTGAAATCAGTGTATCTTGCTAAAGAGGTGAGACAAGACAAGTTTACGCTGATAACATTTAAAAAACTTATGAGTAATTGCCAAGCTATTTACAGAGCCAGCTTTTGACTTAATACCTTAGGGACAAATAACATTTAGTTATTAAATAAAACTTTTAATTTCAAAAGTTGTCAATAGCCAAATACTATATTTAAGTATTTTATTTTTAATGAGTAAAATTAGAAGAGGATATTTTATTGCCTACACAATTTTAAGGAACAGGATTAAATAAGTTTCTCATTTTCAAATTCATGCCTGTGCTTAACACGGAATAGCTCAATTTAAGAATATTGAATTTCTTTAATTTGTGGTACATACACATATCCATATGCATATTTTCCACTGCCAATTGGGTCATTATATTTTAATAGTTTTATTGAGGTATAAATTGCATACAGTTAAATTCATTCATTTTAGTTGTGTAATTCAATGATTTTATGTACGTTTATAGGGTTACATAATCATCATTCTAATTTAGTTTTAGAACATTTTCTATCACTTCAAAAGGATTCCTTTAGCCTGTTTACAGTCAGTCTTCCTCCCCACCCCAAGCCCTAGGCAACCAGTAATCTGCTTTCTGTCACAATAAATTTGCCTCTTCTGAAACTTTTCATAATAAAATCTGTTGGCTTTGGGTTTAGTTTGCGCTTCTGCTTCCAGTTTTTTAAGGTAGAAGCTTAGGGTACTGTTTTCAGATTCTTCTTTTCTAATATTGCTGTGTAAAACTGTAAACTTTCTCTTAGCGTTGCTTTACCTACATCCCACAAGATTTGATACACCATGCATTTATTTTCATTCAGGTTGAAATAAAGGCTGTTCACAAGGAATATTATTGTTAATATTCACAAGGAAGATTAATTCCTTATGATCTCTTCCTTGATCCATGGAGGGTTTTGCTTATGCAAAAGAAATGAAATCATAACAATCAATCTCTTGAACCACAGCACAATCAAATGAGAAATCAAGACTAAGAAATTCACTCAAAACCATACAATTACATGGAAATTGAATAACTTGCTCCTGAATGACTTTTGGGTAAATAATGAAATTAAGGCAGAAATCAAGAAGTTCTTCGAAATGAATGAGAACAAAGATACAACATACCAGAATCACTGGGACACAGCTAAGGCAGTGTTAAGAGGGAAATGTGTAGCCCTAAATGCCCACATCAAAAAGTTAGAAAGATATCAAGTTAACAACCTAACATCACGACAAAAATAACTAGAAAACCAAGAGCAAACAAATCCCAAAGCTAGCAGAAGACATGAAGTAACCAAAATCAGAGGTGAACTGAAGGGGATTGAGACACGAAAAACCATTCAAAAGATCAACAAATCCAGGAGTTGGATTTTTTTTTAAGCTACACATTTTAAATAATATATGGCAGCACCTCGATTCTGGGCACTCCCTCCCATGTTTTATTGCCATTACTGTTTGTTTCATTTCTTGTCTGAACTAATTCTATGAAGTCTGTATCCCCTGCAGTGTATACATATTGATGACTGTGCATCTTTAAAAATCTTTTTTAAATTATTTTATTATTATTATACTTTAAGTTTTAGGGTACATGTGCACAATGTGCAGGTTAGTTACATATGTATACATGTGCCATGCTGGTGTGCTGCACCCATTAACTCGTCATTTAGCATTAGGTATATCTCCTAATGCTATCCCTCCCCCCTCCCCCCACCGCACAACAGTCCCCAGAGTGTGATGTTCCCCTTCCTGTGTCCATGTGTTCTCATTGTTCAGTTCCCACCTATGAGTGAGAACATATGGTGTTTGGTTTTTTGTCCTTGCGATAGTTTACTGAGAATGATGATTTCCAATTTCATCCATGTCCCTACAAAGGACATGAACTCATCATTTTTTATGGCTGCATAGTATTCCATGGTGTGTATGTGCCACATTTTCTTAATCCAGTCTATCATTGTTGGACATTTGGGTTGGTTCCAAGTCTTTGCTATTGTGAATAGTGCCGCAATAAACATACGTGTGCATATGTCTTTATAGCAGCATGATTTATAGTCCTTTGGGTATATACCCAGTAATGGGATGGCTGGGTCAAATGGTATTTCTAGTTCTAGATCCCTGAGGAATCGCCACACTGACTTCCACAATGGTTGAACTAGTTTACAGTCCCACCAACAGTGTCAAAGTGTTCCTATTTCTCCACATCCTCTCCAGCACCTGTTGTTTCCTGACTTTTTAATGATTGCCATTCTAACTGGTGTGAGATGGTATCTCATTGTGGTTTTAATTTGCATTTCTCTGATGGCCAGTGATGATGAGCATTTTTTCATGTGTTTTTTGGCTGCATAAATGTCTTCTTTTGAGAAGTGTCTGTTCATATCCTTTGCCCACTTTTTGATGGGGTTGTTTGTTTTTTTCTTGTAAATTTGTTTGAGTTCATTGTAGATTCTGGATATTAGCCCTTTGTCAGATGAGTAGGTTGCGAAAATTTTCTCTTAAGTCTGGTTTCCTGGAAGTTACCACTCACTGTGTTAGGACAGCTTAGTTATCCTGTGAATTATTACAGTGTATGTTTAAACACCTTGAGCCAATGTGGCTTCCACCTTTTCCCAAGGATCCCTGTGTAGGCTGGGTAACATCAAGTTTAGTGATATTCTGCCCCAGCTTTTTATTTCCTGTGTCTCCCCTGTGTATGTGCGAGCACTCACATGCAATCAGGGATGTGTGGATAGCCCGGGCCCTTCCTTGTCTTCCCTGTGTGCATGCAGCCTTGCCCATGTGTGCATATTTCCAGGCTTACATTTACATTTTTTATCTCCACGAGGAATATTGGGGAGCTTATCAAGGCCACTATGGCCATTTCATTTACTGGATCTCCCTGTAAATCTTAGGTCAGTATGCCAAGTCTGTTGCTTGCTCCAACTAGAGTTGCAAACTCAGGTTGGCTGTGGTGTTGGCTTTTCTGGTTTGTTTGCCATCGACATTGCTTCCAGTAATGCCAAGGGGATTGGGGTTTTCCTTGCTCCTCTCCAAGTCAAGTTGGCCCTCCAGCAGTGAAACTGCTGTTTTTAATGGCTTGTCAGAGACTCCTGCTGTTCTTAGCCAAAGTTCAGTATTTTCTCTTGATTAAATGCCTTTCAATTGCTTGTATGTCTTTGTTTGATTTTTCAGAGTCCTGAAATTGTTATTTTTGAACATTTTCATCCAGTGTTTTTCATTATGGTAAAATGTGCGTAACATATAATTTACTATCTTAAACATTTTTACCATTTACAGTTCAATGGCATTGAGTACATTCATATTGTCATGCAACCATCACCACCGTCCATCTCCAGGGCTTTTTTCATCTTCCAAAACTGAAAACTCTGTACCCATTAAACAGTAACTTTCCATTCCCCACATCTTCCCAGCCCCTGGACTCCACCATTCTACTTTCTGTCTCTGTGATTTTGAATACGCTAAGTACATCACATTAATGGAATCATACAGCATTTGTCTTGTTTGTGACTGGCTTATTTCACTTAGTGTAATATCCTCAAGGTCCATTCATGTTGTCAGAATTTTATTTCTTTTTAAGGCTGAATAATATTCCATCATATGTCTATCCCACAGTTTGTTTATCCATTCCTCCATCGATGGACACTTGGTTCACTTCCACATTTTAGCTATTGTGAATAATTCTGCTGTGAACACTGGTGTACAAATATCACTTCAAGACCCTGCTTTCAATTCTTTTGAGTATATGCCCAGAGGTTGACTTGCTGGATCATAAAGGAATTCTATTTTTAATATTTTGAGGAACTACCATACTACTTTTTATAGTGGCTGTAACATTTTACGTTCCCACCAACAGTGTACAAGTGTTCCAGTTTCTCTACATCCTCACCAACACTTGTTATTTTATGTTATTTTATAGTAGCCATCCCAATAGGTGTGAGATGGTATCTCACTCTAATTTTGATTTTCATTTCCCTACTGATTAGTGATGCTGACCATCTTTTCATGTGCCTTTTGGCCATGCGTATATCTTCCTTGGAGAAATGTCTATCTAAGTCCTTTGCATACTTTTAAATTAGGTCTTCTGGTTTTTAGCTGTTGAATTTTAGGAGTTCTCTATACATTTTGGATATTAATCCCTTATCAAATATATGATTTGTAAATCTTTTCTCCTGTTTTGTGTGTGGCCATTTTTTTTCTCTGCTGTTACTGTCTTTTGACACACAGTTTTTTAAAAATTGATAAAATTATTTTTTGTTGCCTGTGCCTTTTGTGTTAATCAAAAAAATAGTTGCCAAATTAAGTGTTTCGAAGCTTTTGTTTTATCGTTAAGGGTTTATAATTTTAGATCTTACATTTACATCTTTGATCCATTTTGAATTAATTTTTATATGTAGCATTAGGTGAGGGTACACTTTCATTTTTTTGTTTGTGGAAATCCATTTTTCCCAGAAGCATTTGTTTAAAAGACAGTCCAGTTTTCACTGAATGGTCTTGGCACCCTTGTCAAAAATCATTTGACCATTAATGTAAAGATTTATTTCTGAACTGTCTATTCTGTTCCATTGGCCTGTATTCTGTCTTTATGCCAGTACCACAATGTTTTGATTACTGTAGCTTTACGGTGTTGAAATCAGGAAATATGAGTTCTCCATATTTTTCTTGTTTTTAGGTACTGTTTTGGCTATTCAGGATTTCTTGAAAATTATTATTTTCTGCACAATGTGTTTTACTTCAAAAGAGATAATTTTTTGAAGTAAAATTATTTGCACATATCCATAAAATATATTATGTTATTTCATAGAAACATTATTATTAAGATATTAATTTCTTAGACACTCCCTGAAGCCCTCTTCTGAAATTTTCTTCAGAAAGTTTCTTCCAAAATCTTGACAGAAAAACTATAATTTCTGTTGATTTCTTCTACAAAGAATGTATCTATAGATAAGGTTTAGATTTATCTTTGTCTCATCTTTTGACTCTTTTCATAACTAATAGGTAAGTATAAACACACTTTTTTTTTTTTTACATAGAATCTTACTCTTGTTGCCCAGGCTGAAGTGCAATGGCTGCCTGTTGGGTTCAAGTGATTCTCCTGCTTCGGCCTCCTGAGTAGCTGAGATTACAGGTGCCCACCACCATGCCTGGCTAATTTTTTGTGTTTTTAGTAGAGACAGGGTTTCGCCATGTTGGCTAGGCTGGTCTCGAACTCCTGACCTTAGGTGATCCACCTGCCTCAGCCTCCCAAAGTTCTGGGATTACAGGCTTGAGCCACTGCACCTGGCCTAAACACACTTTTTTGATTCTCCTTTCATTCCATCAACATTCTCTGTTCCTTTTCACTCCCTACAGCAAATCCTTTTGACTACACAGTGCTGTATTCATAACACTGGATTATAGACTTCACTTTTCTCACCAGCCTCTCCAAACTTGCTTTATTTATCTATGTTTATCATTATTTATGTGTGTGAAAATATTTCATTTGCATAACTCCACTGAAGATGAAAGTCTTCACTTTCACTTTCGTGAGTTCCACCTTTTGATTCGCATTTCTCTTCTATCTCCATTTCCTCTCACATCCTACTTACTTAGCTTCTGCTGTGTAAGTCTGTTCTAGACACTCCTTTTGCTTTGTCTCACTTTTGTCCTTTTTCTAATGTAACCCTATAAAATGAAATACATGAATTCCTGTTTTATAATTTTCTATTTTAATTTGCTCCCAAGTACACATATTCCTTTCCACCCTGTCTAATGCCACAAAATTAAACTTTAGCACACTTCTTGGAGCTCTGTCCTCAGCCATCCTCTTTTTTCTGTCTATATTCTTCCTCTAAGTAATTCCATGGTGCCCAGTGGATTTAAACACCATCTGAAAACTCCCAAATTCATATTGTTTTTCCAGACCTCTCTACTATGCTCCATAATTGTCTACACAACTCTTTACCTGAGAACCACACTTGGATAAGTCACTATTCATTACCTACAGCTACTCAAGACAGAACCTAGAAGTCATATTTGATACTAATTTTGTATGATCCCTACCTCAGGTTTATAAATCCCTTCAGTTGACCTGTTTGTTTGCATGTATATTGTTTGCTTCCCTCCAACTTTCAAATACAGACTATATGGAATCAAGATTACTGACTATTTTCTTCCCTACTTTATCTCCAGTGTCTAGAACAGGGCCTGCTTCCAGGGCCTGCTTGAATGTATATTCCAATTCTTTACCCTTCTCTCTCTGTCTGCCATTATCAATCCTAGTCCAAGGCACCATCGTATCTATCCTAAATAACTATAGTAGTCTCGTGCGGAGGGATTCTCATGCTTTATCTTTTCCCCACCAATTGCTAGGTCCATGGCTGGGGCCTTTATAACAAAAGACATTAGCAAGAGAAAAGCATACATATTTATTTAATATAAGTTTTATGTGACACGGGAGCCTTCAGAAATGAATATTTAAAGAAACAGGAAAACCCGTGTACTTGTAAGTTTGATGAAGAGGTGTATCGTTGTGAAGAAGTATGACTGGAAAAAGGGGGTATGATCTAATGAAGGGAATGTACAAGGCCTGTTTGTTTGCATTCTTCTCCATGTCCCTGTATCTTCAGCGATAAAGACGTTCCTTTCCTCCAGAAAGGGCACCTCTCACATGAGGGTCTTATGATCTACTCCAGCGGAAGATCAGAAAATTATTTCTAGGTTTTATGAACTGTTTCAGAGGAGAAGGAAGGAGAAGTCAGAGAGATCATCCCACTTCTGCATTGTTTTCAAATACTGAGGTGCCATATTTTACGGTAGCATGTCCTGAACCCCATCACTCCTCACTAATATCTTTGCTTTTCATTTCCCTCTGTCTATAATTCAGTCCCTAAATAAAAGCTAGAGTCATATTTTTAAAACATAAATCAGATCACTGTATTTCTTGTTCAAAAAAGAAAAACATCCAAGCTTCCTTTAGGAGTTTGAGAGGGAAGGCTGTTAATTATAACTCCCTCATCCCCGCCAGCGTTTTAAAGCAGTAGAAGGAGACAAAGGAGTTAAACACATGGAGAATGGACTGTCGGGTCTATTACTAACAGAGCTCTTGGAGAATGTGGCAGAGTGAGTGCCAGCCTGGGCTTCCTGCTGCTGCACCAGAATTAGATGAACTGACCCAGAAGTCACAGGAAACACCGAATACCTGCACAGCAGGTGCTGCAGAGGTAAGCTGTGGCCACAAGCTCAGCCCTAGGCCCAAAGCAGACAAGAGCCCTGCTCTCTGCAGGCAAGAGGAAGGGACTGAGCCTTTTATGCCCAGTTCTTCCTACTAAACTCACCAATCAAAGGCGCGAGAACAAGAGGGAGGCCCTAGGTTTCCCTTCACATGAAGAAAACAATGGAGAGTGAGTAGTCTGCAGTTATATCTCTAATGCCTTTGCATTTGGAATAAAGCATGAACTCCTTACTTGAGGTCACTGGGATTGTCTACTTCTCCATCTTCATCTTTTCTAACTTCCTCTCACTCCCTAAGCGGCACACACACTGGCCTTCTTTCTTTGTTTCTCAAGTATGCCACATTAGTCCCTAAAGGCCTTTTAACTTTCTTTTCCTTCTTTAAGGACCATTCTGCCCTCAGGACTAATTATTTTTCATTATTCACATTTGTGCTCAAATGTCACCTCAGCGTAATAACATGATCACCCAATTTCAAAGAAATCTTTCAGTCATTTATCATCTTATTTTATTAGATTCACTGAACCAATCATTATCTGAAATTTTATTGTTTATCTGTTTGTTTGCATGTATATTATTTGCTTCCTTCCAACTCTCAAATATCGACTTCATGGAATCACGATTACTGGCTGTTTTGTTCCCTGCTTTATCTCCAGTGTCTAGAACAGGGCCTTCTTCCAGTAGGCCTTTTGTAAAGATTTGTTGAGTGAACGGTTTATGCTCTCTGTTACTCCATCTGATCCTTCCAACAGGCAAAGCTTGAGTTATAAGCTCCAGCCTTGGGCAAGCACAGATGTAAATATTTATAATCTACAAACTCACAGTGCTGATTACACTGGGGCTCAAATTTCAGATTTTCTGCGTTGAGAAGCAGTGAGGAGCACAGGTAACTACCTTCCTGCCAGCTGCATTTCTCACTGCCATAGGGCTGTGGAATCCCTAGGACTAAGGTGGTACATAGGCCCTGCCCTCCAAAGGGGCCTGTTTGTTATTCAGTGGAGAGGCGCTGCGAAGCACTGGGCCCACTGACTAGCTGACCTTGCAGCAGTGAGATGGTGTCAGCTGCTCTTGCCAGAGATGTCAGTCAGTGGAGCAGATGAGCTACTCTGGTTTTTCAGAATTCTCAGGATGTAGGCTACTCCAGCTACACCAACTCTTCTCTTATTTGGAAATAGAAAATTACTTGCATAATTGGTTAAATAATTCATTCAGGCCACGATTATATATTGACTTATCTTCTGTGTTCCAGGCAAGATTTAGACACTGGGAATACAGAAGTGAAAAAACAGACAAAAATCCTGTCCTATGAAGTTTACGTTTGAGTAGGAATCCACAGATAATAAAGAAAGAAATGGTGGGAGGCCGAGGTGGGTGGATCATTTGAGGTCAGGAGTTAGAGACCAGCCTAATTAAAATGGTGAAACCCCATCTCTACTAAAAATACAAAAATTAGCCAGGCGTGGTGGCACACACCTATCATCCCAGCTACTTGGGAGGCTGAGACAGGAGAATCACTTGAACCCAGGAGGTGGAGGTTGTAGTGAGCCAAGATGGTGCCACTGCACTCTAGCCTGGGCCACAGAGTGAGCCTGTCAAAAACAAAAAAAAAAAAAAAAGGAAAAAAAAACAAAGAGAAAGAACAAAGAAAGAAATGGTATATCATACACACACACACACACACACACACACATGCACACGTATATACACAGAGAGAGAGAGAGACAGACAGATGATGAGTCCTATGGAGAACAGCAAGGCGTGGAAAGATAAGAATTCATCTATAAAGGTGTCATGTGGGCACCTGAATGGGGAATGGGGAGTGTTATCCTTGTGGCTACCCATGCTGGAGGAACAACAAAGGCTAAGGTCCTGTGACATGTATGTGGCACGTCCTAGAAAGACCAAGGAGGCCAGTGGACTAGAGCAGAGCAAACAAAGGTGATAATAGGAAGGGAAGAGGTCGGAAAAGTAACAAACAACAAAATATATAGGGTCTTTTTGGGCAGAGGAATGTCATGCTCTAACTTGTGATTTAGGAGGAGCCCTTAGTTTACTGCACGGAACAGGCATGTAGGGAGTGAGGGCAGAGTAGCAACATAGAAAACTATTTCAAGAATCCAGTCAAGAGATAATAGTGGGCAAGAATAGGATGATAACAGTAAAGGTGGTGGGAAATCCTCGGATTCAGGATGTATTTTGAAAGTAGAGCCAACAGGATTTTCTGATGGATTGGACATGATGCATGAGAGGAGAAATTCATGACACCAATATTTTTGACTTGTGTTGCTAGAAATATAAAATTGTCCATTGTTGACATAGGAAAAAACGGGGATGGGCAGGTTTGGTGGGGTATCTGGAGCTCAGTTTTAGTCATGTAAATTTTAAGGTGCCTACTGGTAATCTATGTAGAGATTTGCAGTGGCTGTTAGATACAAGTCTAAGATTCAGGGAAGAGACTGGACTAGAGGTATAAAATAGGGAGTTGTCAGTGTATAGATAACTATTTCAGCCTAGGGGTCTGGATGAGTTTACCAAGGGAATGGGTCTCTGGGAAAAAGAGAAGAACCTCCAAATGAGACCAAGAAGGAGCCACTCATCAGGAAAAAAAAAAAATCAGGAGAGTCCATGAAGTGAAGACAAAGTCCTCCTGAAGACAGAGTCCAACTGACTACGGTGCACTTCCTGCTGTCAAGGGGGTATTGGGCCTGGAATGACAGATGTGCAATGGAGATGAATAGCTGACCCCTAGACAGGAACATAGATGTCATTGGTGATCTTGACAAGGGCGGTTTCCTGGGAGCTGGTAAAAGAATCAGAGCTATGATTGGAGCAGATGCAAGATAGCATAGGAGAGGTATTAAAGGCAACAAATAGATAAATTTTGAGAAGTTTTCTATTAAAAAAGCAGAAGAGGAAGCAGAGAGCAGCAGCTAGTCTAGTATGGGAGACTCAAGAGAAGATTTCTCTTTTTTATTTTTATACTTCTTATTTTGAAATTATAGATTCAAAAAAAAATTGCAAAAAAAAAAAAAAAAAAAAGATCCCGGATTGTCCCATGTAACTTTAACCCAGTTTTCTCCAAAGATAACTTATGTAACTATAGTACAATATCACAACCAGGAAATGGATGTGGTCACCATCTACAGAAGTCACTACAATTTCACCAATTACATATGCACTTCTGTTTATGTGAGTGTGTGTGAGACAGTGTGTGTTCCATTTAATTTTATCACGTATGTAGATCTGTGTAACCACCAGCATAATCAAGATTCAGAACCTTCCGTAACTATGTGGCACCCTTGTTCTATTCCTTTAAAGCCACACATCCTTTATTCCTAACCCCTGGTACCCACTAATCTCTTCTCCATCTCTATAATTTTGTTATTCCAATAATATTACATAAATGGAATCACACCATATGTAACCTTTGAAGGGCTGACTTTTAACACACAGTATAATTGCCTTGAGATTCATTCAAGCTGTTGTGTGTATCAACAGCTCCCTTTTATGGCTAGGTAGTAGTCCATGGTATGGATGGACCTGTTCAGGGACATCTGGATTGGTTCCAGTTTTTGGCTATTATGAGTAAAGCTGCCATGAACATTTGTGTACAGATTCTTGGGTGAACATAAATTTTCATTTCCCTGGGACAAATGCCTAAGAGTGTCATTGCTGAGTTATATGTCAAGAGTATGTTTAGTTTTAAAAGACACTGCCAAACTGTTTCCCAGAGCGGCTGTACAATTTTACATTTTTGCTAGCAATGTGTGAATGACCCAGAGTCTCTGCATCCTGGCGAGCATTTTGTGTTGTCATTATCTTTTGTTTTAGCCATTCTGATGTGTGTGTAGAGAGGATTTTTTTTTTTTTTTTTTTGGTGAGAGTAATTGCAGAAAAAGCCAGGAGGCTGCCTGTACCTCTAGTTTCTTCTTAGGTAGCTTGAATATTGTTAAAAATCCAGCCCATATTTAACAATAATGAGTGGCTGTTGAGACATGTATATACAAAGATGGGTATTGTGTGCCTTAGATATGGATGTGTGGAGATCATCTTGACCCATGAAGATGAGGAGCAGTGTAGGGGCAAAAAAGATGTGATACCTTTCCTCCCTATCATGAGGGTCACAGCTGACACCCCTATAACAAAAGGCAGGTTAACAAGAGAAAAGCATTGCAAATTCATTTAATCAAAGGTTTGCGTGACATGGGAGCCTTCGGAAAATGAAGAGGCAAAGACTTAAGGAAAACTGTCTGTTTTTATGCTTAGGTTCAATGAAGAATGTACAACTGTGTAGAAATGTGATCGGACAAAAAGATATTCATCTAAGGGTAATAAAACTAGGGCCTGTCCAGATTCTTCTGGTCCCTCTGTGTGGCATTCCGTCTTCCTGGGTTTGGGCAGGGACCTTCTGGAAGGAGATAGGTCAGATTTCTCTATGACCATCTTCCACACAGCAAGGTGGAGGAAGGTTAGAGTAATCGTTCTAGGTTTTATGATTGGCTTTGGAGGAGAGGGGTTCTAGTTTCTGTGACTCACCTTGGGGAAGAGAAACCCTAGTTTCTATCATCTGCCTTGTGGGAGAAAGGAGAGTAGGAGAAAGAAGGGCAGGAGAAGGCCAGAAAGAGGCTTTGCTTTTGAGGCCCCTTCAGGGTCCTACAGTTCAAAGTACCGAGCATGCCAAAGTGCCATAATTCAGGGTCGTTTTCCGAGCCCCAACAGCAGCAACTATGTGCGAGTCACAGAGACTCCTTACCTGTCGATGGCGGTAACAACAGCCAGTTCACGCTGCTGTTTTGCCTCAGTCTGAAAGTCTCATTCATCTCAGTTGTACACGTTTACCCACAAAACCTACTCAGCTTCTACGGTTAAATTTACAGTAGCTCACAGCAACTTAGGCATTATAAATTTGAGTTCTTATGTTTGTTTGGCTATTGATTTTTCAGAGCGACAGTGATTTCAAAGTGCCTAAAAGTTGATATAACTGATTAGCCCAACACTAAACTTCAGGATTAAGAAACCCCTTGAAAAACAGAGTGGAGGAAAAATATATATTTAAACATATATTAATATATACATAAATTATATGTTTATATATCGTGTGTATGTTATATATCATATATATTTAAATATAACATTTTAAATATCTTACACTAGTTTCACGGTTTTAAGACGTAAAATCCTTTTCCTTCTCAGTCTGAAAAGTTTTCTCTAAGCCAAATTTGCTCATTATAAAAAAGAGCCAAAAAGCAAAAGGCTGCAGAAAGCTTTTTACAATGAGGAGGAAATTATCCTGTGATGGAGAAAGCCAGACCGTAAAACTGCCAATCACACGGAGGTTGCAATCTCCTGGGAATGGGAAGGAGCCCGTCTTTTGGTTGTTTGCTCAGAATGCGGCTCACTCTCGAAGGTCCTTGTAATAACTTGACTGAACAGATGTAGCTACTTCAGGTCATTTGAAACATGTCAGCTTGGGGTGGGTGATCATCAAGGAATTGTGACTCGCAGCCCCGTGCTCAGTGGGAAGCCTTTACTGAGCCAATTTATCCCCTGGGACCTAGAGAGAAAGGAAGAACAAGATAAAACAAAGCAAAACAAAGAAGGAGATAAACAGCCAAGTGTTCTGAAGGCAGAGTGAACAGTTGAAGACAGAAAAGCTTTGGTGTGTGAGGGCTTGTATTTTAAATGCTACAAATTCCTGACTTACGATAGATCTTTTTAAATAGAAGAGTTTGCTGAGCCAGGGTTGTTGCCCAAATGCGGGCTTTCTTGCAGATGATAACTGTACTTGACTACAGCCTTTTGCCATGCAGTTCTGCCCAGAAGACTTTTCGGGAGTGAGGACCATCTGTAATCCAGGTGGATGATTGTCATACTCACCGAGGGCTCCAGTGCTTAAACGTGCTCAGTGCTCCACAAGTTACAAGCAGTTCCTCCTCCCACATTTACAAAAGTAATGGGGATTCACATACAGAAAATCATTGGTAGAGAAGCATTAAGTCAAATAAGCATAAAGACTGAGACATTGCCATGAAATACTGGTCGTGAGTGTGTGTTTTAAGGGCATAAGGCAAGAGTGAGTACAGAATTCTGCATTGTGGTTGTCCTGGGTGGGGAAATGTTAGCTTTTCTTAATTCAAACAGAAACGTTATGGAAAAGACAAGTTGTCAAGTGTGGGTAAGTGGGTGAGAGATTGTTTGGCTGCTAGAAGATGAAGGAAATTCAGGCATTAGGGGCTACTTTATATGACAAACAAATAAAGAGGACATTTATCTTTGTTTACAGAAAGCCACTTCATGTCCTATGTATACCTGTATCCCCCACAACAAGCAGAACAGTGACTTTCATTGAGCAGGTGCTAAGTTAATGTCATTAGCTTGATCGATAGGACATTAAGAAGGCAGAGGGTTGCCTTATCAAGCCATGGTTAGAGAAAGCAGTATTGATGAGAGTGCCACCTACAAACATATGAGGGGCAAAGTGCTAAGGAGAGGGAGAGATTTGAGAGCATTTTTCTCTAAAGGCTGGAGTTCTCAGCATCTATAATGAAATTGACCTATCATACTGCAGACAGAATCTAGAAGCCTGATATGACGCTTCTATTTTAGGTTGCATGAGACAACAAAGTAAGGGAAGAAAGAAAACTGGCAGGAGACAGAAAGGTGTGTCCTTGTTTTGATAAAGTTGGCAAATGCCTCTGAGTGATTCAAACAGGTGGCTTGATGCCATTTCGAAAGTTTATGCGAGCTTTTCTAGAAATAGTACTGTGAATATTTTTCTTCCATGATGATCTTATTCTGTTGCACCTCATGGTTTTATTCCAGATTTGTAAATTAAGTGTGATAAGGCAGTCCGTGAGGTAGGATTTTTATGGAAAAACTACATGTTGCTTTTAACAGAAAGAAAAAAACACATTTGAGTGTTTGAAATATACCTAAACAATCTTCTTACTAGAGCAAGGTTATTAATTTTAAATCTTAGCATAGTGCAAACAAAATGTATGGAATAAAATAAATTTGAGCCTAGTATGTCTTTGATTAATGATTCAATTTGCAGCACCACATTTGTACAACAAATCTAAGCTATTCATGATGAAACTCATACTTTGATAACTGATAACTGACTAGCTACTCATATTTATCTATGTTGGACAGGAATCAGAAGAAACTGAAGCAGAAATGCATGGTTTTAGATACTGATTTTTTGCAGTCTATTTTCACGTGCTATGGATTCAAAAATATTTTATTGTCCCATGTATGTATGTATCTTTTAAATTAGAAACAGAAATTAAGTCACCTAAGAGACCCTTAGCTAGACTTCGAGTCAGAATAATCTAAGATTTTAGCATATGTACTAAAAATTTAAATTATTTATCTCAGAGCTACTAATAACTTACAAATATGACCCTAGAATAGATAAGTATAGCTATTTTTATAAATTCTTACAAACCAGAAAACTCCTCTTCCAAATATGTCGAGCTTAATTTTCTGCTCTGTGGAGCACAGCTAGTGAGGCAGCAAAGCCCAGTGACATTTTCCACAGTGTGAGTTGCCAACCACTAGAAGCCTGTGGCAGTGTTTTAATCTACAGCAAACATGCTAACAATTGGTTGAAGAAAGGATTATGTAATTCCACCTTGATATTCCTTTCTGTGGTGCTTACATCAGTGTCAAAGAATCATAAAGGCAGAACTGGGTGAGTGCTAAGGTAGCATTTTCTCAGTTAGGAGCCAATTTAATCTTTATGCTGTCTGGAGATTACTTTAGTCAATCTCTCCATTTTCACTAAACTCCTAAAGAAATGAATCTTCTTTGAGTGTGGCTATTTCAGTGTGTGCTGGGGCCCTCATTTCAGTGGTCATTATTTCTGCAGAGTGGTCTATATTAATTCCAAAGTCTCCAGGAGATCATTAACTAGTAAAATAATAACATGCCTCTACCTAGATTCTAATAATGTTTTGGTAATTAGATCAAACCTACTATTTGAAAAATTGGTAATGGCAGAAGAAAGAGTTAAATTCCGAGGACCTGGAAAACTTTATTGTATGAATAGAATAGAATAAAAGTCAAAAGAAGACCTCTACAATATAATGGACAAAAAATATATGTATGTTATGAAATTCTATTAAAGTTCTAGGGGAAATATGATTATCCAAATTGTCCTACTGTAGCACCCCAGCTTTGTTCCCAGATCTGTAAATGACTTTACTTGGCAATATTGGTGAACAGAAGAGTCATAAATAAGTAAATTTTCTAGCTAACTGGAACATATTCTCACTGCCAAACTTAATTTATTATTTTAAAACATTTGAATGTATATTTATTTCTCAGCCTTCTTTTAACAGAAGATGTTGATCATAATTTAATCTTTTTTTCCCTTAAAGATATTACTTTTGTAACTTAAAAAAACATTTATATTGACATCTGACTACGTTCAAGACATGTATTGAAGGCCCTAATAGGGATCTTGAACATCTCACATTCTATTGGTAGAAACCAATAACTGTGTGACTAGTATTCACATTTCATATGTTAATTACAGATGTAGTTAAATTGTAATTATCTGTCTTCCCCAGTAGATTGTAAAATGCCCAAGGAAAGGGACTGTATATTACTTATTGGCTTAAAAGTGCTACTTTCAGGGAAAAACTCATGGATGGCAGCTGTTTAAGAGATTTCAAATTAATTAATGTTGGCTAATTTGGAGTTAGTACAGATGAAAAATTCTGGAAATTTTATAATTAAGAGAAAATTATATTTACTTTTAGTGTTGAGGAAAATTGAAATGCATTGCTTTGCATTAGCACCTTCATATAGCTAGAGACATTTTGATAGTTTAGGAAAATATAATATCTCATTTAAAATTTGTTTTTTCTTTAAAAAAAATCAGTTTTGGTACACATATGTTAAAAATATTTTGCTAAGATATCTCAGGGCGCTGAACTTCATTGTCTCCAACAACTAATATTTCCCTCCATTTTTTAAGAAGAAATAAGCGCTTTGAACAGATGGAATAATTAGCATTTATAGCAAAAACCAGGATATTTTATTTTCTCATCATCGAAAGTGATAAACAGATATCTGAAGCATACATGTTCAGCAAAGGCGTTGAAGAAGAAAACAATTCTGCTTCTCTTCTGTTGTTTTATGAAGAAGTGCAATCTCAGAAGTTAATACTTAGTTTTAATTGCATCCTTTAGAAAGTTCTGTCTGATAAAATGGCACGTTTAAACTATGAAAACTGAGACAAAAGAATACATTCAATAAATGTTTTTGCATAATTTTCCACTAATTAAAACCTACCTATGATAAAGTACCTGGATCTTAAGTGTACAGCTTGGTGAGTGTTACGGATTAATACACATGTGTAAGCCTCACAAATAGAAAGATACAGTTTATTATCATCCACCCAAAGGCCTTTCTGTTACTTGTTCTAATTAATACCCCCAGAAGTACTCATTAGAATACATTTTTTCACTACAAATTCATGTTATTAGTTTTTTAAATTTCATATAAATGGAATGACACACTATGCCCTATTTTGATTTTCTTCCTCCATATCATCTCTGTGGGGCTGATCCATGTTGTATAATTTATAACAACAGTTTGATCTGCTTTGCTGATGTAGAACAGTAAATTTTGTAAATATACCGTAGTTTTTTTTCACTTTTATTCTTTTACCTTTACCCTTTGACTAACATCTCCCCTTTCTCCTATCCCCCAGATCCTTGTAGCCACCATTCTACCCTCTGTTCCTATGAGTTTGTGCCACAAATGTCCTTTTTCTGTATTAAGATCCAATCCAGGATCACAGACTGCATTTACTTGTTATGTCTCTTTACTCTCTTTTGATTTGGGGTACTTCTTAGACTTTCCTAATCTTTTATGACTTTGACAATTTTGAAGAGTGCTGGCCAGTCATTTTGGAGAATGTCCTTCAATTCTGGTTTGTCTGATGTTTGTTCATGATTAAATTCAGGTTTTAAAAATTTTTGCATGAATACTGCAGAGGCTACACTGTGACTTTCTCAGTGTGTCATATGAGGAGTTACATGATGTCAACACGTCTCATTCCTGGTGGTGTTAATTTTGATCACGTGACTGAGGTGGAGTCTGTCAGTTTTCTCCACTATAAATTTATATTTTTTCCCTTGTAGCTAATAAGGATCTTATGGTGAAAGAGTTTGAGACTATGCCAATGTCCTGTTTTCTCATAAACTTTTGCCCACAAATTTTAGCTTCCATCAATGATTCTTACCACGGTGTTTGTGAGATGATGATTTTCCATATCCATCATTCCTTTTGTATTTTGAATTTGAATTTCATTCTAAGGACTTTGTCCTTACCTATTAATTCAATTACTTATTGGTGGTATGGACTCAAGGATCTTTATTTTATTCCATGAGATAAACTTCATTATTATCATCATTTAGTTTGTTGCTCTCATTGTAGAATTGCCCATTGGGGGCTCCTTCAGGGTGACTCCGATGCCACGAAATTTTGAGCACATGCTTACTGTGGCACTACAAGATCTTGCGGGCTCATCTTGCTCCATTTCTTCATCCTGCTAATATCTACCCATTCCCAAAATCAACCTTTCTGTGAAGGTTATTTGGCTCTTTTTCTTAGCGAAAGGTATTTGGAAAACAAAATCTGAGTGCTAGATGTGCTCGTTGCTCTTCTGCCATTGCTTCTAGGTCACCTGACAGAGCTAGGAAATATGTGTACATATACATCCACATATGCGCACACATCTCTACTTTATGTCAGTTTGTACACACACACACACACACACACACACACACACACACACACACACACACATATTCCTGAGTTCATCCTGAGGCACCTGATTCCAGTGCAGCATCCCAGGGTTCATTCTAGCCAAATCCCTTCCATTACTTGTAACTCCTCTTTTTAACATTGAGAAACTTCACTCTCAGTATCCTCTTTTTAACATTGAGAAACTCTCTCAGTATCATCAATTTATTTAATTATTTGCTTAATCTTCATATACACACAATGTAATCTCACAGTCGCAATTTCATACCACTCTGAAAAACAAACCTTTAATCAGACAATATGTATGGATACTTTTCCTTGTCTTTGGGCTTGGAGTAAGCGGTCAAAACACTGTTTTCTAAAAGTTGTTTAGCTTAGTTCTATTCTTTCCCATCCCCTTCACTGTGGTTATTTATTTATAATGCAATGTACACGAAAGATTAATATCTTAATTTATGAATATTAATTTCATATCCTGTTGCCTTACTAAATTATTTTATGATTTGGGAATTAACAATATTAATTATTATTGATTCTTAAGTGTTTTTCAGGTATCATATCATCTATAAGTAGGGATACTTTTACCTCTTCTCTACCAATTCTAATACCTTTAATAGATTTGTTTTGTCTAATTGCATTTTTTAACACTTTCAGTAAAATAATAAGTAGTAATGGAGATAACTAGCATCTTCCCCTTGTTCCTGATGTGAATAGGAATGCTTCTAGTGTTGTCCAATTAAGATACCGATTTTAGCATTGAGAAATAAATATTTTTAATATGTTAAAAATCACATTCAATTTCTTGAATATTCTTATAATGAGTGAATGTTGAATTTCATTAAGGCCTTTCAGCATATATGGAAAAATCATATTGCATGTGATAATAACAGATTTCCTAGTAGGAACCAACCTTGAATTTCTATAATAAATCCCACTTAGTTGTATTCATTATTTTCTTAATATGATATATAATACTATGCATGCCAACATTTATTTTAGTACTTTTGCATTGATATTCATGGACAATATAGGTCTATAGATTTATTTTCTTTTGAACAAAGTTTTTTAGGTTTAGGTATCAACGTTATTCTGGCTCAGTAAAAGGAAACATTGTCTCTTTCATTTCCAACGTTTTGCAGCAATTTGTAGAGTACTGAGATTATTTGATCTTCAAATGTTTTGTAGATTTTTACCATGACACTATCTGGGCCTGGTTGTTTTTTATGATATTCATCCTTAATAATGTTCTCTATTTCTTGTATGGAAATTGATCTCTTTAAACTTTCTCCATTAATGGAGTCAATTTTAGTACACGTGATTCCCTGGAAAACTGTCTCTTTTATCTAAATTTTCAAACTTGTATACATAGATATCTGTAGTCACTTATACTACTTATTTAATTTTATCTTTTTTCAATAGCTAATTCTTCATGTTATTTCTTATTTTGTGTAGTTTTACCGTCTGTCTTTTGTTTTCTGATCAAGGTTACCAATGGTTTGTTTATTTTGTTAGAGTTTTTAAAAACTGAGGATATTTATTTATAGAGTTACTGTTTTCTGATTCTCTGAGCATTAATTTTTACTTTAATCTTTATTATTTCCTCCTATATGCAATTATTTAGTTATTTAGCTAGAAAAGTATTTTATTTTAATTCTTTCATTTCTCCTCACAAAAGCACTTAAATGATATACAGAAATAATTCAATGCTATTGTATCACAAACGATGGTTTTGTGAAAATTAGCCAACTGACTCTAAACTTTACTATATTCTCCTCAAATGTGAAAAAGGCCAGAAGATCAGACAGATGTGTCTTAAGTTCCAAATCCACTGTTTCCTTGTTGTCTGACTTCAGCAAATATCTAATTCCCTGATTATCAGTTTCCTAATTTGTAAAACTGAAATGATAACATCTCATCTGAAGATTAAGTGAGATAATTTCTGGAAAACACCAACTCAGTGCTTAATATTGTGTACTCCATAAACGGGCCCTCTCTCTATCTTTCTGAGTTAGGGATAAAATAACTACTCTTTATTGAGCATTGTTAGAAGCATTTTGTTAGTAATACCTTATTTCTTTTTTTCACAGTCTTCTGCAGAGGATGTGCATAGCTTGCCCTTAAATACGAGTAGGTCCAAATTTTGACATGAATTCCATCCATCTGACTTGGAGCTCATGCTCTTTAAAAAAAAATCTGATGTACTTTTATTTACTTATTTTAATTGACAAATAAAGTTCATACTCTTGATGACTAAGCTAGCCTGCCTCTGAACTGTAAGTTAAAAGATTAAGACTGCTATTCATAAGGTTTAACATGTATGAGTAACATTGCAAAAGTAATCATGAAGCTCCATTAACAGACTTGCCTTCCTTCTTTGTCCCCTTCTGCATTTCAGCACATCGTGAGTGGTGCTCTTGAGTCCCTTCAAGTGATTACTACTTAGATCTTCCCGGGGACACCTTCTTGAAAGGACCAGCGTGCATCCACTTTGCTTAGATATAATCCCAGATCAGTGGAGGTGTTGCAAAGCAGACTTCACTTGTCTCACTAACACTGGGTAAGAGTTTGATAACTATATTTACTGTTTGCAGATGATATTTGATGTCGTGACCTGATCTGAAATATTTCTGCTTTCTTGTAAATGGGAAAGCTATATTAACTAACTAGACACATAGCAGAAGGGAAAAAGTAGGCTAGCACAAAAAGGCATTGAACATCGATTGAGGTGTTTAAGATTAGCTAAGCATATGCTGATGTATTTGAAGATGTTTTTCATACTTATGTGAAGTAGAAGGAGCTAACATTTAGTGCAAGTGGAATTTCATGACAAGCATTCTTATTTTTGAGTATAACTGAAATATAGTTGTGTGAAACCTATAATTGCCACAATTTGTGTTGTTTCTGCCACGTAAAACCAATACCTATAAAATGGAGATGCTAACTCCTTTAAACTGGTTATGATAAAAGTGTGCCTATTGTGATTATCTATATGCAAATCCTTCCCTAACTGTAGGGTTCCCTTACATGTACTGCTAGTGCATATAAGTTTACTTCCATGTATCTTTTCCTCAAACTTAAAAGTCTTCTGTTCCAAGATATTACATTGCCAGTTTTACTCTAGTCAGGATTATTATCAAAACAGAATTGGAGCTGAGAAAAGACAATAGAGTTGAATGGAACGGCAGAATAGGAATAGTTAGTGTAGGGAATCCTTGGGAGAGATTAAAAAAAGGGGAAGCTATGAGACTAAGAAGACTTTGTCTTAGAAGTGCATTCCAGTGACTTCTATGAGAGCAGAAGCTAAGGGATGTAAATTGGCGCTTGGGCCATGACACGGACTTATCTTGGGTGGACAGATGTTGAGAAATAAAGGTCATCCAAAGGTTTGCCCTCTCAAGCACACAGGTTATACTGCATCTCAAAGCCCTGAGATTCAAGAATGAGTCAGTATCTCTGAGACATAAATCAGAGAGATATTGAATATTAACATGGAGGACCAGGTCTCTTGAAATGCACATTTATCTAAAATGCGTAACAACTTTTGCCGTGTTTTATGTCCTGTGTAGGAAAAAGGTATCTCAAAAATGTCCTAGTGAACAAGGCTTGGTAAATGAAAACCGGGAAGATTGAAGGTGTATAAATGCCCCAGGTCATAACACGATGGCTGAGAACATGGGCTCTGAGGACAGATTGGTTTCTCTGGTCTGAATCCTGACTCTGCCACCTTTTGGCCATGACCCTTGGGGTAGTTGGGAAAATTAGATGTCTAATTTAAAGAGTGCTTAATACCAGACCTGGCACATAATATGTGTTCAGTAAATAGGTATTTTATGTTAAGTGATTGTACAAATATTTTAAAAGCTTTGTAGCCTCACCAGTGACCTTGACCTTAATACTTTCTCTATTTTCTCTGTGAGGACTTAAGTTTCTCATCTGTAAACTCTTCTACTCTGTTGAATTTTCCTTAATCTCACATAGCAAATTATAGTTGAGATGACATTACTATTATTTTCAAGAGTGGATTTTTTGTCTTTAAGTCTGGCATGTTATATTTCTGAAAGTAGTTGATATTTTAAATTTTATCATCTCAAATCTGCCACTTTCTAGCATCGCGATATTGGTCAAATTACCTAACTTTTCTCAATCTCCTCATCTTTAAAATGGGAACAATAGAGTATCTGTCTGAATCATTGTGGAGATTAAATAATATAACGCATAGTGCATGACAAAAAGTACCCAATACATGTTAGCTACTACTAACATTATCGCTACTGTCATCATTATAATTATTCTTCTTAAATGCATTCTTAACTACCTCTGGTATGATTGCTGATGTTGTCTGTCTTTAAATTGTGGAATTTGAAACAGGACACTTTATAGAATTTTAAATAAAATATTCATATATTCAAAATCTCAGGACACCTTTTCACTTTTGAAACCACAATTCATCATCATCATTTTGTACCCTTGTAATACCGTTTATTTAGCTTAAGCACAAATCTCATGTCATGAGGTTACTAAATTATCTCCAAGGACAACTTCTGTTATAAACTTCCCAGACTTGATCCTTTCCGGAGGAGATTTTACAACTTCCATTTTAATTTCAAAGAAATCTTAATTTATAAAGGGAAGTAACTTTAAAAAATTTATTATACTTTAAGTTCTGGGATACATGTGCAGAACGTGCAGGTTTGTTACATAGGTATACATGTGCCATGGTGGTTTGCTGCACCCATCAACCTGTCATCTACATTAGGTATTTCTCCTAATGCTATCCCTCCCCTAGCCCCCAACCCCCCAACAGGCACCAGTGTGTGATGTTCCCCTCCTGAAAAGGGAGGTAACATTTTAATTTAGAAAGGAAAGTAACATTGATTTAGTGCTCACCATATGCCAAACTTTATACTTTGATGATTCTTAATATCAGTGTTTGGCTGTTTTACCCTTATTTATAACTTTAAACTGCTGGCCCAACCTAATAAATCTTAAAATTTATAAAATAAATATTAAGTAATCAGGATACTACCACTATCCACAACTCACTCTGTATAACTTGTCTGGATTTGTACTCAGGCTTATCTCCATGGTTCTGCATGCTTAGAACCTAGTTCCATAATCTAAACTTTTTTTTTTTTTTTTTTTTTTTTTTTTTTGAGAAGGAGTCTTGCTCTGTCGCCCAGGCTGGAGTGCAGTGGCACGATCTCAGCTCACTTCAAGCTCTGCCTCCTGGGTTCACGCCATTCTCCTGCCTCAGCCTCCCGAGTAGCTGGGACTACAGGCGCCTGCCACCACGCCCGGCTAATTTTTTGTATTTTTAGTAGAGACGGAGTTTCACCATGTTAGCCAGGATGGTCTTGACCTCCTGACCTCGTGATCCGCCTGCCTCGGCCTCCCAAAGTGCTGGGATTACAGGCGTGAGCCACCGCGCCCCGCCCCATAATCCAAACTTAATGTTCAACTATGATTTAGATTATATTTATCCCAGTACAATCCTGAATCTGAAATAATCCGTGAGCTTTACGAAGCCAAAAATTTTGGCTTCGTCTCTCATATTCAGATCTGATATTGTTTATGCAAAGCTATTTACTAGGGTTGTTAATAATGTTCTCTATGAATTGTTGTAAACAATTAAATAAAAAAATTTGTAAAGATTTTCTGTCTATTAAATATTCTTCATTTTGAGGGGTTGATTTCCAGTGTCTTTTAAAATAACTTAATTGTGTAAGCAAGCAGGTATAAGAATGATATGTCAAATCTTTCAACATGCATCTACAGATTTGTGGCAAACGTAGTATTAACCAAAACCAAAACAAATACATTTTCAATAGAGCTAATTTCCCTCTTTATGTAATCTCAGCCTAAGCCAGATTCTTGGAAAGAATGATGTAATTAAATTATTTCATCAAAGCATTTACAAGTAAATGCACCATATGGTCTTTCAAAGTGGGCAATGAGGTAACATTAGGCCATTTGATCAAAGTTAGAAATGGCTCTTATTTAAAAGAAAGCAAAGTTTTAAAACCATTTAGTCTTAGTAGTGCAAGATATTTCCTTTCCAATTTTTAAAATGTAAGATATTTGGGAGTGTTTATCCATTTAACGTATTCTATTTATATTCATAAGTATAATATTTTATAGTTCAAAAATACAAATAACATCTAATATAAAAAATCCTCACCTACCATTAAAATGCAAGCAGAATCAAGTTCAGGGGCTCTGTTGTAGGTGATCCCACCATTTCTAGAAATACCCTACTGCCAAACTGGGTGTCAGAAGAGACTACCACTTTGAGTCTGTTGAATATTGCCAGGTATTGAATCTTGTGTCTTTTAAAATTCTATGGACTTGGGAAGGGAAGTAACATTTATTTAGTGTTCACCACATGCCAAGGACTTTATCCGCTCAGAAATTCTGAAGATGATCTTGTGTGGCAGGTTCAGCTATTTATTTTTACTTGTGGATAAAATGAGATTGAAGGAATTCAGTAATTTGCTCAAAGTCACACCACCAAGAGATGCAGAGAAAGAGAGAGAGAGAAAGAGAGATATCAGTTTAATTCACATCAGTTTAATTTCAAAGCTATCTTTCATCATTTTATCATGCTTTTCACTTCATATTCTTTCAAAGACTCTTTGAGAACAAAAAATTCTTCCAAGTAAGAGCTAAAATGAATCCCTCTTATGTTTGATGTCTGACAAAAAATATGCAGTATCCAGTATACCAAATACTATTTTAAAAAAATTCTAGACTATTATTCCTATTTCTTGATAGTCTGTAAGGACTGCTTTTCTTGTTTCTTGGAAAAGACAGGTGTAGGGTGGGGATAGGTTTGTAGAAGCGGGAGACATAAAAGAAACCCCAAATGTCTGAGTATACTCCTAGTGTACCCCAGGGTAGCTCCTGGGAAGAAATATTCTATCACTTCTCCACTGTTCTGAAGGAAATTAAGTATTTGGTATTGATATTAGTGGTTAATGAAAATTTAAGGTCCACTGAAACATTATGTCCTTTCATTAGATCATTACCTAGTCATTTTGGTATTGATTACTATGGTGTTCATTGATAATCCAATTGTCTTGTTTTATTAATTTGTTAAGAGGTGTTAGGAAGGCTTTAGAGACAAAAATTTCTTAGTACATAAGCGATTTTTGTTTTCTAAAGTGCATGATGTATAATTAGTACCTAATATTTCTACTGAATCCTGTTTTTGCTTCATAAGAAAGTAGCTACTTTCCCCTCTTCTTCACATTTTTCTTTTTTATATATATATTCCTCTATTCTTAAAGCAGATAGATAAAATAGCCGTAATTCATAGTTCTTAGTGTGAATTGAGAGGAAAGACTATGGAATTGCACTCAGGTCTAGTATTAAGTAGATTACATTTGTGAGATACTTAAGGGCTCCTTAACTCTTAAATAATATCAAAACTAGCATTATTTCATATGTAATCTCTTATCTAAGTTTCTTTCTATAACATAATTGCAAAGACTATGGTCTCGTGAATTTTCCTTATATAATTTTTGTAAAAGTCTATTATTTAGTAATAGAAGTATTTTTAGTGCATTTCTTGGCAGATTTATTCAGAGAGAGCTGCTTAGGTGTGTCCAAACCTGAAAGTGAACATTCATCCTGTTGAAGCAGGGATGATTGTCAAGCAAAGAAGACTAAAGTGGATGCACAAATATCTTCCACGTTCTTGTATTCACCCTAAAACTAAATCTGTTTGTGAGAGAGAAAGGGTGCTAGACTTAAGGGCAGAGAACCAAGTTACTAACTGTGATTTTAGGCAACTCAATTTCTTGGTCTCTTCAACTATAGTTTTTTGGGTTTTTGTTTTTCTTAATAACAACAACTTACTGGGCTGTTGTGGACATTAAATGAGATAGTGTTTGTGGAAGTGTTTTTGAATTTTAAGTCTGTATAAAAATAATGCACGTGAATGTTGCTGTTACTAAGAGCGTACAGCAATCCCCTTATCCATGCTTCCATTTTCCATGATTTCAGTTACCCATGGTAAACCGCAGTCTGAAAATATGAAATGGAAAATTCCAGAAATAAATCCTAAGTTTTAAATTGCATGCTGTTTTGAGTAATGTCATGAAACCTCACTCTGTCCTGCTTTGTCCTTCTGGGATGTGAATCATCCTCACATGTAGCATCTTCACAGGGTCTACACTCCCCACCCATTAGTCCCTCAGTAGCCATCTCAGTTATCATACCAACTATCAAGATACCACAGTGCTTGTGTTCATATAACCCTTATTTTATAATATGTCATTAATAATATTCAACTAATAATTATTAGTTATTGTTGTTAATATCTTATCATACCTATTTTATAAATTAAACTTTACTAAAAGTATGTATGCATAGGAAAAACATTGTGTATATAGGGTTTAGTACTATACGTGGTTTCAGGCATCAGCTGGGGGTCTTGGAAGATATCCCCCATTGATAAGAGAAGACCAATGTAACATAAAACTTTGTTATAAGAGAGTTAAGGGTTTAAATATATAAGTCTAAAATCTTGTAGTTTAAAGAATTCCAAACTTAAACATCTTCAGTAGACTTGACATTGTATTTGTTATATCCTATGTCAAAGCATATCTTCTTTCACTTTTTGTGCAAGAATTTGTGCTTTTTCATTGGCAGGACTTGTACATTCAGGGTAAATGATAAGTATTGACATTCAATATTGTATTTTTGTTACATATTAAATCCATCTTGGATAACTGAGTCTGGAAGATTCAGAGTTCCTTGGCATTGGTTTCAGAGAAATTTTAAGTAAGGAATAATAGAATCTATAATGTTAGGGGTTCTGATGAGGTCAGTTAAAATTATGAATATTTCATAATATAATTGGAAACTGGAGTGAGCTCATTATTGTGTGATCAGAAAATACAAATAATTGATAAGTGGCATCAGTTTGTCTGTATAGACTGTATTTTTTACATTTAATTTAATTCTATTTTATTTTATTCTAAGTTCCAGGATACATGTGCAGGATGTGCAGGTTTGTTGCATAGGAAAACATGTGCATGGTGGTTTGCTGCACAGATCAGCACCTTACCTAGGTATTAAGACTCGCATGCATTAACTATTTGTCTTGATGCTCTCCCTCTGGCTGCCTTCCCAACACACACATAACAGTGTGTGTTATTCTCCTGTCTGTGTCCATGTGTTCTCGTTGTTCAGCTCCCACTTATAAGTAAGAATATGCAGTGTTTGGTCTTCTGATGAACTGTATTTTTTGACACTAGCAGAAAGTTTGTACATATAGATGAAAACTTGGTCCTGACTTAACTCAATAGACTGAAAGAGTCAGTAATTCATGGGAATGGAGTCAAAACCCAGTTTCATGTGAGTCTAAAGTCAGGACCCTTTAGTTCTTAACTAACCTTCCGCATACATATTCCAAATGAAATCATTGATCTGCGGTGTGTTACATGACTATTTTGTCCCCATCAGTTGGACACAGTCTCAGAGCTATATAAATTGTAAAGCACTTATATAATAAGTTATTTTCAAGGAAATTTTTAATATATGAGCAAATAACGTATTTTTGAAGGTCCACTATAATAATAGGCCATTTACATCGAATAAATGACTCTTTTAATGTCCTGATCAGTGCCTTGGTGACCTATGAAATTATTCATAGATGATCACATAGGGGAAATAGTTTATTTGCATAATGGAATCTGCAATTATACTTCTCAATCTATGTATAAAGAAACAAGCAGCTCCTTGCTGTAAATTTATTTAATGTCTTATTCATTCACCATCTGTCGTATTTATCATCTTGCCATACAAAGAACATACACTCCTCTGTTTACCTTTTCATCGTGAACTCCTAGAGAGAACTGTCTATAATCTATTCATCTTGGTATACTTTCTCTGAGCCACAGTTCCTGATAAATGATAGGCACTCAGTAAATATTTAGGAAATGAATGCCTGAAGGATCAATATAATCAGGTACGTGCCCAGGGTCATTTAACAAACCTGTGTTACAAGGATAATAAAAGGCCTTTTAAAATTTCCCAACTATTGACACTTGGTATGACTGATTTATTTACTCCAGAAGTATTATTGGACATGTACTATGTACTCAGCGCCTTTCTGGATTTTGGAAATAGCTCAATAAACAAAACTGACAACAATTTTCTACTTTTAGGGATTTTACATTCCAGCTGATAAAACTGTGTCTGGCCAAACTTTTAAATCCTTTAACAATAAAAATGTAATTTCTTTCCAAGAAATTATTTGTGATCATGATTTGAAAATGGATTGCCTTGACAATGGAAAATAGATGTACGGTTTCACAAAATACTCAAAGATCTACAAACTGAGACTGATTGGAATTTTTTAATGGATGCTAAAATTAGTGGTAAGATTAGTTTCTACTCGACATCCATTATTATCTTAAATACAGCAGAGAGATAAAAACTATGATTCACTCTGTTTTAAAATATGTGGTGTTTCAAATGCCACTGATAATTTTTTAAAAGCGAAACAGAAGTGAAGGGAAATGTTGAGGCAATATGGAAAAAAAATGACCCCTGACAAAGACTTCTGTGAAAAGAACACTGTAAAATACAGCACTGAAATAGCAGAAATTTCATTTCAGCTATGAAAGTATGAAATAAAAAAACTAAAATGGCTCCAGTATAAAAGTAGCAGTTTGATTCAAATATTCCAATACTGCCAGTAATGTTCTCAGTGATGTTTATGAGAAAATTATGACTTTATATATGTATCTATGTATTTTTTTGGTTTCGGCTGGTCAATTATTTTGCTTATTTGTTGGAATTGACAATTGGCTCCCGACACACAACTCTTGAGGAGATTTGTGTGATTTTTATAGAATACTAGAGCTAAAATATTTCTCTCTAAAATGTCATACATTTGTAAATTCTTCTTACAATCTTTTTAAGGATATGAACTATAATTGTTTTAAAAAGCCATCTCTTTGCCGGGCACAGTGGCTCACACCTGTAATCCCAGCACTTTGAAAGGCTGAGACAGGTGAATCATTTAAAGATCAGTTCCAGACCAGCCTAAGCAGCATGGCGACCCTGTCGCTACAAAAAGTAGGAAAAATTAGCCGGGCGTGGTGGCATGCACCTGTAGTCCCAGCTACTCTGGAAGTTGAGGTGAGGGGATCACCTGAACCTGGGAGGCAGAGGTTACAGTGAGCCAAGATTGCGCCACTGCACTCCGACTTGGGTGACAAAGTGAGACCCCATCTCAAAAAAAAAAAAAAAAAAGCCAACTATTGGCCTATCAATGTATCAACTGACCTACTACTACTTTTGCTCTTTTTTTTTTTTCTTTTTTCTTTTTTTTAAGATGGAGTCTCACTCTGTCGCCCAGGCTGGAGTGCAGTGGCACAATCTCGGCTCACTGCTAGCTCCACCTCCTGGGTTCATGCCATTCTCCTACCTCAGCCTCCGGAGTAGCTGGAACTACAGGCGCCAGCCACCACGCCCGGCTAATTTTTTTTTTTTTTTTTTTTTTTTGTATTTTTAGTAGAGACGGGGTTTCACTGTGTTAGCCAGGATGGTCTCGATCTCCTGACCTCGTGATCTGCCTGCCTCTAGATACCGTGATGCTAACATAAACTAGATTAGATCTTATCCTCAAGGAGTTTACACTCTAATAGGAGAGAGACTCAATTCTATAAGCCTCTACAACAAACTAGAAAAGTTTTATTCATTGAAGCTCCTTTGTTCGATACATGTCCATATCAACTGTTAATAGTAAAATGCCATCTATTAATTAAAGTAGAGTGGATGTTAGGCTTTGAATTAGCCACTGACCCAGCCCCTTACATGAGATAAGATTAGATGCCACAGGACCATTTTGATAGAAGGAACAGAAGCTTTGGTGAAGGGTATTTACTGGGAGGACACACTAGTATATTATGTAGGTATGTCACAGGAGCTCGTCCTGGCCTAGAAGTAGCCGTTACTCTCCTTAGCTGCCAACATCTTTGGGCCTCATTGCCTCTCTTTCATTCTTTCTTCAAATTCACTCGTCTATATTTTTCTACCTTCAGACCAGCTTCTTCCACAGTTGTATGTGGCCAGCACAGTGGTCCTCAAAGTGTTGTTTCTACAGACTTTCCAGATCAGCTATCTAGAGCTAACAGAGTCCACCTCTGTGGACCACATTAGATTTCTGGGAATAATATGATTGGTCAACCTGGAATTATTCACTTATAGCCCAATAAGCAGTAGTTGGAAGAATGGAGTTGTATGGTGCATATGTATCTTTTTCTGTGCCAATGGGCAGCAAAAGTACCTATGAATGGTGTGTGGGTCAGGAGGGCATCGTCGGCACGTGCACTGTAATAGACGTACCGCAGTATGCTAATAGTGATAACAGGCAGATTGGCATTGATAGTGCATTTTGCTGCTTCTTGTGTGATAAATTGAAGCTTGTATTTTGATATATCAATTTGTGCCCCAAATGGCAATGGAAATCAACCAATAGTCTTGTATTTCTAAATCATAAAAATGTCACAAATAATTCATGGCATGTATTTCATATGCACACTTTAAATACCTGAATATGATAAATTGCTGATAGAATTTTCAATTTCAAAAGCCCAGTAGAGTGCACACTTTTTTTTCTAACGCAGTCTTTCAATTCTGTGACATTGCTGATTGCTCCTTTAAAACACATTTTGCACCAAACATTTTAGAATATTTGATTCCTGAGGACTTAAAACAGGACATATGTAATTTTATTTTTCTTTTTTTACATTCTCAGGTTTAGTGCGTAAGCTTGGATGTGAAGCCCTGGAGTTAGGCTCTTTGCTTTGAAAGAGGACCTTGTTTCCTCCAGACAGTACTGTCTTATGTTTCCTTCCTTTTCCAGAGCCAGGTGAAACCACAGGACTTCCCATTGCAGTTAAAGTTATCTGCATTTTCAATGACCGGTCAACCTAAAAATTCAAGTCCTGATAAAACAAACTTAAGCAGTATGATGAGGCTTCTTGGCTTTGTGAACTATTAAATTATGTATTCACCAATTTTTATTACTGATATTGTGCGAGGCACTGAGTTAATTCCAGAGGACCTAGGAATGATCCTTGTCTTTTCTCTCGTGTAGTGGATCATGCTGTGGAAGGTGGGAGGGGAGGTAAAAAACAGCTTTATGATTGGCTACACTTTTATCATTTAGTCCACTGTTTCTGCTCATTCTTTGGGATGGCTTTGATGCCAACCACATAAATGTCTTTATTTCTATTCTGGACATTCTCACCCATAAGAAATATGCTCCTATTGGGATAATTGTTTATTGCTCAGTCAACTGTTTTTTAATTGTGTTGAATTAACTGCTCGCTGCCTTATTGTGTCTTTCTGCAGCCATTTGGCCTATAATTCTTAAAGAGAGATTCTTGAACCAAGAATTTGTTTTTAATAGTATTAGTGTCACAACACAGCTATTGCATGAAATGATGTATACATTCACATTCAATGTTAACAATTGTTCAAAGCCAAATGTAAATACTACCAAGCTTGTTAGGATTTCTCTTGGCTTTCTTCACTGTACCTTTTATTTTCTCCAAAGACTTGAAGAACCGTTAGTGCCATACATGCATGGCACTGATACCGGGTTCCAAAGAAAATGCTTCTTTTTTTTTGCAATCTAAAGATATGGTCCATTATAACAAATGACCACGAATTATTTCTCTCTCTGTATTGATAGTGACATTATAGGTCTTCCTATCCAAAAGTGGGTTGCTTTGGCCACTGAGACAGTTGTAAAAATGATTTGAGTAGAATCGTGAAAAGCACTTGTATAGTAGAGCTTACCTTCTGGATGCTTTTAGTACCCAGTACCCATGGGAAGAAGCACAGGCTAGCCTGCTAGAGGATGAACACAGTGTGACCCAGTCATCAGTCAACTGCCAAACCCATAAGTGAGGCCATCTGGGATGAGCAGCCCCTGGCTGACTCTCAAACTGACTTCAAATGCATAAGCTGACCTAGCAAGATCAGCAGAACCCAACCAGGCCAGACAAACTGCTCAGCAGAATCGTGAGCTAAGTAAATGGTCATAGTTTTTAGCCACTGAATTTTGGAGTCATTTATTAAACATCAATGGTTAACTGATTTGAGAGATGCAAGTAGCGCACCTATGAAACAGTTACACAGGAAAGCAGGATAATATGTAGCTAAATATCACCAAGATTAGATTACCAGAACTTGCTGACAGAGAAACTTTTATAAAGATGAGAACTGAGGGAGAAGAGTTTAGTTTTAAACTCGATTTTTTAAAATAAATAGAATTTGGGTAAATACAAGTAGGCAGAAATAACATTTATAGGTAAATAAGACATTAGTTAATTTCAGCATAGCTGAGAGGTCAGAAGGAAAATGGGGCTTAAATGTAAAATCACACTTTGAAGTCAATTTGGAGGAATATGTCAAGTGATGTGAAGTATGGCACCATTTGGTACATTAGATGACTAACTTTACCTCCAACCCAGGCCATTTGAGGTGTCAGCCCCAGAAACAAATGTGAAATATTCAGATGTCTCTGCGTTTTATATTGGTCCATTCTGCCTCTAGTTTTAAGTCCACATCAAAAGAAGAGTTGAATTGTTTTGGCATCTTTGGATGAGGCCTAAGGAACGCAGTTTTGGAAATGAAAGTATTTCTTGTTTTTACTAATCTTTACTATCATTAATATGTGTTTTTATTTTACTAAATTTACTAGTTAGGAATCAGTTAACTTTTTTAAAAAAAAAAAACTTGCTATTACTCTTTTAAAAAAATCTCTTCTGCCTCATAATACACAAAATATTATTCCTCTTTACTGAAATAATAAACCCATAATTTTACTTTCAGATAATATGACAAGATTGAGCCAAATTGAGCATGTTGTAACTAATTACTAATCATGATTTGTCTGATCAAAATTGTCATACCGTATCTTGTTAACCGTACATGTATATGAACTAAAGTTTCGATTAATATGATTTTCCTCACCACTGGATTCACGGTATGCTGGTTAACTCCTACTCCCCATTCCAATCATGGTCAAAGAATCCATCCTCAAGAAAGCCTTATTTACAGCCTCAGTTGATTTCCATTTTGTTATTGGTTTCCATAGAGCTGGGTTCACTTTCTTTATGTGACTTCTTTTAGTGCATATTTGCACTTTCCTGGAGTGATGCCTGTCTTCCCCATTGAATTGTAAGCTCCTTGAGAGCAAGGACCAAATATCTTTAGGCTCACCATTTCCTTCTCAGCATGAAGCTTAGTGTCTGACATCTTGTATGCGTTGAACAAATATTTGTTGAGAGAATGAATGAATAAAGTGATAACACTTTTGCATGCTTGCAGTCTCAGTTTAAATGCTAATAATGGAAAGTACTCAGGTGAATTTATTCCAGGCAGAGGCAATAGCTGAGGCTCTAGATGAGAAAGAATTTAATAGAATCAAGAAGCCGAAAGACCAGGAGGAACCGAAGTATGGTGGTCCACAAGGAGAAATGGACTTAGAGAGGAAGTAGGGCACCAGTCATCTAGGGCTTCTTGGTCATGGGAAGGAATTTACATTTTGTTCGAAGTGCAATGGGAAGGGACCAGGGGACTTAAAGCAGGGTCATAATGTCATGTATTTAAGATCATCCTTGCTGCTGGTACAAGAAATGGCATGAAGGTGGGTTACAGAGGGAGCTAGGAGGTAGGTCAAGAGCTCTAGAGTCATGAAGATCTTGACCTCTTTTAGGTTTGTACTGTGGATATGGAGACAGGTAAATGAGTTTTTTGTGTTTTCTGAAGAATCACTAGGATCCCCTTGATGGGTAGGAGAAAAGAGGAATGGAGTTATTTCCTAAGTTTCTGTCCTGAGCGCTGTCTTGTGTCCCATTCACTGACATATAGAGAGCTCAAGAATGGGAGTGATGCACTGGTGGAGGGGTGGAGAAAACACAGTCCTGTGATACATTTAAGCAAGACATTAAAAGTGAAAAGATGAAAATTGGTGTGCCACACAAGCAGTAATCAAAAGAGAGCTAGGATGGCTTTGTTAATGTCAAATGAAGTAGATCTTAGACAAGGAATATTACTGGGGAAAAAAGGGACATTTTGTAATAATAAAGATATCACTTTATTAAGAGGACATTACAGTCCTAAACGTTTCTGCACCTAATGACAGAGCCTCACATCATAAGAAGCAAAACTTGATAGAGCTACAAAGAAAAAGAGACAAGTCCACAACTGCAGTTAGATATTTCAACACTCTACTCCCAGTAACTGATAGAACAAGTAGAGAAAATTGGAAAGAGTATAGAAGACTTGAACAAACTATCATCTAACATGATTTGCTTGAATATTTCTCTCATCAACAGAAAATACACACGAAGAACATAACCCAGAAGAGACCAGATGCTGAGCCATAAGACAAATCTTAATGAATTAAAGAGGATTGAAATCATGTGAAGTATAATCTCTGACCACAAAGAAATTAAACTGTAAATCAATAACAAAAGAGTATCTTGAAATTTGGCAACTATTTAAAAACAAAAGAACACATTTGTATATAACCCACATTTCAAAGAAGAAATCACAAGAGAAATTAGAAAATATTTTGAACTGACTGAAAATGAAGTTACCATGCAACAAAATGGGTAAAAAACAGCTAAACAATAATTAGAGAAATATTTTTGCACTAATTGCTTATATTAGAAAAGAAGAAAGTATCAAATCATTGGTCTAAGTTTCTATCTAAAGAGACTATATGGCAAGAAAAGAAAATTAAAACCAAAGCAAACAGAAAAAAGGAAATAGTGTGTATAAGTCAAGGACATAATTAAATAGAAACAGAAGAACAGTAAAAAATAAATTTAAAGAAAACAAAAGGCAGTTCTTGGAAGACATTAATAAAATTGACAAATCCTTAGCCAGTCCAATCAGAAAATAAAGAGAGAATACAAATTAATAATATCAAGAAAATTATATGCGTATCACTACAGATTCTACAGATATGAAAAGATGGTAAAGATGAGTGAGCATCTTTAAGCCAATAAAATTGACAACTAAGATGAAATGCAAAATGTTTTTGAAAAACACAAACTATCAAAGTTCTGTCAAGAAGAAAGTGGTAAATGTTGAAAAGCTCAATGTCTATCAAACATTTTAATCTATTGTTTAAAATATCAAAAAAAATATTCAAACCCAGGTGGCTTCACTGATGATTTCTATGAAACACTCAGGCAAAAAATATTTCCAATTCTATAGGAACCCTTCCAGAAAATAGAAGAGGTAATTCTCCAAACCTCATTTTATGGGGTCAGCAATATTCTGCTACCAAAACCAAAGACATTATAACAAAAGAAAACTGAAGACCAATATCTCTCATGAACATTAATTGCATTTCTCTATACTAACACCAATAACTAAAAATTGAAATTTTAACAATTTATAATAGCATGAAAGCATTAAAGACAGAAATAAATGTAACCCATGTTTTCAAAATCTATAGACTGAAAACATAACCAAGAAATTTAAAAAGAACTCAATGACGGAGAGATATTCCCTTTTCACAGATTAGATAACTCAATCGTGTTGAGATATTATTTTCAAAGTGATCAATAGTTTCAATGTAATCCTAGTGAAAATCATATAAAACATTATAGTAGATTGACCACTTAATTCTGAAAAGTACATGAGACTGCAAAAAACAGAGTAATTAAACAAAATTTTAAACAGAAACAAAGCTGGAGAACTTACAATATTTGACTTCAAGTCATACTCTACTGCTAAAATAGTCAAGATGGTGTGATATTGAAATAAGAATACATGTTAGATCATTATAAAAAATAAAAAATTCAGGAATATGGTTAATTGGCTTTTAACAAAGGACCCAGGGTAATTCAATGTAGAAATGCTCGTTTTTTCAAAAAATGATGCTGGAACAATTGGAAATCCTTGTGGAAAAAGTAAACCTCAACCTCACATCCTTCATACAAAACAATTCAAACTGGTTTATAGAGCTATAAACTATATAGAGAGCAGTGAACTATAAAATGTAGAAGAAAAAAATAAGAATATCTTTGTGACTTTTGGTGAGGCAAAAAGCACAAGTCATAAAAGAAAATGTTGGTACATTGGACATTTTAAAGTTAAAATATTTGTTCTTCACAATATACTACTTACAAAATTAAAAGACAAGCTACAGACTGGGAGAATATATTTGAAGAGCATATATGATAAGAAATTTATATCTAGTAGATATAAGAACTCTTATGACTTAATAAGGCAACCTGATTTTTATTAAAAATACATGCACTTTATTTGAAGAGAGACTTCACAAGAGAAGATAAATGAATGCCAAATAAGTACCTAAGTAGATGCTCAACATCGTTAGTAATTAGAGAAATGCAAATGGAAATCACAATGAGACACTACTTCACACTCACTGGGGTGGCTAAGATGAAAAGGTCTGGCAATAATAAATGATAGTGAGGATGCAAAGCAATTGGAAACATACATTACTGGTAGAAATGCACAATGGTACAACTTACTAGAAAATAGTTTTACAGTTTCTTAATAAGGAAAGTAGACCCTATGTGGCCCAGTAATCTCACTACTAGGTATCTCTCCAAGAGAAATGAAAACATATGTTTATGCAAAGACTTGTTTTCAAATGTTCTTGCAAGCTTTGTTTATAATAGTCAAAAACTGGAAACAACTCTAAGTGCCCATCAACTGATGAATAGGCAAGCAAATTATGGAATACAGATACAATGGAACACTATCCATTATGAAAAGGGACAGATTATTGACTCATACAACAACATGGATGCATTTCAAAATCATTTTACTAAGTGAAAAAAGATGTAGGGAACGAAAAAATTTTCTTTTTTCTTTAGTTCATTGGCTGAGCCCTTGTAAATTAGACTGACAAAACACAGCTTAAAGAGAGAGAGCGGGGAAAAAAACAGGTTTATTAACATATGTGTTGCTCATATACTTGGGAGTTCTCAGTGATGAGTAACTCAATAGGTGATTGAATTTGGGGTCTAAATGTCTAACTTAGTAGGGGAAGCGGGGAGGAAAGAAAGGGCCCTTTTGGAAAAGAAAATTATTTTGGAAAGATAAATGAGCTCTTAAGAAAATAGATAAGAGATGGTAGTTGCTCTGGGGTAGGGGATTTATGACAATTCAGTCTTTTCGTATTATATTAGGAGGCTCTGCTTTAAGGCAGATAAGGGATTTCAGGAACTCAAATGTCTTCAGCTCAAAATAATTTTTGTGCTAATATGACACATGTCGGCATGGTATATACTGATTCCCATCAAAGCAAAACACAAACATTGCATCCCATACGATTCTATTGATGTGAAATTCTAGAAAAGAAAAACTGTGGTGACAGAAAGCAGAACAGTGGTTTTCAGAAGCTGGAAATGGGGTGACACTATTGAATACTAATGGATGCAAGAGAGCTTTCACAAAAATATTCTATATTCTGAGTATAAAACCTGAGTACATCTGGAGTGTACCCATTATACAAGAGTATATGTTACAAATTAAGATGTATGTGCACAATTGATATATTTTATTGTGTGCAACATACATTTCAATAGAAGAATAAGTTCATATAATTCATACAGAAATATTTGATCTTCTACAGAGACCTCAAAGCTTGATCCATTATACTTCAATATTGAATAATTTCTAATTCTACTAAAATTGATTTTTTAAATTCTAGAATCTAAAAGCTCTTGATTACTTACAACTTCATTAAGTGAAAAACATTGAGCAAGTATAATCGCTTCTTTTAAATTTAAATTTTTATTTTAATTGGCACATAATCAATATATTTAGGGGTACAGGATGTAATGTGATGTTTTGATATATGTGTACCTTGTGTAATGATTAAGTTAAGCTAATTAACATATCCATTACCTCACATACTATCTTTTCTTTGTTATGAGAACATTTAAAATCTACCATGTTAGCAGTTTGGAAATACACAATACACTATTATTAATTATGGTCAACATGCTGTGCAGTACATCTCAAAAACTTATTTCTATGTCTAACCGAAAATTTGTATTCTTTAATTAACATTTTTTTCATTCCTTCATTCCCACCCCCATGCCTTTGGTGACCACCATTCTACTCTGTATTTCTATAAATGTGACTTTAGGTCCAGGGGTACATGTGCAGCTTTGTCATATAGGTAAACTGTACATCGCAGGGGTTTGGTGTATGGATAATTTTGTCAGCTGGGTAATAGGTATAGTACTCAATAGATGTTTTTTCTGATTCTCTCCCTTCTCCTATGCTTCACCCTCAAGTAGGCCCACTGTCTGTTGTTCTCCTCCTAGTAACTATGTGTTCTCATTGTTTAGCTCCATTTATAAGTGAGAACATGCAGTATTTGGTTTTCTGTCCCTGTGTTAGTTTGCTTGGGATAATGGTCTCCCACAAATGCAGCACCATGCTTGTTGCTGCAAAGGACATGAGCTCATTCTTTTTTTATGGCTGCATATTATTCCATGGTGTGTATGTACCACATTTTCCTTATCCAGTCTACTATTGATGTGCATTTAGTTTGATTCCGTGCCTTTGCTATTGTGAATATTGCTGCAATGAACATATGCGTGCATGTGTCTTTATGGTAGAACAGTTTACGTTCCTTTGGGTATATATCCAATAATGGGATTTCTGGGTTGAATGCTAATTCTGTGTTCAGTTCTTTCAGGATATGCCACACTGCTTTCCACAATGACTGAACTAATTTACACTCCTTGTGTATAAGTGTTCCTTTTTCTCGACAACCTTGCCAGGATCTGTTACTTTTATTGTCTTTTTAATAATAGACATTCTGACATCTGTGAGACAGTATCTCATCATGGTTTTGATTTGCACTTGTGTAATGATTAACAATGTTAGCATTTTTTCATATGTTTATTGGCTGCATGTGTGTCTTTTTAAAGTGTTTGTTCATATTCTTTGTCCACTTTTGCTTGTTTTTTGCTTACAAATTTGTTGGTTTCTTATAGATTCTGGATATAGATCTTCGTGGGATCCATAGTTTGCAAATATTTTCTCCCATTATGTAGATTGTCTGTTTACTGTGTTGATAGTTTCTTTGTAATGTAGAAACTCTTTTGTTTGATTAAATCCCATTTATCAATTTTTGTTTTTGTTGCAATTGCTTTTGTCATCTTCATCATGAAATCTTTGCCAAGTTCTATGTTTAGAATGGTGTTTCCTAGGTTATCTTCCAGGGTTTTTATAGTTTTAGGTTTTACATTTAAGTCTTTAATTCATTTTGCATTTATTTTTGTATGTGGTGTAAGGTAGGGGTTCAGTTTCAATCTAATGCATATGGCTAGCCAGTTATCCTAACACTTTTTGAATGGAGGATCTTTTCCCCATTGCTTGTTTTTGTTAGCTTTGTCAAAGATCAGATATTTGTAGGTGTGTGGCATTCTTTCTGTGCTCCCCATTCTATTCCATTGGTCTATGTGTCTATTTTTGTATGAGTACCATGCTGTTTTGGTTACTCTAGCCCTATAGTATAGTTTGAAGTTGGGTAATATGATACCTCCAGCTTTGTTTATTTTGCTTAGGATTGCCTTGGCTATTTGGGCTTTTTGTTTGTTTGTTTCATATGAATTTTTAAATAGTTTTTTTTTTAGTTGTGTGAAGAATGTCATTGGTAGTTTGATAGGAATAGCATTGAATCTGCAAATTGCTTTTGGCCATATGGCCATTTTAATGATATTGATTCTTCCTATCCATTAGCATGGGATGTTTTTTCATTTGTTTGTATCATCTCTGATTTCTTTCAGCAGTATTTTATAATTATCATTGTATAGATCTTTCACCTCCATGGTTAGGTGTAGTACTAGGTATTTTATTCATTTTGTGACAATTATAAATGGGATTGTGTTCCTGATTTGGCTCTCAGCTTGGCTGTTGGTGTATAGGAATGCGAGTGATTTTTATAGATTGATTTAGTTTCCTGAAACTTTGCTAAAGTTGTATATCAGATCAAGGAGCTTTTGGGCCAAGACTATGGGTTTTTCTAGATATAGAATCATGTTATCTGCAAACAGGGATAGTTTGACTTTCTCTCTTCCTATTTGGATTTCTTTTCTTTCTCTTGCCTGACTGTGCTTGTCGGGACTTCCAATACCATGTTGAATAGGAGTAGTAAGAAAGGGGATCCTTGCCTTGTGCCAATATTCAAAGAGAAAGCTTCCAGCTTTTGCCCATTCAGTATGATATTGTCTGTGGGTTTGTCATAGATGGCTCTTAATATTTTGAAATATATTCCTTCAATGCCTAGTTTATTGATGGTTTTAATATGAAAGGATGTTGAATTTTATCAAAAGCCTTTTCTGCATCAATTAAGGTAATCATGTGGTTTTTGTTTTTAGTTGTTTATGTGATTAATCACATTTATTGATTTGTGTATGTTGAACCAACCTTGCTTCCCAGGGGTAAAGCCTACTTGATTACAGGGGAATTAGCTTTTTGATGTGCTGCTGGATTTGATTTGGTAGTATTTTGTTGAGGATTTTTGCACCTATGTTCATCAAGGTTATTGCCTGAAGTGTTTTTGTTGTTGTTGTGTCTCTGCCAGGTTTTGGTATCTGGATGATATTGGCCTGATAGGATGAGTTGGGGAGGAGTCCCTGCTCCTCAATTTTTTGGAATAGTTTTAATGGGAATGGCACCAGCTCCTGTTTATACATCTGACAGAATTTGGCTGTGAATCCATCTGGCCTTGGGCTTTTTTTTGGTTGGTAGGCTTTTTATGACCGATTCAATTTCAGAGTTCATTATTGGTCTATTCAAGGATTCAATTTTTTCATGGTTCAGTCATACGAGATTGTATGTGTCCAAGAATTTATTGATTTCTTCTAAATTTTCTAGTTGCTGTGCATAAAGCTGTTTATAGTAGTCTCTGATTGTTGGTTGTATTTCTGTGCGGTCAGTGGTAACATCTTTTTTGTCATTTCTAATTGTGTTTACTTGGATCTTATCTTTTTTTTCTTTATATGTGTAGTTAGTGGTCTATCTTACTAATTTTTTTCAAAGAACCAACTCATGAATTCATTGATCTTTTGTATGGTTTTTCAATCATAATTTCCTTCAGTTTCACTCTGATTTTGTATTTCTTGTCTTCTGCTTCCTTTGGGGTTGGTTTGCTCTTGCTTCTCTAGTTCTTCCAGTTGTTATGTTAGGTGGTTAGTTTCAAATCTGTCTACTTTTTGAGGTGAACGTTAGATGCTATAAACTTCGTTGTTAACACTGCCTTAGCTGTGTCCCAGAGATTCTGGTATGTTGTATCTTCCTCCTCATTAGATTCAAAAATTTTCTTGATTCCTGCCTTAATTTCATTGTTAACCCAAAAGTCATTCAGGAGCAGCTTGTTTAATTTCCATGTAATTTTATGGTTTGAGTGATTTTTTAAGTATTGGTTTTTATTTTTATTTTGCCATGGTCCAAAAGTGTGGTTGGTATGATTTGTTTTTTTTTTTTTCTAATTTGCTGAGTCCTGTTTTATATCAGATTGTATGGTTGATTTCAGAGTATGTGCCATGAACCACATTTTCTCTATTAGTTTATTTGTTCATGGACAATAAAGTTGATTCCTGATTCCCTACCTTAGCTGTTGTGAACAATGCTGCAAAGAACATGGGGATACAAATGCCTCTTCAGCACACTGATTTCAATTCCTTTATATATATAGCCAGAAGTAGGAATGTTGGATTATGTGTTAATTCTATTTTTATCTTTTAAGAAACCTCCATACTGGTTTCTGTAATAGCTGTGCTAATTTTTATTCTAATGGTGTACAAGGGTTTCCTTTTCTTCATGTTATTTCTCAAATTTATCTTTTGTCTTTTAGATAAGACCCATTTTTACAAGTATAAGGTGATATCTCACTGTAGTTTTATTAGCCTCTTCCTGATGAGAGTTATGATGAGCATTTCTTCACATATCTATTTACTATAGGAATGTTTTCTTTTGATAATTGTCCCTTCAAATCCTTTGCTCGCTTTTTAATCAGATTATTTGTTTTCTTGCTATTAAGTTCCTTATGTATTCTGGATATAAACCTTTCATCAGATGTGTGGTTTGCAAATATTTTCTCCCAATCTGTGAGTTGTTTCTGCAGTCTCTCGTTTCCTTCTCCATGCAGTAGCTTTTTCCTTTTTTTTTTTTTTTTTTTTTCTGTGCCCAGGCTGGAGTGCAGTGGCGCAAACTCAGCTCACTGCAAGCTCCGCCTCCCGGGTTCATGCCAGTCTCCTGTCTCAGCCTCCTGAGTAACTGGGACTACAGGCGCCCGCCAAAACGCCTGGCTAATTTTTGTATTTTTTCGTAGAGACGGAGTTTCACCATAGCCTGGATGGTCTCGATCTCCTGACCTCATGATCCACCTGCCTCGGCCTCCCAAAGTGCTGGGATTACACGCGTGAGCCACCACGTCCGGCCTCTATGCAGTAGCTTTTTACTTTGATACAATCCTATTTGTCTATTTTTATTTTTGTTGCTTGTACTTTCAGAGAGTGATATCCAAAAATAATTGCCCAGATTACTGTTGTGGAGCTTTCCCCCTATGTTTTCTTCTAGCAGTTCTACAATTTCAGGTCTTACGTTTAAGTATTTAATGCATTTTAGTTTATTTTTATATATGGTATGTGATAAAGAATCCAGTTTTATTCTTCTGCATGTGGATATCTACTTGGGTTCCCAACATCATTAAGTGAAAAGACTGACCTTTTTTCATTATGTATTCTTGGCACCTTTGTTGGAAAGCAATTAACTGTAAATGTGTGAGTTTATTTCTGACCTCTCCTATTCCACTCCATTTGTTGATGGTTCTCTTCTTATGCCAGTACTATGCTGTTTTTATTATTATAGTTTTGTAATGCTTTTCCCTTTTTCTTTCTTTCTTTTTTTTTTTTTTTTTTCTGAGATGGAGCCTTGCTCTGTTGCCGAGGCTGGAGTGCAATGGCATAGTCTTGGTTCACTGCAACCTCAGCCTCCCAGGTTCAAGCCATTCTCATGCCTCAGCCTCCCATGTAGCTGGGATTACTGGTTCCCCCCACCACACCTGGATAAATTTTGTATTTTTAGTAGAGACAGGGTTTCACCACGTTGACCAGGCTGGTCTCGAACTCCTGAGACCTCATGTGATCCACCCCCCTCGGCCTCCCACCTGTATCATATACTCATATGAGTATCATATACTCATATTTTGAAGTCAGGTAGTAGGATGCCACCAGCTTTGTTCTTTTTGCTTGAGACAACATCTGGCCTCATGCAAAAAGAAAATATTTATAAAAATTGTTTCAAGGTGTATGCTTAATTTACTTCTCCTGCCTCATTTTGTTACATAATACCTAGAAACAAGAAATGTCTTAACTGATAAAATATAGTAAGTTCTTGTAGCCATTTCTAAAGTCTTATTATTTTGTATTATTTAACCGAATTGGTTTAGTATTTGTTTCAGATGGTCTGCTCTGAATTTTCTAGGAGTGCTCAAAGCCTGTTTTCAGTATCTGCATGGATACTTGAATTCTGGAAATCATTGCTGTCTGTATAGTTGGATTTTAATGTGAATAGGATCTGTGGGGTGGGGACTACTTTTAAGTTGGAAGTTGCTAGAGATAAACTTTCCAGTACTATGTGAAGCCACTCTGGTGTTTTTCACTGTAGTAGAGAATAAATGACAAACTACCCTCATGCTCAGACTTGAAGCTGTTGAGTGATTTTCTGTAGTTACATTCTTTGTCAATGATTGAGTACTTTTACTATGATCATAAATTCTAGTAACAGGTGAAATAATAATGATGCTGTATCATAATACTTGTAATTAATGTTTTATGGCTAAGTCAGATTGATTCTGTGTAAATCATTTCCACTAACTCATTTTATGTTAGCATTAATCTTATATATTTATAAATTTACAGTGAACATTAGGTGCTGACAATATCCAGGAGTCTCTCATCTCAGTCTGCATATGGAAAATGATGTTTTTGTTATCTGCAGGAGAGTGCAGAGTCCTCAAACTAAGAGATGAGAAAAAGGGGATTAATAACAGCACTTTCAAAATATTTTTCTTTTATAAATGATGACGAAGTTAATAAATATTTTTCATTTGCACTTAGAGATATTTACTCAAAAATGTCTATTTTTCCATCCTGAAATTCTGGAATTAAAAGTGTTATGAAGGTTATTTTAATGTCAGTGCCCAGAAAGGCTTTATTAAATTCCACAATACACAATAAATACTAGGGCACCATTGGCCTTTGGTAATTTTTCATTTTCATTAAACATCTCAGAATTGTGAAGTATTCTTTTTTAATCTTACGGGTTTTCCTTTTGCATTGGTATTGTGTGTGTGTGTGTGTGTGTGTGTGTGTGTGTGTGTGTGTGTGTGTGTGTGTAAAATTGTAATTAGGGTTTCCACCACAGATGTTTTAAAGCTTGGAAAGGGCAACTTTAATTCCTTATGCATGAGGGCAAGAATGAATTAAAATCAGAGCTTTTGATTGTGTTTACAGGAGAGTGAATGAGGGGACTCAGGCACATTGATTATACAGTTCCATGTTTCACATCTTGCCTGTTGGCTTTCTGTATTTGCCTCCCACTCAGTTTTGCTACTGCTTTGGCTAAGAAGAGAGTCACAGTGTACTGTGGGGGTGTGTTAAAGAGAACAAGAGATTATAACTCATGAGACAATGACAGAATATATCATTTATAGAGCTCTAATAAAAAATAAATATATTTAATTCAAATAACTTTAAAAAGTAACTCCAATTTACCCGTTCAGCTTGAATGCATCTAGAAACAAAAAGGGAACTCATCAAATAGGCATCTTTTTCCATATTTGGAGTTGTTATGGTCACTTCCCTTAGCCCACCAGCTAAAATGACGCAAGCAGCTGTGAAAATCGTGGGAGGAAGAAACAGAGAATGAGCAGTTAAACAGTATCTCACTCTTTCTCATAATTGCCTCCTTTCAAAGCATGATGTTTAGGGGGAAATGCCCCTAGGACCTTCTACTCTGCTCTCATTACCTTTCTGAATGGCATTCTTCTGAAATTTAATTAACATTGGATTATTAAATTCTCACAAGAAAGTTATAACAGCAAAGACAAGGTTGGAGGGAGAATGGAGGGGAGACAAGTGATGGATGGGGTTCCCTCCCAGAGTGGGAGGGCTGAGACCCCAGAATGAGTGGTTGGAGAGGCCTCAGAATTGAGGAGAGAAGAGGCAAATGTGTATATGAAGGAATGAGGGAGGCTGGAATTTCCTCTAAATATTGCTGAGTCCTATTCCCAAAATTCAAATGTGATTTTCCTGTTTAGAAACTTTCAGTGACTATTGCCTAAGCCAGATGGGGATTTAATGACACAAAATGCCAATCAGTCTCATCTCTTACTAGTTTTTCATTCTCACTTTAGTACTGTCCCTTGAAATGCTGAATCCTGGGCACAGTAAGTAGATTTGAGCCTTTTCAACAACCGCCTTCTCTGCCTCTGTTCTTGTCAATTTTTATGAAAATCTTCTGGACCCACTTAAAATGTCTCCACCTTTCTATATCATTCTACAATAGTCATCTTCAAGAATTAAAGTTAATTTCTCCTCCCAGGATCCCCCTTCTGATTATTAATATGACCCTAATGGAGCTTGTCTCATATACTAGTTGTATTTGTTTGGTCCCCAAACTAGACTGAGTACTCCTTTGTTCAGCCCTCATGTTGTTTAGCATAATTAGACATCCCCTAAATGTTTAAATTAGGATACACAGAAGAAAATAATTTAGGACAATATAATCACTTAAAATCAAAGCATGAAGGGCTACATAAGATAGTGTTACTGTTCTTTTGTTCCAGAGGTGATACATTTATAAATTTTTAAACTGTTACCACAGAGGTAGCTCTTAGTAAAACAAGTATATGCTAGGAATTTTGTTTTAAAAAAGCCATAGATATATCTTTTTAAACTAATTTATTTTTTACCTCACAGATAAAAATTGTATTTATTTATGGTGTGAAACATGATGCTTTGATATATGTATACATTGTGGAATGGCTAAATCAAACTAATTAAAATATCCATTACCTCACACTGTTATAATTTTTTGTGTTATGAAAACATTTTAGAATCCATTCTCATAACAACATTTAGGTATATAATACATTGTTATGAACCATAGTCACCTTGTTGTACAATAGATCTTTTGAACATATTCCTCCTATCCAACTGAAATTTTGTGTCTTTAAATGAAAACATCTATATTGTCTTAACCAGAAGCCCTGTAAAATGTTTTTGATATTAATAATGATAAACATATGACAACTTCAGTACCTGGATCTAAAAGATTATTTTCAGTGTAATGCCCTTATTTAAACAGATGAGTACACTGAGTTTTTTTATTGAAATATGGTGGCATATGATGCACATTCTTAATGAAGTTGCAGATAGAAAATGACACTTTCTGAAAAATAAATAAAGGAGACCTTGCTATCCCTGATTTCTTTTTCTCAAGATGGAACTCCTGCATTGACTCCAGAAAAGCCTTTGTGTGTATATCCTACCAATTCTTGCCCCGATCTGTTCTTTCATGCATTAGAAGGAATTCCAAGCAGGTCCACATTGTAAGCAAAGGCTTAATGCATTGTTCTAGATTCAGCCTGCACTTGAATTGGTCTTTGATTTTTATATCATGTTACAACTTTCAGATTTCCTACCGTTTTTCAGGCAGGGCAGCTTCATGGTTTAACAGCTCACATCTTAATAATTCTTATTCTCTATACGTATTTGTAAATTTTGCCGTGTCAAGCAATAGAAATGCACTGAATTTTCTTTCAAGCTATGAATGGTGAAGCCACAGAGGAATGTTTTAATGATGCTGGAAATAAAAAGTTTTCTGGGAAGTATTTGAGCCATTTGCCATATTTGGGTATTATGGTATGTCTTTCTTTTTTAATATCACTTTCTCATAGCTGGGAAATATTTCTTTTAAAAGGAAAGCTTTTATGGCCAGGCATGGTGGCTCATGCCTGTAGTCCCAGCACTTTGAGAGGCTGAGAAGGCCTGGCCAACATGGTGAAACCCTGTCTCTTCTTAAAATACAAAAATTATCTGGGCGTGATGGTACACGCCTGTAATCCCAGCTACTCAGGAGGCTGAGGCCGGAGAATCGTTTGAACCCACGAGGCGGAGGTTGCAGTGAGCCGAGATCACACCACTGCACTCACATTCTGGCCAACAGAGTGAGATTCTGTCTCAAAAAGAGAGAGAAAGAAAAGGAAAGCTTTTAGCTCTTTTTATATATTTTACTTGTTGTTCTATAACTGCCCAATGGCAACAGCTGTTAAGGTTTGTGTTTGAGCATCCTGGGGATCAAGTTCCAATTATGCTTCAGCTCTATGCCTTTCTTCCCCATCCTGTATCTGCACTTGAGTTTCGAGAGGAAAACAAAAGAGATACTTAAATAGAAACAAGTTTCTGGGTGAATAGGGAGTATGCAAACTTTTTAATATCTGAATTCAGTGAAACAGTTATTCATGAAAGAGTGACTGTACAGCCCTGGAAAACATATTTTTCCTTCAATCCTTTTACTGCTAACTTCAGAAACAGAAAATAGAGCAAGAAGTACACTCCTTTATTGTGACAGTGTACAAGAAACTACAGGGAATAGAATTTCAAAGGTAATTCTATGTCATGATACCTTAAAATTATCATGGATCTGATTTTTTTCTATGTCATGACCTGTCAGGTGGTACTAGCGTAGCAAACATGTTATAAGTCCAGCTCAGTGAGCAGAACATATCATTTGAAAAAGATGGTAATAGATGAAGAATTATATAAGCCGGTGAATGTGTCAGTAACAAGGATGTGACGGCACTACATGAATAGGTGTCCCAACAGGTGGTAAAACCATACAGTGAGGAATCTAAGGTCATCAGTAGGACTGTGAACATGGATGTGAAATAGGAAGGCATTTCTATTTCCCCCCTACATTTTCACATTTTGCATGGAAATATTAAAACCTGACCTGATTTCAAAATAGGCCAGTGACATCTCTGCTGGTGGTATCTCATGTCTAGGGTATCTCCAGCAGGGACCTCACCAGTGGACCTGGGTGTAGGTCATGAGGGAAGGAGGGCAGAAGCAGAGGAGGGACTGCTGGTAGAAAAAGCCAACGAAACCCCTAAATTCCTGCAAGGCGAGGGGCAACCGCAAATTGATGTCCCTATCCTAAATAAGCTGGAGAGCTCAGCAGGGATATGGACATGGGAAAAAATTATAAATCTAGTGGCCAAATTGTGGCATACGGTCAGTAACCGGACTCAGGAAGAGATTGATCCTGCTAATTTAATCATATTGGGGCACAGTACAGTGTGAGAACAAAGTGTCAAGTGTTCAGCTCGATGGCCTTAAATCCTCCCTGCACATAGTCAGGATATGGCTGCAACCGTGCAGAGAGAATGTAGAGTGGCAGGAAACTGTACAGAGGCCAACACTGTTCTCAGAGGCCTCCATCATTGTTGTCTTCTGTGCTTGGGGTCCCCTCTACTCTTACATGTCTCTCCAGGGCACACGTGGAGCCATAGGAGAGGACCGTGGTTTTCTGGGATATCTCTGAGTAAGACTGTGTCAGAGTGGCAGTTTCGTTGAAGCAGGCTTGCTAACTGCAACTGTGCCACCAGACCCTGCCTGATTCCCATCTTCCCCATCAAACATGTGACAGCACTTTCTGCAGGATGGAGAGTAGAGGTAGAGCCACTTGTTTTCTATAGTGTACGGCTGTGCATGGCAACCAGAACTTGTGGTGTTTTCATATGCAATATAGAGTTTAAACAGTTAATAGGCGGTTACTCTCATTATTACTTTCAGCCTACATGATGCCATGTAACACATGGATAAATAGGCATTAGCAGCTCAAAGTTAATGAGAGAGATTTAGGGAAGAATTTTATGACGGATCCAGTTGGGCTTAAGAAATAGGCTTCTGGTTTCCCTTTTAGTCCATCATATTTTCAACTAGTAGTTAAAGAAGGCATAGATAGCAATGAAACCAGATTGTACAAAAAAATTCATTCTTAGTTCTGTTTGTGTTTATACCTTATGTTTTTCTTTGTGTTTATAGCAAGAACCTGTGGTACCGTTTTTGATAAATTTTTAATAGTGATAAAACCCAACTGTCCTATGAACTCCTTAGGCCATCTCATGGGAAAACCATCAGTTCAGCCATTCATTCAATCAGTATTTTTTGAGCACTTACTATGTGCTGAATATTGTGCTTTTTCACTCATTTCTGCTTCAGAGTCAAAAAATTACTATGATGTATCATGCAAATGTTAGAGGCAAATAATCTGAATATTTAGGAAGTATATTTCAAAAGTTTGTGTAATTTTACCAGTCTTTAAAATATCTGATACCTGGGCTGAATTAGCTTTCATTAGTTTAAGTTTGCAAAACACTTTATTTCAAAATTAATTGACCTTCAGACTAATTTAGAAGGGATAATTGTAATGAATTTGGTAATTATAAGCATAATAAATTGCATTCAATGTATAATACTTAAAAGATTGTAACTTTTTACTTGTCTACTTCTAGAAAGCAATTGAGGTAATTTAGAGTTTTGAAAGTTATATAAGTCAATATAATTAGAGAGTGGTTAAAATATAAATCAAAAGCTAATTAGCAGGAGAAAGAGAATTGCCAGGTACCCAGGGATGTTTGCTGTGGCAAGCAAACATTTAATTCTTTCCAAAATGTCTAGATAATAACACGGCAGCCTGTATAGTCCATATTATCAGTCAAAAGTGTATAGGTAGTAATAACAATAATAATCAATTTACATCCCACTTGCCATAGGCTTGGCACTGTTATAAGCCCTTTAAATATATTGTATAAACACCTTCTTTCAACCCTAGGGCTCACTTTGCAGTTGCTATCCCAGTTTGGCAGATGAGGAAATTGAGGTTAAGCATCTTACTCACCTAGTGAGGGACAGAACTGGGAGGCCACCCTAGCAGTTTGACTCCAGGGTCTATGCTCACAAGCCTTCCCTTAAATTATAAGTTAATACCTATGTTATAGGTAATGTTTTAAATAGTCTAAGTAATAAATTTCATAAGTCCCAAAATTTAATTTTGGGGAAAAACAGATATTCTTTAGATAAATGTTTCTCATATTGTCCCTCGGTAAATCTGGGAGCAATAACAGTGCTTTAAATTATTGAAGTCAGCACATATTCTCTGTATCTGTAGGCTCTGGGTATTTAATTTATCTCTTCTTGTCAACTGCCTGTCTACCAATTAGACTTTTCTTTTATTCTTCACCACACACTTATGTACCATCCTATGAAAATAGCTGAGTACATTTTACGTCATAATCCCTCTGAAGGTCTTGTTTTCTGGATGTCTTCACTGATTATTTAGGGGAATGTTTATTGTGTGACTCCTTTAGGCACTGGCCTAGGTGTTGGGGAAACAACAGTAAGACCAACAAACCTGGTTCTTACCATTTTTATAAAACATATTTTAGAGAGATACATGCTGTAAATCACTTTATAGAATTAATTATATGATATTCCATTATATAATTGTAATTATATTTTAATTACCATTGTAGAAACCCTCTGACATTGCAAAGCCAGGCAAGTTTACATAGTAGGGGATTTGAGAAGGCTTCTTTGAGGAAGTAATATTTGAGTCAAGGAATAAATAAAAATAACAAAAATCACGAATTTGTGATTAGAGAAATTACAGAGGTTCATAAAATCTTATTGGGTCTTCAGAGCAGTTATTGCTTGGTTTTTACTTACAGACTTCCTTTCTCAGATCATGGGGCATTAAGAAGTAGCAGCTGGTGTCCTCCAGTCAAAGTTCCTAGACTTCAGAATCTGCTTACCCAGTTCTGAATCAATGTGCTGCCAAGTTGCTCAGAATATAGATAAAGGTCAATCATTTGGAAAATGGGCTTCCAAATTGTTTTTTTCCTAGATGCAAGTCCCTCGGCTTTGTCCCATTTACATCTGCATGAGGAAGAGGGTCTTTCTTTAGCTCACAAAGATGCCTCTCCTCTCTCCACTCTTGTGGGGCTTCAATATTTGCAGTCAAAGGTCTCTGATTTTTGCTTCTGAAACTCCTGTGCTTATCCTTGTCCCCATGGCAAAGAATGATAGTTCTCCATATGACCTGCAGACATTTCCCCTGGGCTGCACTTTAGCTAAGAGTCTCGGCTTTATCTATCCAAGTCTTGTTGAGCACTGATCTGGGTCAGTTCTAGTCACTTCTTTGTTAACAATTTATTTATTCATTGCTTCTGCAGCATGCTTACTAGCCATTTTTTAGGTCCTAATCTATAGTGAAGTTCAACTTGTTATCTATTCTTTTTCAATGTATTACAATAGTAAATACCATCATTTCAGAAGGTTCTCTTTTTGTTCAGAGGATGTCCAGGGGAATTTTCATTTTTTATCTCAGAAATGCTGCTAAGCCAGACCCTATTTGCAGGACAGAAACGATGAGTGTCCTGCATTTGTTCATTGTCAATCTAGCCCTTTACAGCTCATTTTCACCCTCAATGAACTGTCAAAGTTTTGTCTAACACACATTTTGGTCTCCCTATTCACAAGAATAAGCATTTAAAAGCAGTTTTAAGTAATAAAAATATTCTTGACTGACAAGGTTGCACTCCCCTCATATAGCTGCATGGCTAACTGCATCTCTTTCTTCTCTTCTCCTTGAACAGGTAGCCATTTCTCAACGGTACCAACCAGGACCACCCTATTTAAGGATACAACTGTCTCTACTCCCATTACCCAGGTCTCTCTATCCACCCAACCCACATCTACTTTTTCTTTATTCCATAGCACATATCGCCTTCTAACCTACTATAAAATTCCTTATTTAGTGCTTCTATTATTTATGGTCTGTCTTCTGATACAAGCTTCATGCAGTGACATTTTTCTGTTTGTTTACTGATATATGCCAAGCACCATAAACATTGCAAGCAGTAAACATTTGTTGGAAGACTGAATATGACTTGCAGAAAACATTACAAGCATAATTTTTTAGGAGAGGGAAATGTAGGTCACTTTCTGCTACTCTTAATAAGGCTAAGAAGTAAGTAAAATGAGGACACAATATGGAAAAGCAAAGCTTAAATGAGTTTGTGTGTGCATGTACTGGCACAACTAACACTAAAATATTACTCTAGAGAGTTAATAAATAACTTTCATTTTCCCTAAGCAAATTTTCTAAGGCTATGATTATATTTTAAAGTCACTTAAATTCTAGTAAAACTTAGGAATAACAAAAATTCTGTACTTTGGCACAGAAACGATTATATCATAGAATTATTCAATAAATATATTAGAAATAAAATATGGTAAAAGAAAACTGACAGATAAATGTAATGATAAAATGCTACAATTATGTTTAATAGTTTTTGTCAGAAATTTTATGATTCAAGTCAATGTTTCCAAATTGAAGTACAGATGCCCCTCATCTTGCAGTGGGATCACATCCCAGTAAACCACTGTAAGTCAAAAATATCAGTCAAAAAGACATTTCATACCCTGACAAACTTAAAGTCAAAAATTATAAGTTGAATTATTGTTAGTTCAGATGCTCTTCCACTTATGATGGGGTTCTGCCCTCATAAACTCATCATAAAATTGAAAAAATTTTTAAGGGGAACCATCAAAATTGGGGACCATCTGTATCACCTTAGTTAGTATTGTATAATCTTGGTGTAGGATGTAGTGGTAAGACCATGTTCAAATTCTAAACCTGTGTATAAATCGTAGGCATTGCTTCTTGGTTGTGAGACACTGAATAAGTTTTAAAATACCTGTCAATTTTTGTGTGTATATAATCACTGAGAACAGTATGTGGCAAACTCTTATTACTGAATTATCGCTTAGAAAATTTTTGATGAAATTATTGGCACTGGGCCAGGCACGGTGGCTCATGCCTGTAGTCCCAGCACTTTGGAAGGCCGAGGTGGGCAGATCACTTGAGGCCAGGAGTTTGAAATCAGCCTTTCCAACATGGTGAAATCCCGTCTCTACTACAAATACAAAAATTAGCCAGGCATGGTGGCTCACATCTGTAATCCCAGCACTTTGGGAGGCCAAGGCTGGCGGATCACTTGAGGTCAGGAGTTCGAGACCAGCCTGGCCAACAGGGTGAAACCTTGTCTCTACTAAAACTACAAAAATTAGCCGGGCGTGGTGGCGGGCACCTGTAATCCCAGCTACTCAGGAGGCTGAGACAGGAGAATTGCTTGAACCCGGGAGGTGGAGGTTGCAGTGAGCCGAGATTGCGCCACCGCACTCCAGCCTGGGCGACAGAGCGAGATTCTGTCTCAAAATACATATGTATATTTAGTTGGCATTGGATCTAGAGGAGCACATATCTAGATTAAATTTAGAATTAAGTATCAATAGTGCACTACTGAAAATGTTCAAGAAGAGAAAATGCTCAATGATCCACTAATGGCCTATAATTTCTAGCATTGGAATCAATATAAAAATCTCAAGAAGAAAATAAATGAAACTTGACTCCAGTGTAGCCCCTAGACAATTCAAAAGGATTTGTTACTAAAAGATATTAAAAACCTGGTATTAACATTTCACAAATGTTATTCTCATATATTGTATTCAGTGCTAAAGATAGAAACTGCTAAGGCATCCCTGGCCTTTGAGCTTATTATCTAAATAAAGCCGACATGAGTGAAACAACCACTGTAATTATCCCAGTGGGCACTCTTAAAAAGTAAGGCTGATGAGTAAATGAGGAGATCTTATGAATTAGAGGGTAAAAAGATTTTGCCTTTGTCAAAGTCAAGCTGTCTGCAATAAAATGTTTATAGTTCTGCTCAAGTCAGTATCCAGTAGCAGTGATTACAGATGAATTTTGCCCTAAGGGAGAACACATCTTACCAAGTAGGCCTAAGGTGTTGGAATTGGACTTTGACTAATACCTGGGCTTACTTTGTATAATGCTGCAGAATTTTTTTAGTTGTTTTCTCTTTAGACCTAGGCTTTGAAAGGAAAAATAAGTCAGCATCCTTTACATGCAAGCATAGAGTAAATGTGCATTTAGTGGGCTAAGAATTTGAAAGAATCAAACCCAGCAGAGAGAATTACTAAGGTGTTCTGTAAGGCACCTACGGTGTTCTGTAAGGCCTTCTAAACAATCAGAGAATTGCTAAGATGATGTAAAGAACCGGGCTAGGGAGGCTGTGTCTTATATATGAGAATGATGTGAAGAAGCACCGAAGCAAGAATGAATGAACCTTTTGGCATACAGAGTAATGTTTACTATTTAAATGGGAAGGGACAGGGTGACATTTCTGTTGCTTCTATATAAGTATCTTGTGCTCTTACCTACTGAGTGCATCGTTATATGCCGGACAACTAAACACAGGATACAACGAGGAATAAGAGGGTTCCTGTTTCCAAAGAACTCGCAGCCTGGAGTCAGAAAATGTATGTAAACCTGTACACTATGATAAAGCACAGTGCTAAAGATGTGTTCAAGGTTGTAGGAAATCACATAAAAGGAGTACCTAACCTAACGGGAGGAGAGGAGTAAATCAGGAAAGCAGTGGATGATTGCAGCCTTCTTGAAGAAGTGGAAATTGAACTTACCTTAAAGAATGAAGTGGGAAACTTCCTAGGGAAGATGGCAATTGGAATTTTATTGTAGATGTTTAACTTTTTCAAAGCACCAGTTGTTTTGTGTTTCAAAACAACACACGCATGCGTGGAGCATATGCACATATGCAGGCTGACTAATGTTAACAGTAAAAACAACAAAAAAAGGAAAATGTGTAATCTAATGCAATTAAAAAAAAAACTCACAGCCAAGAAACTGGAAAGTATCTTCTGAATGAGGAGTCTCATTTCCCACAGGAACGATTCTAACCCAACCAAATCCTGGTATAAGTCCTTCACGGAAGTATCTCCTAGGTGAGGTCAGAGCCTAGATCTTCTAACAAAATGTGTTAACTGAAGCTTTCCCAATTCTCCTGCAATTGAATTAGATACAAAAATATGGCTAGATCACACAATATTTAGTCCTCAAGTCTAGCCTGGAGTGGGAAAAATTATTTCATAATATCACCAGTGTCCAAGAAGCCATTCACACTGAAGCAGAGCAGATACTCAGGCCCTTCTCTAGACGTGGAGAAGAGATGGTGTAAGAGAAAGAAGCTAAACATTATCTCATCTGAATTTCATTTTCAAAAAACCTGTGGAGCCTTTTTTACTCTTTGACTATTAATGCCCCCATTTGATACATAAGAAAACTGAGGTTTAGAAATGCTAAATAAGTTGTCCTAGGTCACTAGGGGAGGAAACTTCTGGAGTGAGAATTTGACCTCATTCTTAGAAATCCGAAGCTGTCACTTTTTCTCTAAGACGTCATGTTGCTTCCTTGGCTTTCGTAATTACAGCATCTTTCCTTCTCCACTGACAGTGGGCATTGGACTAAGGAAGAAAAAAAATGGGCTAAACGATTTTTTATTTCTTTTTGTATTTCAGTTCTGTGATTAAAGTTTTGGGGAAGATAGAGGCTCTTCTTAGTGCTTAGTTCATCCTGACTCAGCCTTCCAGAGCTGACCTCCTCATCCATGCCCCCTCCTTCTACTGTTCTAAATCCCATCAAATCTGCAAACTCTGCAAATTCTCTTGCACTCTCTTGCTTTTGAAACCTCCCTCAGCATTTTAAAACTTTTCTCACCTGACCCACAAAATTCAGCACTGGCTTATCTTCCGCCATATATTTAGTGCTACTGCTATGTGTGCTCTTTACATTTCTCCAAGCGGTTTGAAGGCCTGAAGTACATGTATGATACTGTAAATTTATCCTTGAACCCCAAAGCACAATGCTGAACAAAGTGTGTATTCTCAATGGATGCTATCACCAGAAACTATACAGGTAACCAAGCCCTTAGTTGAAAGCAAAGCCATGTGTGTTGTCATATCTTACCTACCTACCTACATCTTACCCGATAACTGTAGAGGCCTACAGTGTATGGAATATTTCTATATGCATTATTTTATTTTATACTGCATCAAATATATTTATATGACTTAGTTGTTATAATGACCACAAGTTGTTTACTTTTCAATCCACTTGTTAAGGAATGAAGCAATTACATTTGTTGTTCAGGCCTCTGTATCTTTAAAGGGCTTGGATTTCACACGTCTTACCATTTAGTAACTTATTTTAGCTTGGCTGGAGCTTTTAAAAGATGAAGTTCATTTTATTTGGCAAAGGGTACAATAGCAGCTTCTTCGCCTGAGGCTTTGTGTTGTTAATTAGATTTGCCGCCAGCTCTTCACATAGAAATTGAAGTTGTTCCGGTTTTTCTTCCCCTTTCCTACTTGAGTCTCAATCATAGACCTACTACTATTTGTACCAATTTAAACCTTTTAATTTGATTCTTTGTCAGGTAAGTTTGGGGGTAGTCCTTGTGTTTTTATTGTTAATCTGATGGAAAGGTTTTATGATTTTCCTATATCTGAATAAAATTGGATGTTTAAAGTTATATGTATGGTACAAAAATAATTCTTTCCATAATTGGAGTTTTCTAGTTAAATTTATCTTCCATGAAGTTGAAAATGTCACTGGAGCTATCACAGCTTGTAATACACAGATTATTTTAAAGAGCAGCCATTAGATACAGTAGTTTTGATCACTGTTTCATGATTCTAGCATATTTATCATATTTATTAGATATTTTTATGTAGCTCAAAATAAGTTTATGTTTATTAAGTCCTGGTGGAAATCAGTACAGTTATAGAGTACCTCTGCATGGTTGCAGATATTTGGTAGAGCAAAGGCAGAGGGCAGTGAGTAGAAACTTGGGCTGTAGGGCAGGAGAGAGTCTTTGGGTCACCCAGTCACCAATTATCAGACAAGCAGTCTTCCTCAAGTGACTTAGTCCCTATAAGCCTCAGTTTCCTCTTGTGCATAAGTGAATAACAGTAGTGCCTTGCTCATCAGTTTGTGGTAACATTCAGATGGGATGACAGGTGTCAAGTGTAGCACAGGGACAGGTATAAAGCAAACCCTCGGCTGGGCACCGTGGCTCATGCCTGTAATCCCAGCACTTTGGGAGGCTGAGGCAGGGGAATCACCTGAGGTCAGGAGTTTGAGACCAGCCTGGCCAATATAGCGAAACCCCATCTCTACTAAAAATACAAAAATTGGCCAGGCGTGGTGGCGCATGCCTGTAATTCCAGCTACTCGAGAGGCTGAGGCAGGAAAATAGCTTGAACCCAGGAGATGGAGGTTGTAGTGAGCTGAGATCATGCTACTGCACTCCAGCCTGAGTGACAGAAAACGACTCTGCCTCAAAAAAAAAAAAAAAAAAAAAAAAAAGTAAACCCTCAAGTTTGCTACCTGAGGGACAGAGTGCTTGGGGGGCAGAGTGCAGAGACTGCAGGCCCTGCCGCCTGGCTGTCCCGTGTTCTATTTCTGTGGCTGGTGCACTGTTTCTCTAAGCCTTAGTTTCTTCCTCTGTTGAAAGAGATCATATTACACTGGAGTATTGTTGCAAATACATGAAATAATTTAAGTAAAGCACCTAGAATATTGTGTGGCATTTAGCACGATTTGGACAGATGGTGGCTGTGTAACTTTGTGTGTGAAAAAATATTTACCAAATGAATAAATCAATGCATTTCAGAGGTGGAAACCAGAGATGGCATTTGAGAGGCTCTGGTAGAACAGAGTTTTTGGTTGAGGTGATGTGAAAGAGGAGAAGGAGTCTGTCACCTAGCAATGAGTATCCAAGCAGAAGGGAAAAGAACCTTCTGGAATGTCTTAAATATGCATCTCTTCACTATTCAATGCTAAGACTTTCAATTCTATTGGATTAAGTTGGTCTTTAGGAATGCATTTCTTCCAGGACAACCTGGGTACACACAGTGTCCTCTCCTATAGCACATTAACACATTCTAAAGGGATTTTGGTGCTCAAAGAAAGCCTCACTGTGTAAAATCTAAAATTTCCCAGGTATGAATTTGGGTGATTTATTTATTAGCACCAAACTTTTGATAGCTTTTATTTGTGTTTCTTGTGATTCAATTATGAAATCAAATTGTATGCCTTTTAAAGTTAAAATTAACGTGCTATTGAGAAGGACAAACAAAACAAAAGCTCATTGATTCTCTGAAGAATTTTATACATACCATTTACCTATAACCTAAGAACATAAATGATCTGCTTCACTGGAATAAACAAGATTAATAGACTTAATAAATTCTTGTGAAAATTACTCAACTTACCTTTGGATAGATAACTCGAGTCCTAGGTTTTAAGGTAGCAAATGTCATTTGAAACAGGCACCACATCCCTCAAAGAGGCTTTAGAAGAGAATGTCAGTTAACTGAATCCCTAAAAGTAGTAGTCTAAAACTTCTGTATCATTTGGGAAACTTATTATAAAATGTAATAGTAAGTTATAATACCTTCTAAAATTAGATTTAATTTTTGCAAAGCTATACAAGGAAATAGTTTAAACCATAACCGTTTTACAGGGCTTCTGTTTTCCTCTCCTCCTCCAACCCCCTCTCCCACTCCTTCCCCTTTCCCTCCTTTCTTCTTTATTTTCTTCTCTGTCTCTCTCTCTCTCTCTCTCTCACACACACACACACACACACACTCTTACTTTCTCTTTTTTTATTCTCATATCCTTCTGATATGATCATATTAAACTTTTTGGAGGGACAGCAGTATGATAGTTTGACAAAGTAAAGCATGGGTCTTCGTTCTTCTAATATAAGCTTTCTGTCAGTCCCTCTACTTGTGTCCCCTTTGTAGCCAACTTTCCTAGCAATGTAGAAGATCTGACATGTGAATCAACTTACCAGTAAGCTTTCTTCATTCAGAGCTCAGGCAATTGCCTTCCTGGGATCTGGTTAAGCAGTCATTCGTTATCCATCAGTTTTCCAGATATCACCTATCTGCTGTTATTTAATTTCTCTCTCTCTCTCTCTCTCTCCGCCCCCCTCTCCCCCGTGTGTGTGTGTGTGTGTGTGTGTGTGTGTGTGTGTGTGTGTGTAATGTTTTGGGAGTTGTTTCATTAATGAGACTGATAGCATTCTACTCGATAACTTCCCCAAAACTAAAACCTAAAATTCCTCTGACAAAACAAATAATAATAATCATGCCAAATTTTGTTGTACTGTTTTCCCAGGTTCCACACACTATCTTTTCTCACCTTGTGTAGATTTTCTTGTTTTGTTTTAACATTAGAAGGGATAGGTAATATCATAATGTGATTTAAAACATAGGCTTTGAAGTAAAATGACCAGAGACAGGTACCTCAAATTACTAATTTTCTGATATTGAGAATGGTATTGAATAGACTTTCTGAGCATGATTTTATCATTTGTAAAGGTGAAATAACAATAGTACTTTACTTAGAAAATTGTTGGGAGGATCATCTGAGACAGCATGCATGTAAAGGTCGTGTCTTCATGGACTAAATGACCTGTGGTTTTTCTTTTTCTTTCTTTTTTTTTTTTTTGAGACGGAGTTTTGCTGTTGTTTCCCAGGCTGGAGTGCAGTGCCGCGATCTCGGCTCACTGCAGCCTCCACCTCCCAGGTTCAAGCAATTCTCCTGCCTCAGCCTCCCGAGTGTCTGGGACTACAGGCGCGTGCCACCACACCCAGCTAATTTTGTATTTTTAGTAGAGACAGGGTTTCACCACGTTGGTCAAGCTGGTCTTGAACTCCCAACCTCAGGTGATCCACCCGCCTCCGCCTCCCAAAGTGCTGAGATTACAGGCGTGAGCCACCACGCCCGGCTGGTTTTTCATGTTATTGTTCATTCTCATTGTCATCATGCTTTGTCTCCCTTTCCTTTCACATCCCTACTCTTCCTTCACCACATAAGCACACCCAGATAGGAGTTTTGAACTCAGGGTCTGTTCCTTTTTCTGCGTCCTCACCACAGGTCCTGGCACATGGTAGGAACAAAAATATTGTTTTAATTTATTCCATGAATGAATTAATATTTATTAGTGTCAAGACTAAAAGGAGTGGGCAAGGAGAGTAACATACAATGTTAGGAATGACTTTTAATGAATAATGTTAGCAAAGTTCACAATGACAACTTTTTTTTTTTTGTTTTGAGACACAGTTTTGCTCTTGTCACCCAGGCTGGAGTGCAGTGGTGCAATCTCAGCTCACTGCAACCTCCGCCTCCTGGGTTCAAGCGATTCTCCTGCCTCAGCCTCCCAAGTAGCTGGGATTATAGGTGCCCGCCACTGCGCCCAGCTAAATTTTGTATTTTTAGTACAGATGAGGTTTCACCATGTTGGCCAGGCTGGTCTCGAACTCCTGACCTCAGGTGATCCACCCTCCTCAGCCTCCCAAAGTGTTGGGATTACAGGCATGAGCCACCACGCCTGGCCAATGACTATATTTTAGTTAGTATTATTTTAGATACTAAGATAGTAACTTTAGAATACATTTTCTTAAAGAAGCTTCTGCAATATTAACAATATGTAAAATCTGCAGTAGTGACAAGGCATCATTAACTAATTACATCTTTCCAAAATGTGTTCACAGAATCAGCTAGCAATTGTTTTTCAAGTGGAATTGAATTATGTGTATAATACTAACAACTGCAAACATTAATATGAAAAAGCACAAATAGGTGTTTGAAAATTTTTTGAATAATTGTTTCTAATTATTGAGGGTTCCCCACCCAAGGTAGGCACTGGGATCACCATTTATTTTATTTTGGTTTAGTATACATAACATAAAATTTACTATTTAACAATCTTAAAGTGTACAATTCTATAGTATTAAGTACATTCACATTGTTCTACAACCATTACCACCATCAATCTCCAGAACTTTTTATCTTCCTCCACTTAAAATCTGTACCCACTAAACACTAATTTCTCATGACCTTCTCATAACCAACTTTTCATTTCTGCACAGTTTTATGAATTCAGACTAAAAAATGTACATGCCAAGATCAACAACTGCTTACCATGCATCCACAAGTATGTCTGATAGGGGAAAGCATATGTCCTCAATTGGGAAATAGTTAAAATATTTATAATTTTGCTTAGGAATAACACATGGGTTTTCCTTTTTTGTCAATGTTATCCTAAGTCATCTTCTCTTGAGCACTTTTCAAAACCAGTTCGAACAACCAGCCAAGAATAGAATTAAAAAGGAACTAGGATTTTCAGGACCAACAAGGTATTCTAAGGCCATTTGCATTTCTCCTTCTAATACACTTCAGATACGCTCAACTAAAATATTAAGGACCATTTCTCTAGTAGGCACAGAAATCAGGGAACATTACTCTTTGCATAATTGAAGTTTATTCAGATTATGGAAGGAAATGAAGTGGGTGCCACACCAGGGTTCATTCCCTGCAAGGATTGAGATGATGAGTTAGGGAGGAGTCCCAGCCTTGCTATGCCACTTCTTCTAAATTAACATTGGCCAGTTTGGAGAAAAAAATTTGAATTGTCAATACAATCAAAATTTGATGGTGCTGTAGCTTCTCACATGGCACTGCTGTTCTTGGGGACTAGCATCCTGGGGCCCTCACTGCTCTGAGAGAGGCCAGCCTGACTACCAGAGGGAGGTTTGTGGGGTTTGCTTCTTGCCAGGTTCCACTCTCAGCTGTGGTTGCTACAGCACACAAGAGAGATCAGCTGCCCTCATGAACGGAGGTGCCTACATGCAGTTGTGATGTTCTGCCTACATTTTTTTTCTTTCTCCACATTAACCTGGTCTCCCAACATTGCTAATGAAAAAAAAAATAGAATAATACCTTTCTCTTCTTTTGGCTCAGATAGAAAGAAATTAACAGAAGCCACACATTCTTTTCCAGAGCTCAATCAAGCTATCGATATCAGACTAACTGATTTCGTTCATGCATTCACTCATTCATTTAATCAACAATTGTTTTAGTGGCCTCTATGTGCCAGTCACTATTCTGGGAACTGGGAACCCGGCAGTCAACAGGGAAAGTTCCAGCTTAAGTATTAGTGGAAGGAAATAAACTAGTAGAAGGAAAGTGCCACAAATAAAATTACACAGACAATCCCATCTACAATAGCTACAAAAAATAAAATACTTAGGAATAAAGTTAACCAAAAAAATAAAAGAAATAAACACTGGAAACTCTAAAATATTAAGGAAAGAAATTGAAGAAGACATAAATAAATGGAGAGATAGACTGTGTTCATGTATTGGAAGAATTAATATTGTTAAAATGTTCATGCTACCCAATGTGACCTATAGATTCAGTGCAGTCTCTATTAAAATTTCAATGTCATTTTTCATAGAAATTAGAAAACTTTCTAAAACTCATATGGAACCACAAAAATTCCCAAATAAGCCAAGGCAATTCTAAGCCAAAAGAACAAAGCTGGATGTATCACACTACCTAATTCCAAATTATACTACAAATACTAATTTAAAAGCATGGTTCTGGCATAAAAATAGACACATTGTCAATACATTAAAAACTTTGTGTTGTACATGTTAAAAAATGTACTTTATAAAAAAAAAATTTAAAAATAGACACATTGACCAATGGAACAGAATAGAGGCCCAGAAAAAAGCTCGCGTATGTACATTGATTTTCAACAAAGGTGCCAACAACATACAATGGGAAAAGAATAGTCTCTTCAATAAATGATGTCAGGAAAACTGTATATCCACATGCAGAACAATGAAATTGGACCCTTATCTCACAGCATATACAAAAATCAACTCAAAATGGATTAAAGAATTAAACGTAAGACCCCAAACTGTAAAACTGCTAGAAGAAAATACAGGGGAAAAACTACACAACCTTGGTCTGAACTGTGATTTTTCTTTTATTTGACTCCAAAAATGCAGGCAACAAAAGCAAAAAAGTAGAGAAATGGGACTGCATCAAACTAAACAGCTTCTGCACAACAAATGAAACAATGTACAGACTGAGGAGATATCCTAGAGATTGGGAGAATATATTTGTAAGCCACACATCGGATAAGTGGTTAATATCCAATATATATAAGAAACTCAAACAATTCAATAGCAAGAAAACAAATGACCTGATTAAAAAGTAGGCAAGGGACCTGAATAGACATTTCTCAAAAGAAGTCATACAAATGACCAACACATATATGAAAAAAAATTCAATTTCATTAATCATTAGAGAAATGAAATCAAAACCACAATGATTGTTACCTCACACCTGTTAAAATGGGTGTTATCAAAAAAAAGGTCATTGGCAAGGATGTGGAGAAAAGGGAACCCTTGTACACTGTTAGTGGGATAAGTAAATTAGTCTAACCAAACTAGATGTAGGTTCCTCAGAAAATTTAAAAATAGAATTATTATATGATCCAGCAATCCCACTTTTTGGTATTTACCCTGAAGATTTGAAATCAGCGTGTCAAAGGGATATCTGCATATCTGCGTATCCATGTTCACTGCAGCATTGTTCACAATAGCCAAGTTATGGAATCAACCTGTGTGTCCACCAACCGATGAATGGATGATGAAATTGTGATATATATATACAAACACACGCAATGGAGTACTATGCACTTTTAAAAAGAAAGAAATTTAATTGTTCGTGACAACATGAATAGAACTGGAGAATATTAAGTTAAATGAAATAAATCAGAAACAGGAAGACAAATACTACACATTCTCACTTTGTGTGGAATCTGAAACAATCTAACTTACAGAAATAGAGAGTGGAATGATGGTTACCAGAGGCTGAGAGGTGGAGTAACGGGGAAATGATGGTCAAAGGGCACAAAGCCTCAGTTAGATAGGAGGAATATGGGTTGTTGTTTTTCTTTTGAGATTTATTGCATAGCATCGTGAATATAATTAAAAATAATGTATTGTACATTTCAAAATCACTAAGGAAGTGAATTTCAAATGTTCTTACCATGCAAAATGATAAGATTTGAGTTGATAGATATGTTAATTGGTCTGATTTAATTATTCCACATTGTATTCATATACCGTAATATAACTTTGTATCCCATAAACATCTACAACTATAATTTGTCAATTTATAATAAATATTTTAATTAAAAAATTAAAGAGGATAAAATGATCAGAAGTCAAGTGAATATTTTTGGATTGGGTTGTTTGCAAAGGAGAGATAACCTTTGATCTAAGAATTCAATGACAAAACAACCCTAACATTGGAAATAGGAGAGAAAGCTTTCTTAAAAGAGAATGGCAGAAAGCCCTTGGTGTGCAAGAGTATATAACAAATCCTTACAAGTCAGTAATAAACCTATCATTCCGGAGGCAATGACAGAAAAATGTTTTAACATATGAGAACTCAAAGTGTATAACCATGTACACATAAAATCGTGAAAAAGACACTGTGCCATCTAGACATACTCAGAAGGGGGAGACACTTTAAGAGCAGAAAGAGGGGTGATCAGTAATACCAGTAGAGCTCAGAATCAAGTCTAAACTATTATTGCTGTTAGTGTGGCTGTAAGGCTTAAAACAAATATAAAAAAATTTCTAGAGTATTGCAAGAGTTTTTTTAATTGTAAAATCAAAAGAGGCGTGTAATTGTGTTTGGAGAATGAGTTTGTGGGTATATCTGTACATAGGGTGGAAATAGGTTTTAGGGCAAAGCGATCAGTAAAATTTGCTCAACACTTTGTCTTGCATGTGATATTACTAGAGATTCAAACATTTTACGATCTACAGATAAACCATAGTAGAATATGTTTTGTGTGCATAATTTATAAGTGGCAGGAAAACATTTAAACATGATCATTTTATCAAAATAAGACAAAATATGTATTAAAACCGTAATCACATGGCATTAAATAAGGTAAATAATAAGTTTAAATATTGTTATTGTCATGGATTATCATTGTGGATTAAATTCCTTTGCTAAAAGACAACACTGTTAAATTGAATCAAGTATTTCTCTATATGCTTTTGTATAAAAAGGACACACTATTTGCAAATAAAGATATGGGCAAAGCTTTATCGCACAAATGAGAAATAAAATTTGTTAGTACAGATGAGATTGCTTTTTTTTGGATATTCTAAATAGGTTTTGCTGGTACATAGCAAAGCTATCGATTATTTGAAAGTATGAATTTACAGATTTCTTATTAGTTTTAATAATTTTCCAATTGATTTGATTCTAGGGATTCCTTAGAGTGCCGTGTAACTTTTTATTGTGATAAATAGTTAAAAATATCACTTTTATACATCATACTGTAGATGATGAATTGCCTAAATAAATTATAGTTTATGGGAATATTTTACAGCCATTAAGACCTGATACTTGATATTGTCCTAAGGTAACCTTCTGGTATTTTTTTGGGTTTTTTTTGTGTGTGTTTTTTAAATAAAATCTTGCAGGGAGGAATACAGAACATGTATTAATAACTTAATTTTTTCACTCTCTTTTATATTTGCTGAGTAATTTTTATGACAAGTAAGCACAATTTGAAAAAGCAAGACATTTCTACTTAGTGACAGTGTGACAAAATGGGCTGTTTATTTTCATAGATGCTCTGTACAGATGATTATTTTTGGCTCAGCCAAGTAATATAGTATTTGAAATTGAGGAAACTCTTCTAATTTACACTAAATTATGGTTGTGAGTGCAGAGTTTGTACTACTATTAAATATTTGAATTAAAAAACTCAAACACATGAAAGTGATTTCTTCAAAGAAATCTTAATTCTTTTAGAGATAGATCTGTTGAGTGTTCTTTCAAAATGAATTTGTGTTAGCAGGGCACTGTCAAATGGAGCTACTGTTACTAGAAACATATGAACAGAGTATGTTTTGTGGTTTGTAAATCTTGGTGTGCACTGGAATTACATGAATGGCTTATTAAAGCATAAATTGCTGAGCTCCACCCCAGAACTTCGGATTCAGTGGATCTGGGCTGGGGCCCAAGAATTTGCTTCTATTTTTTGGTTTGTTTTTTTTTTTTTGTCTTGAGACAGAGTCTCCCTCTGTCGCCCAGGCTAGACTGCAGTGGCGTGATCTGGGCTCACTGCAAGCTGTGCCTCCCGGGTTCACGCCATTCTCCTGCCTCAGCCTCCTGAGTAGCTGGGACTACAGGCACCTGCCACCACGCTCGGCTAATTTTTTTGTATTTTTAGTAGAGATGGGGTTTCACCATGTTGGCCCGGATAGTTTTGATCTCTTGACCTTGTGATCTGCCCACCTTGGCCTCCCAAAGTGCTGGGATTACATGCGTGAGCCACTGCGCCAGGCCAAGAATTTGCTTCTTTTTTTTTTTAATTTATTATACTTTAAGTTTTAGGGTACATGTGCACATTGTGCAGGTTAGTTACATACGTATACATGTGCCATGCTGGTGCGCTGCACCCACTAACTCGTCATCTAGCATTAGGTATATCTCCCAATGCTATCCCTCCCCCCTCCGCCCACCCCACAACAGTCCCCAGAGTGTGATGTTCCTCTTCCTGTGTCCATGTGTTCTCATTGTTCAGTTCCCACCTATGAGTGAGAATATGCAGTGTTTGGTTTTTTGTTCTTGCGATAGTTTACTGAGAATGATGATTTCCAGTTTCATCCATGTCCCTACAAAGGACATGAACTCATCATGTTTTATGGCTGCATAGTATTCCATGGTGTATATGCTTCTTTAACTATTCCCCAGGGCTGATGTGGGAACACACTTTGAGAACTTCTGATGTTAATTTAGAAACTGAGGAGGGTCTCAGATTACAGTTGACCCTTGAACAACGTGGGTTTGACCTGCACAGATTTGTGTATACGCAAATTTTCTTTCACGCAAACACAGATTGAAAATGCAGTATTCGCGGGGGATGCAAACCTCGCATCTAGAAAGGGCTGACTTTTAGTATATTCAGGTTCCTTAAGGCGGACTGCGGGACTTGGGTATGCACGGATTTTGGTATAGGTGAGGGTCATGGAGCCAATCGCCCGCATATAACTGAACTCTACTTGCAAGCTAACAGGTTAGCCTTGCACAGTTTTATGCATATACTGACAGAAGACACCAGAGCCCGGGGCAGAGACACAGAGCCTTATGACTCACAGAAAAGCAGCAGCCAGAGAACTGTCTTCCCTCTGGCTTGTGGTTCTAGTTCCCAGTCCTTTCATGGCGATGCTGTTAAGAGTCAAAAGTTTACCTGCGTTTGCATTAGGTTTGCATCATGGGAGAGGAACCCCCAAATTAGGAGAGACTAAACTTTTATGGGCTACTCGCACCTCTGCCTTGCCTGAGAAAGAGCAACAGCGATAGATAAAGAGAGAGAGAGAGATTGAGAGAGAGAGAGAGGAGAAATTAATTATCTGTTATACCAGAATGTAAGCCAATCTCATCCGGAGAATAGAAAGGAGAGAGCCTTGTCTCCAGATCTCTCCCGTGCTGTCTATCTTAATGGAGACATTACTCTCCGACTTCCAAGGCTGTCTGTTAAGCAAACATCGTTGCAGTACCCTTTGCTCAGAGGCTCAGGATCATACTAAAATGTGAAAGTAACCAAGGATAATAAAATAACCAGGGATAATTGTTTCCCAACAGTAAGTATAGAGGATATGTTACAATGTCAGCTATTTTATATTTCTAATTAAGTATCTTTACCATTGTCTCTTCATGAATAAGTTTTAGTCATAAAATTTTGTTGATTTTTCCATGTGGATATTATATTTCAATAAGTTTTTCCCATGGCATGGAGCATCTTAGGCACCACCAGACATTGATGGTTTTCTACAGGTCATGGCTCAGTGTGGTGGGAAGAGAGGATGTCTTCAGATTCACCTTTATGGGACTCCCGTCTCTGCCCTTTCTTGGCATCTTACCTTGATGCTAATCCTTACCTAAATCTCTCTGAGCCCCAGGTGCCTCATTTATAAAATTGGCATATCTTCCTTATACTGTTGTTGAAGATAAAAACAAAATTTATCCACCATTTTCTATAGCATCTACTATAAAAAGGGTGTTCAAAAATTATAGTTATTATGGGATGCATAACAGTCATAGGTCCTCTTTACAGACCTGTTCCACTCTTAATTTAGGTGAAGTACCTGTCAGGTTCAAGTGCCATTACCCGAAAAATAACTCCAGATGATGCATCACTTCTGGGGAAGTGCTATTTGGTGATGAAAGATGTTGGAAGTTTAAATCCATCCATTGCCTGTTCAGAAAGTGGCTACTTTTCCAGGCATAGGATAGCTGCTTGGTCAGATGCCACCCGCTCTTGTCTTTCAGTGCACAGGTAATGGGAGAAGACAGGAAAATATGGGTTCTGATGGCAATAGCCTGGCCTCAGGAATATAGTTTCAGTTGGTTATTTATTCTTTTGATGCTGAAATTGCCAGCATCTAGAGGTAAAGAATTACTTTGGAACAAAAAATGTTTTGTCCACCAGAGAATGTAGATGTTACAGAGCTATTAATCAAGACAGCCAATCTGAAAGTGGTTTTAACAACAGGATTTAGGAGAGAAGGAAAACTGGAATTAAACTATAAAATGACTCAAGGTTGAAGGAGGATGAACTAGCTGAAATACAGATTTTAGAAATTCAACAAATTGTACAGGTATAACACTGTGAATGCAAGCACGTGGTTCATTTCAGTGGTCTAGTTTTTCTGTTCATTGCTAAAATGTTTCTAAGAGTGGCCCTCCTTTAACCTGCTGTGTCTTTTCCAACAATGTGGATCTACTTTGTCACTTCTCCTCTTTATTTGTGTGTGTGTATGTGTTTCTGTGTGTGTGCACCTGTGTGTACACCAGCTTCAGGCTGTGAGAGTTATAAAGGTGAGTTACACAATCTCGGTCTTCAGAAAATGTACTGTTTACTAGAAGGTTAAAGGAAGGCTGTGTGCTTAATTATAATAAGGCAAGTTCTAACAAAATTAAGACGCAGGGTGGTGGGGCCATAATGTGTGACTAGATTCATAGAAGGTTGCTTGAATGTTGTATATTTGCTAAGATCCCAGATGATGAAATGAGAAGCACAGTTTTTATGCTTTCTCCTTACTAACCTTGTGCTGGTTATACTTTTTTAAAACTGTTACTTGATGTTGCAATGGTGTAATCCAGTGAGAATAGATGACTGGCTCAAAGTAAGCACTCAATAAATATTGACTCTGTTGACTCTCATTACTTTAATCATTAGTATCTTTAAATACACTTAATAAAAGCCTTTCTTAACAAGCATAGCTGGAGGCCTTTCAGGAAACAATAAGATGATAATAACTAACACTTACCGAGCACAAATTTGTGTTTTACACACTCTGCTAAGCACTTTACTTACTTTTATTTGGTCTTATAAACAGTGCTAAGAGGTAGATATTATTTTTGTGTCCACTTCACAGATAATGAAATAGAAGATCAGAGAGTATATGTGATTTGTCTCAGGTTGCATAGCTAGGAAGTAGCACAGCCAGATGAAATGGTGCTAGCTCATTTAGTATTATAGGTCCTTGACCTCCATTTATTTTTGTGTGTGTTTGTTTTACTGCTTTGTTCCCACCCATGAACACTGCTAGAAAAATTAAACTTTTGGTTAATCTATTCTTTTAGTATCTCAACACTCTTTTTTTAAGCTTCTAAGTGCTAGACATTGTGCCCTGGTGGAAATAAGACATGATATCTACTTTAGAAACACAATTCAGTGCAACCCAACCATTTTATCGAGGCCCATCTAAGAATCTTGCACAGGGAACACCATTAGTCTACTGAAGAAACCAGACATATAACCAAATACCCCAATGTGGTGTGGTGAGCACTAGAATGCAGGCAAATATGGACCCTTTTAGAGCAAAGGGAGAAAACATAAAGAAACAGATGAATTTCATGTCTGCACCAACTGGGTACCACACATCTTTATGATGCAGAAAGGAGACAGGGAAATACTGGGTAGAAGAGGGCAGTTCCCCAGCAAAAGCCCCACCCTCTAGCCTGGATACAGGACGGGCATTCCTGTTTTCATGCCCAAAAAGTTGCCTTTTGACCTGCCACACACCCTGTCCTGTACCCGTATAAACTCCGAACCCCAGGCTCCAGGAGCAGATGAGGAGACAGGAAACAAGGAGATTAGCAAATTGGATGGCAGAACAATGCAGCAGAGGAAAGAAGAGAAGGACTGTTAGGAGGAGTTCAGCTGGGGATGGTCAGAGAATCAGCCAGTGGATGGCCAAGCTCCAGGGGAAGATGATCTTCCCACTCCATCCCCTGTCCAGCTTCCCATCTATCCTGCTGAGTACCACCTCCACCACTCAATAAAACCCCCACCTTCATGCTTCAAGTCCCTGTGTCACCTGATTCTTCCTGGATGCTGGATAAGAGCTCAGAATACAGAAAGCTGTCACATTGGCCCTCTGCCCTTGCAGAAAGGCAGAGGGTCCACTAAGCCAGTTAACACTTGGACAGCAACACTAGAAGAGCACACTGTAACATGTGCCCACTTGGGTTTTGGGAATCACAGAAACTCACCCCTAGACACTGCTGTGGGGCGGGACCCCAAAAGCTCTCGCTCTGGTTCCTGCACCTGTTCATCTGCATGCTCCACCTCTTGTAAGGGCTTTGAGCTCATAGCAGCCAAGAAGAGAGCCATACCCCTGTCACACATCCTGTGAGGGGGACCAGGGAACTCTCCCATTTCACTTATACTCACCTCTGAATGATGGCAGAGGACATGTGTGGTCTCCCAGGCCACCCTGACTCTCAACCCTGTGGAATCAGGGGTGCTCTCAAGGAGGTGGTGACATTGGAGTTGTATCCAGAAGGATAAGTAGTAAATATTACAGAAGGCATTTAGCTGGGAATATAACATAACAAGTGTGGTCAGCTCTGGAAAGAATGTATAGTTTGGCCTGACTGGAAAATAGTGTATTTTCGGAAGAATGAGGAGGCAATATGGTGGTGAAAGTTGTTTAGAAGCAGCTGATAAAAGGTATTGAATCATACCAAGATAGATTCTGGAATCACAAGTGGGAAACAAAGGTTATGTCCCAAAAGAAAAAAAAGGAGGGGTTACAAGATACCCCAACTTTCTGTTCAATTAAACTCACTGGAATTTCTAACACACGGATTTGCGTATAGTTTGAGATGGGAGATAAAGTAGAATACCAAGTTTAAAAGATACAAAGTTTTGGCAGGTAGGAAAGTCTAAACATGGATTAAAGAAATAAAGTAAAAATATATTACTTTTAAGTGATCAATCTCATTCTTAAAAGCTTAATTATCTCTGGTGGAGGTTGGGTGGAGGTGAGGAAGGAGTGTGGGGACAGGGACAGGGTAGATGGGAAATGGGCTACAGAAAACCCTTGAATTATACGTTATGCACTATAGTTGTTAATTATTTTAAATGCGATAAGGATTCTTCTGAGCTAAAGTTTTTTGTCATAAAGATATTCATTCTATATTCAGGAAAACAGAGATAAACATAACCTCTTTACCAAATACCAAATGGTCTTGTACATATCTGAATGAAAATGAGATTTAGTAAGGACATACAGTCTCAAGAACATGGTATCCTGTGACCTAATTGTTTTGTCTTTGCATACAGAAATCTCTGAGAGGAAGTTCTGCTTTTACATGATTCAGTATTGTTTTGGAGTGCAGTTTAATCTGATTTTGCAAAAAGCAATGTTCTTATTTTGATCATTGTATCTATGATCTCTACTAATATCATTGAATTAATCACATAAACTGGATCTTCTCTGTCCTTTCTCTGACAAATGAGGAGACTTGTTTCAGAGCCAAACTTGACCATCCACTGAGTCTGCCACAGGTAGTTTTTAGAGATATTGCTGCAGGCAGTCTTTTCTCTGTTCCAGAATGGTATACATGTAGTCATCACATTCTTCATTATTGGAACCGGATCCCACCTTTGTTCATTTGCTTCGATCTTCTTGCTCTATGAGAGAAGGCAGACATTTCTGTGGTCATTTCCAGACATAGAATCATAATCACCTTTGTCCTTAAACAGCTCCTTGAACTTCCACTGATTTCATCTCCGTTTCCTTGTGTTCTTTGGAACACTGTGCGTATTGTAATCACAGCCTTAGCTAAATAGGTAAGTAAATGTCAACCTTTCAAAGTTATCACCTATAAAGAAATCCTCAAGAGAACTATAATGGATCTTCTCTGCTCACTCATGTTGTTGGCAGTTCCTAGGAAGATTGGGACAGGGATCTGCTAGGTATCAATCACATATTGATTTTGTATTCAGCTTCTTTGATAAGTTGTTTGGTCCCATCTCACACATTTCTTACCAACTTTCTAACTTGTTTCTCCTGTCTGATTTCTATTTCCCAGTGGAGAGAAAAGACTACCCTTGAAATTCTATCTGGCCTAATACTTAGTTGCAAGAATTTTTAGTTTGTGTGTGTATGTATTTAACCTTCAAGCCACATTCCTGGAAATATATTGCTTTAAAGATGTAGAAATTATTTATTTCAAATACATAATTAAAGAGCAATCTTTGTAATAGATAATTTTCTTCTAATTTCTGAAATAATAAAAATTAGTAAAGTATATTATAGTATGAGCAAAGATAAATTTTAAAATGTGATGTTGTAAGAGATTATCCAACAACATAGGAAATGCTCATATTTTACTACATAAAAAATTTGCTAAAATACAATCTGGTGATCTGACTTTAAAATATACATATTTTCAAATGAAAAAAAAACTTGGTAGCTGTGGCAACCATGGGACATTTTGATTATGGCTGATTCTATCTGCTTTTTGTTTTTATCTCTGTTTTCCAAAAATAGCTATATTTTGCTTATTTTAAAAATTAAACAATGATAAAGTTGAATTTTTTTGTAAACAGATTCATTTTTTGTTACTCTGGACCATTTTTATGGTTGCTAATGCTGCCTAATTAGGGCAATTCCATATTGCTTATGCTATTCAATTTTGAACAATTGAGTTCATTAATGGCAGAATACAGATTGGAAATATCTATTTGTAATGTTTTAAATGAAAGTCATCTAGCAGTGATTTCTGTAGATTGCTGGATTTCTAGTTAAAATAGTTATTGGGCATCTACTGATTCACGGTGTGTATGTGAGAATCTAACAAATGTCAACAGTACCCCAGAGAATTCTAATGTAGAACCCAAATTTGCAACTTCTAGTCTATAGGCAGATTTGACAAAACCGTTTCCCTTTCTAACTTTGTTTTTATGCAATTCAAACATTTTTTCTTTTCTAGCGCTCTTCCTTCAAGATCGATGCTTCGTACTATTTCTCACATTTATAATTATCAATATTCATTAAATTTATAAGTGTGTATAGGATTGGCACCTTAGTAGACCATAGGCTTCCTTTGCCAGCTGAAATTTTAACAATAAACACAATATAAATTAATAGTGAGACATAAAGTATTATATAGCATCTTATTTCTCATGGTAGCTACAACTGTACCTACTTTATTGTCATAAGTGAGACCTACTGATGATATTAAAAATATATGTATGTATGTATAAAATAATCCAAATGTGTGTATGTATGTATGTATAAAATAATCCAAAATTTATTATTTAAGAAACTGCCATATATGTATACATGACATACCTGGTAACAATTGGAATTTGGCAAGATAGCTTTCACTGGACTGTCTTGTTGTGGAAAGTTCTATAAACAATATGCTTAATGAATATTTAATTGAGTGAATATTTAATAGTGTTTTGTGATAAAGGCCACACCTATATACATAACACCATAAAACCAAGCAGGAAGAGCCATGATGACGCAGGGTTACCCCTCTCTGGACAAAACCAAAGAAATGCCAGTAGCCCTGTACTTATTTGTACAAAGTCCTTCCACTCATTTTCTAATGAGTCTTGACATCTACTCAGTCTGTATTACAGTTTCCATTTATATTATCTGCCTGAACTGCACCAAGACCAGGAAGCCCAGATGTCATCATAAATACCATCACCCATAATATAAATATTCCAATTAGATTCCTTCTATTTTCAACATCTACCATTTTGAGCTAACAGGAAATATTTGTATGAAAATGAAACCTAGATTCTAAGGTCTTCCTATTCCTCCCCTTACTATGCTTTTGTTTTTTAAAAAGATTAATAATATTCAACTGCATTTCAGTTTGTGTTATCAAATGCTCATTTTCTTATTCACACAAATAAGAACTATCAAAACACACTGAGCACTCCATACAGGGCACTTCACATCAGGGTGGCCAGAAGTTCATTACAGATTGAAAGCGTGAAAAAGATAGACCACATGTGGGTTTGGTTTTTCTTTTCACGTTTTTTAGAAAATTTTCATTTTCCCTCCCTTTTCAATGCTCATAACTTGATATTAAATCAAAATACTTTAAACTGTAACCTCAAAAAATCTGAGTAATCATTGACAGCTCAAGCATATGGCCTTTTCTTGTTTTACTGTTATTGGACTTTAATCAACAATTTAAATCTTCACCATTGGGAAACTGAAAATAGTTCTAGACTGTCCGTCTTTGATGAATTCTAAAAGATGACTCGAGACAGACTGAACTTCTCCCCGACAGTGACCGTGAACCTTCTATCTGTGCACTTAAGAGCAGTTGCCTGCCTTGCCATGCGGAGTCCACGTTACCTTTCATCGCCACATATGTGTACACAGCTATTGTCTCCTGGTAACCGAGAAAGAAGGGCTGATAGTTAGATTTTACAGATTATCTCAACTAATATTAGTTTTATAGAATGTTCCATTCTCTGTTTTACACCCATATTCTTTAAATTGCACCTGCAGAATGCATTCTCACTTGAGTTGTTTTTGATAATCTAAGTATTTCTCCTGATGCGTATTCTTTTTCTATTGATTTTGAAACCGTGTGCATAATACCTAGTATATAAATGCTAACAAATAAAAAGTATTTTTTGCAAGATTTGAAATGGTCACATTCATCTTCCTGATGACAAGCACAGAGACAGTAAATTTCTAACAGCAGTTCAAGCTACTGTGTTTGAAAAGCTTGCAGGGGAAATGAAATATACAAAATTTACCAGATGTAGTAGCACTTCTATAAAATAACTTCTGCCATTATTTCCTTTTTTACATAGAATGTTACATAAGAACAAACTAAGAAAACCAGAATATGCTTTTCAAAAGATGAAGAGTCTCAAAGATAAAAATTGAAAGGAGACAGAAAAATTCTCTTAATACATGAATGTTGTAATTGGGTGCATAAATGATTTATACCATTTACTGTACAGAGCTCTTATAATTATGCAAAAGCTAGGTTTCAAAATAAGTACAATTGTTTCTAAGTTCAGGAATGACTAAGAGGGATTTAAACTCATAATTCTAGGACAGATGCATTGCCACCTTAAAAATTTAAAATTTAAACATTAAAATTAGGTTTACTCATTTCCTCATTTTGCTTTCTAATTAAGTTTTTAATTTTTCATGAAAAAAAGTTTTCTTTCTTTTAAAATCTGTTGAAGGAAATACCTCCACTCCTACTACCCTCCTACCACCTCCATTGAAAATCTCCATGAAGAACATTTTAACAGTTACGGAATCAAATTTGGCTACTTTGGGTATTCACATGGATGTTGGAAGAGTTGACACAGTCAGAATTCATGGAACAATCTGTGATTTTGACCATATTTTCAGCAGCACTTTCATCATGTTTTATTTTTCTGATTTCAAATAACTCCTGTCATTCTTCAGAAAATAGAAAACTGCCCAACACATGCTCATCTCTGGCCACACAAGCTTTTCCATTTTGTCACTTACTTTTCCATGCATCTTCCTGGTTACTGCTGCAAACGCAGGTAGAGAATGATTCACCCTTTGCAGAATGCTGCCATAACCCTCCCTTCCACCCTAGACAAACACACAAGAAAGAACAATGGCACATAAGAAAAATCTGGTCCCATCTTCATTCAGCCAGTCCTTCTTTGTTCCTAGGAGAGTGAGCAGCTTGCCCTCAGAAGGCTCTGAAATAGGTCAGAACAGGGCAATATTTCAGTCATCTCCAACAACACTCCTGCCCTGGGCTGAAGATTTATCTGTTATTCCGTTTTCATTTTCATATTTGTCCAGACAGTTAACACAATAGAGTAAGACAGGAGAAGTTTTACAATGGGTGCCACATGACAGAACAGAGGCCAAAATACCCAGCCTCTACATCCAACTCCCCAGATTAGAAGACAGACCTCCCTCTAGCATCATTTTATCTCCCCCAAAGAAATTAAAGTTAAAAATGAAAACCTGTTATGCAAATCAAATCCCAATTACACCAAAGACTAAAATTCTGCCCTCCCAATTTATTTTTCCACTTAGTCGGAGGCAGATGATGAGCTGAGCAGCAAGCGGATTGATTTTAAGCTGTCTTCTAGTGTGCCCCACGTTGAAATGATTCTAACCCCTAAAACATTCAAGTGTCTCCCTCTTTCTCCTTTTTTCCCCCTGCGAGAGCTGTGCAACACATGAAAACATGGCACAGCCAGACCCACCCATGAAATTGCAAAAACACAAGCAAATCCTCAGGGCCTAGAGCAGTCATCCAGGAAAACTGATATACATTTGAATTAATACATATTTTTAACTGGAGCTGCCCTTCAGATAACAATCATGGAACCAGGTAGAGCTTTTGAGTTCTTTGAAAAAACGAACATATAACAGCCATAAAGGAAAAGCTAAAATTCTCTTGCTTCTGGCTTTTGCATGGTACTCGTCAGTCCTTTCCAAGTTTCTGGAGTCTGTGACTTGTTAATTGAAACTCCTTTGGGAGAATTTTTCCATTAAAACATTAATTGTGACACTATGCCTCCCATATCCTTAGAGAAAATCCCCAATGCCTAGTGCTACTTTCTTGTAGAGTGGAAATGAAACCTCATCTGCCTTATTGCAAAATTTAACATTTGTCAAGTTGCCACCTTTATTCTCCTGACCTGACTCAGTTTCTGTCTTTGACTTAATTCTTAACACAAGCCTGTAAAATGTTTACTCTCTTCTCAGTACCCCAAGGTGACATGTATACTGAGGCAGCCTCCTCTGCCTTTGTTAGCAGGGTACCCGCTCTTTTTTTTTCTTTTTTAAATTATTTATTTTATTTAAAAAAATTTTTTTTATTATTATACTTTAAGTTCTGGGATACATGTGCAGAATGTACAGGTTTGTTACATAGGTATACATGTGCCATGGTGGTTTGCTGCATCCATCAACCCGTCATCTAGGTTTTAAGCCCCACATGCATTAGGTATTTGTCCTAATGCTATCCCTCCCCTTGCCCTCCACCCACTGACAGGCCCTGGTATGTGATGTTCCCCTCCCTGTGTTCTCATTGTTCAACTCCCACTTATGAGTGAGAACATGTGGTGTTTCGTTTTCTGTTCCTGTTTTACTTTGCCGAGAATGATGGTTTCCAGCTTCATCCATGTCCCTGCAAAGGACATGAACTTATTCTTTTTTATGGCTGCATAGTATTCCATGGTGTATATGTGCCACATTTTATCCACTGATGGGCATTTGGGTTGGTTCCAAGTCTTTGCTATTGTAAATAGTGCTGCAATAAACATATGTGTGAATGTGTATTTATAGTAGAATGATTTATAATCTTTTGGGTATATACTCAGTAATGGGATTGCTGGGTCAAATGGTATTTCTGGTTCTAGATCCTTGAGGAATCGCCACACAAAAGCGTTCCTATTTCTCCACATCCTCTCCAGCATCTGTTGTTTCCTGACTTTTTAACTGATGTGAGATGGTATCTCATTGTGGTTTTGATAACAAATCATTTATTCTCAGACTTACGTTTATATGTTGACTAAGCTCTGGCTATACCAGACTGGTCTCGGCTTGGCTTGGTTCCAAACTACCGGCTGTGATCAGATCTATATATGCTTTTCATTCTCCATGGACTAATGAGCCACCCATGACATGCTTTTCTTAAAGCAATAGCAGAGGTGCAGAGTTACCCGCTCTTTTAACAGGCACCTCTTCATGGCCTCAAATTTGTCCTGCTCTTGAGTCTGAAGGGGATAGATTCCCAAATATCCATGTGGTTCACTCCCCCAATTATCGTTAAAAAGTCCTCTCTTTCCCTGGCCACTGTATTTCAGCCCTCAACCCCAATACTTCATATTCTTGTCTATTTACCTTTTTTCTTTTAAGATCCTCCCTAACAAAATTATTTCCCTCATTTGTCTTGCTTATTTTCTGTAACCTTCCTGAGAATGTGAGTCCTGATAAGGCAGAGGTTTCTGCCTCTCTTGTTCCTTCACAATCAGTACTAACTAGTTCCATCATGAACACTGCCTGGCTCTCACTAAATATTTCTGAAATGAGTGACTGAAGGGTCCTTCCCAAACTCTGCTCTTCTCTCTGTATTTCCCCATCCCCAGCAAGACCCTCTGACGCTTTTAATCCTGTGCTAAACGGCTGCTGTACTCCTTCTGCTCTGAAATTCTGGAGTCCTAAAAGTCCTGTGTCCTGGGGGTGGCTTCCTCCCAGACCCTCAGCATTAGCGTCATCCTCCGTGCTTGAAATGAGTCATTTGTTGATGCTTTTCACTGCTTGTGCCCTGAGGGACCCCAAATCTTGAACATTCTAGGCTCGGAGAACGGTCCTGTTTGGAATAGTTTTCCTTGTAGTGAGGGGTCTGCCTCTGGTGTTGTTTCCTTTCAAATAGGCTCAGCTGGATTTGCTTGGTTGGTTTCATGTTTGTTTGATTGATTTTATTACCTGCTGCTTAATTTGGCCCATCTCTCCTCTACCATATAATACTGTTTTGCTCACAGTCATTTCTTCATCCTTCCTTTTTGGCTTCTGGATCCCAAAATTGTATCTGTGAACACTTTTGCCCAGACTCAGTCCTTTGACAGTGTCCCTGAGGAAGAGACATAAGCTGTTGTGTTCTGAGTTTGCCGGAGTGACACTTTGTTTTTCAAATAAATTTTGTCCACATTCCTCTCTCTCTCCGAGTGGGGTAATTTTACTATCAGTCCAGGACCAGGCTACTTTAAAAGTCATCAGGAGGTTGTTAAAGCAAACTAAATATGGCCTGAGAAAAACTCTGTACTTCTATATTTGAGTCCTTGTGGATGAACTGTAACCTGGGTTAACAGGTAGACAAGACAAGATTGAAAACCTGACTTAGGAGTTTGCACCTGTAGCAATAGCTGAGTCTTGGCCAATCCCAGTAGCCATGTTTCAACCACTCATGGACTGCTAAGTGTTCAAACTGTGTTCAAATAAGGCAAACGTCAACCTGTAACCAATCCAGCTATTTCTGTACTTCACTGCCAATTTCTGTATGTCATTTCCCTTTGTCTATAATCTTCTTCCACTATGTGGCTGCCCTGGAGTCTGTGAATCTGCTGTGATTCTGGGGACTGTCTGATTCATGAGTCGTTCACTGCTCAATTAAACTTCTTTAAATTGAATTTGGCTGAAGTTTTTCTTTTATCAAGATCCATAATTTCTTTTCCCTTAAAAATCTGTCTGATCTGCCCTATATGTTCTTGAACATTCTCCTCAGGTAAATTTTCTTTTCCTTGCACTCTGACAACATCCTATTTTCTTTTCAGCTCCATTTTCTGCCCCTCTTCTTACTTTAGATACTTGCTTTTAACTAGTTCATTTCTCCTTGAGTCTCATTTTGGGATTCTAGATAGAAAGATATCTCTGGGCATGAGAGTTTTCCATTCCCCTTTTAGCTTCAGTTTTGTAATAATTGTAGTGAACTTTTCTCTATGTGTACTTGCATAAAAAGCATTACTAAGATTTCCCTTCATTCTACTTTTTAGCAACTAGATCTTCCACCTATAGGCCTGGGTCCCTGATATCCAAATGATGAACAGGATATGTAGGGATTGCCAACTCTGGCAAAAATAATGGCTTTACAAAAAGTAAAAATTATTACTTTATACATTATTTTTGTAAAAAAAAATAGTTTTACAAAAAGTAAATAACATCCTCCATTTCTTTATCTTTCCTAGTGCAAGCTTTCAGGAGCATTTGCTTTATTGTGAAAGCACTTTAACTCATCAATATTTCTTTTGAAAAGTGGCTCTCAGAAATCAGCATTATACATCAGATAGGGTCCAATTTGCATAGAGTACAATGGGATTATTACTGTCCTTGTTGTGTTCATTACCTCAGTTCTTCAGCCTAATATTTTATTAGCTTCTTTTGATAGCCATGCATAAAATAGACCAATTGAGCCTGCAATCCACTTCCTATAGCTTGTCACCTGAGACCTGTGAAGCCGGCACTCCAGAAGGCCATGGGTCTGACCCCACCTCCTTAGTTGTAACATAGTGAAAGCCGAGCAAACTAGCTGATCCGGTGTGTGGGACATCAGTTCCTAGTGACTAAGTATGTAAAACTTAGGAGTACCAGCTTCAGCATCACCTGTAATAATTCTGCTACTACCATACATCAAAGGCCACAGTGGTGCCTGTGACACACCTTCTAAAACTAGAAACCACAACTGTTTCCTCACAGGCTCTTTGACACTCCATTTTAGCCTTGGTACTCGAACTCAAGAGCTCCTTGTTCATAGGCCTTTGATGGGATAAAGTGTTTAATGCATTAACTGGTTTCCCTTCCCTCTATTGTATTTTATTTCTTCTGTGTCTTCCCATTCCACCTTCCCACCCTGCCTGTGTTCGGCTTGTACTTTCTGGGCCTGTTTACCTCAAGGAAGAGCCGACATTATACCTCTGCTGCTGAAAGGCTTCTCCCTGCTTGGAGGGCCACACTTGATTTTTTTTTTTTTTTTTTTCAGTAGAGACAGAGTTTCGCAATGTTGCCCAGGCTGGAGTGCAGTGGCTACTCACAGGTGGATCATAGTGCACCTATAATCATAGTGCATTGCTTGAGTCTCAAACTCCTGGGGTTAAGCCATCCTCCCCCCTCCACCTCCTCAGTACCAGGAACTACAGACACACACCATGCCGGGCAGGCACACTTGATATTTAATGCTCTTACGTGTGTTTCCTTTGGGGAAAGAATCATCTGTTTGTTCCTGCCTGCAAGCCCTTGTCTTTTATTTAACCCTGTTTGACTGTCAGGACTGAGCCTTGGATTTCTTGGATCAGACAAAAGCATATTCATTCGCCAGTTTGGATATAGCTGTATGTTGTTTGAAGTTACAGTTATACATAGTTTTATAAAAAAGAGTGCTTTTCTAATTACTTGTTAACTATATTGAATAAAACTTTTGTGCAAGTACATGGATAACTTCTTGGCAAAATCTGTTTATGAATTTTATCTTCATTAGCATGTTTAGTATTTTCAAGAAAAAGTCTTTATCCCAAACTATTTGATCGCTTTAAAACTTTCTTTATAAACTCTATTGATGAGGAAACTTTTCACACTCTCCCTTTATAAGTTGTACACAAGGTTTCTTGAAGAAAAGGGTGTGTGGAGTGAAAAGTAAAGAAATTATTTTCACTAGAGTTGGCAATCCCTGTCAGTTATTGTTTTTATTTATATATATATGTATATCTTACAAGGCCCTTTACCCATTGGTGGTAACTAGTATATGTTTGTGTTTGTACTAACTAGTTGAGGAAATCAAAATAAATCTAATCCTTTTGCTACATAATATTGCCTAAAATATTCAAAGACAAATATTTCTCTAACTCTCCCATGTTACTTAAGAAATGTCTTCCATTTCTTTATCATTCCTAGTACAAATTTTCGGGAGTATTTATTCTGAAAGCACTTTAACTCATCAATGTTTCTTTTTAAAAGTGACTCTCAGAAATCAGCATTACATATCAGATAGGGTCCGATTTGCATAGAGAACAATGGGATTATTACATTCTTTGTTGCATTCATTACTTCAGTTCTTCAGCCTTATGTTTTATTAGCTTCTTTTGACAGACATGCACACAATAGACTAATATTGAGCCTGCAATCTACTTCTTATAGCCTGTCCCATTCATTTTGTCATTTTTCATATGGCATAATGTCAAAACAAGTTTTCCCCATCCTGGGTGGCTAAAGTTGACACTTTGAACAGACTGATTACTATTTTTGAAACTAAATAGGATAAAATGACATGACTGAGACAAAACAGTCCAGACAGTTTATTACAGTGTCTGCTAATTTATGACATATTTCCTGGAATTATTTGCTATGATCATATCCATATTTTTAAAAACTGAACTTTAAGTCAGAGGCATGCTGCTGTGTCGTAACTGGTAAAGCAGGCTCTTCTCTCGCAATGCCAGCCCCCAGTTATGTGATCACAGAAAAGGTTGCTTCTATTTTTTATGTGCATAAATTTAGCAAGGTTTTGTCAACAGATATAAAAATTTGTTAATGCTTCTATGGCAAACTCTTCTTTTCAGATCTAAAGCATTTCATTATTTACTGAAATGTTGTCAGTGCTAAACATACATCAGATGTATTACTTGCATTGGAATGGAAATTGATGTTTATTTAAGATTAATTTATGGCTTTGTACATACTTACTATTTTGTTTCTATAAGGGACTTATGTATTATAATATGTGTTATTATCCAGCACCTTATCTGTACCAGCTTTGTTCACAAATCATTTTGTTTTAACAGCAGAAAATTCTCATTTTTACTCTTTTTTTTTTTTTGAGACAGAGTCTCGCTTTGTTGCCCAGGTTGGAATGCAGTGGCGTGATCTCGGCTCACTGCAAGCTCCGCCTCCCAGGTTCATGCCATTCTCCTGCCTCAGTCTCCCGAGTAGCTGAGACTACAGGCGCCCGCCACCATGCCTGGCTAATTTTTTGTATTTTTAGTAGAGACGGGGTTTCACCATGTTAGCCAGGATGGTCTCGATCTCCTGACCTCGTGATTCGCCCGCCTCGGCCTCCCAAAGTGCTGGGATTACAGGCGTGAGCCACTTCACCCAGCCCATTTTGACTCTTTTAATGAAAACATTATCATAGACATTGATAACAATTGGGAATATTGATCACATTGATTATTAAACATTTTAAAATATTTCTTAAAGATATAAGTACTTGTAACAAAGTGGAATGCATTTAGAATTCATTATAGACTACCCTTCTTACATTATAGATGTTTCACACAGAAAGTCTCTTCTTTGATACACAGAATTATAAACATAGGAAGTATATAGGTATAAATATTTATAATATGTGTACATCTTATGCATTTTATATGTGTATGTGTCTCTGTGCATGTGTGTGTCTATAAGTGACTATTTATACAACCCCTGAAGGAAATTAAGAAATGAGCTTAACTTTGTATTTTTGAGGGAAAGCCCGAATATTTTTTGACCCTACAGAAAAGTGGCTATATTCTCTTCACTTGGTGTTGTGGGAAACAATAGAAAACAACTGCTGCAAAGAAGTGAAAGCGAATTATTGCAGACATAACCAATATCAGTGCAAATTTTCTAGATGGACCACATTTTTTTGAGATGGAGTTTCGCTCTCGTTTCCCAGGTTGCAGTGCAGTAGCGCAATCTCCGTTCACTGCAACCTCTGCCTCCTGGGTTTAGGCAATTCTCCTGCCTCAGCCTCCCGAGTAGCTGAGATTACAGACTCCCACCACCATGCCCAGCTAAGTTTTTGTATTTTTTTAGTACAGACGGAGTTTCATCATGTTGGCCAGGCTGATTGCGAACTCCTTTCCTCAGGTGATCCAACCACCTCAGTCTCCCAAAGTGTTAGGATTACAGGCATGAGCCACTGCGCCCGGCCCCACATTTTAAGAAACTTGAAAACAAACAACAAACAAAATACAACTTTAGGCTGTAACATTTCTCCAACTTTTCTCAAACATATCCCAAAAGCAGCTACGTTCAGATCATTGACATAAAATACATATAAATGTTAGTACTCAACAAGTATTACTTTACTGGAATTTCAAATGATGGAAGATGGAACTAGAAAGACATTATTAGGCTGATCGTTTGTTCCAAAATTAGCAGGCATAATTAATCTGTTTCTCGTAGGATATCTCAAGTTATAAGTCCAAGACAATTTTAGGGTTAAAAAGAAATTTATATTTCCACCAAGGCCATGAAGAGAAAGACAAATAATCTCATTTTTGAAAGAATGCTGAGGGTGGGATTAGTAACAATAGCATAAAAATTATCTCAGAATTCTTTATCAAAGCTAATCAGTCATGAAGTATTTCACACCAATTATCTATGCCCAACCACTGTTAGATTCACGAGTTTAAGAGGTCATCGTTGCTTACTTCATAATTGGGAAGGTAAGACCATGGAGCCTCCTCCCTAGAAAGGAACCAAAAGGGAAATCATCTCTGCAAATGGTAAAAATCGTATTGTTTTTATCAGACTGTAGAAAAGTCTAATTGCAGCAATTGTTAAATTACTGTTCAGAAATCATTACAAACAAGTGTGAGGTGGTGTGGTAGGAAGAGACAGAGGGACAGTGTGGAATTGTGGGAATATCCCTAGTCTGAGAGTTGACAGACATGGATTTTAAGCCCTTTTCTACCATTAACTGGATATATTGTGATATGAAGTCAGGGAGTAAATACTCAGCACTATACTAGTTGTGGGCTTTTGATCAGTAATTTATTCACTCTGTGCTTCAGTTTCTTCATTTGTTTTAAGTAAGACCATGAAGACAGGGATTATTTTATTTGTTATGTTCATCCATGTATCCCAGACACCAAGAACAGTTCCTGGCAAGATTGTTTCCAATAAATATTTGTTAAATATATGAATAAATTAATAATTGCCAGGGTGGGTAGATTTATTAAAATTATATCATGATTAATTGGCCCTTTAAAGGGTTGGCAGGACTTATACATGCTTACATTTTTTTAATCAACTTATACAGATATTAAGATTTCATCGAATGTCAGAAATGTGAAGTTCATGTTGAAGCTAAATAGCAACCAACAGCCAATATGTCATATTTAACAAAATCAATGAAAAAAAGTAAATGTCAGAAAAATGTTAGTAATACTGCAAGAAAATAGCTTAAGATGACAACTTGTTTTTATTCATTATAAATTGAAAATAAATTGGGTACACTATGATTTAATGACTGTTTAATGAATAAATCAGATTTTCGGTTCAAAAACAGCCACGAGTATACTTCAGTGTTTAGGATAGTAAGATGAAATAACATCAATAAAATTAGTTGGCATGGTTAATGCAATATATATAATTAATGAAAACTAAAACATTGAGATGATATGCTTAAGTTTTATCATTCTTCAAATAATTGAAGAAATGATTTCTGTTAGTAAATTTGATATAAAAGAGTTTATATGCTTTACAATAAATGTTTAGTTAAGAAAAATAGCAAATTATTTAGAGTTATCTTACTAATATTCAATACGTTAGACACATTTAAATCACTGTTGTAATTGGACATATAGGCACGCAGGTGTTTGTTGAGCTAGAGGGAAAACAGATCATTTGTTTCACCTAGAACTTTGTCTGAATCTTACACATCAGGCACTTCCCCACCAGCACCAAGATTCAGTCAACGGTTTATTTTTTAAAGCCCACGTGGTTTTTCTCAAAGAAGCAGGAGCTTTATTACTTTACTTTAACTTAAATACTCACAATCCTTTGAAATCACTGCAAAAACATATTACTTGGTGTATCTAAAATGCCCAAGGCAAGAGATACTAGCCAAATAAAAATTAATAGATATCAGTGCTTCTTAATCTAATGGTAAAAAAAAATTATTTGGATGTTTAAGGATTTCTATTTTAGAATACACTTTCCTGTATGTTGCTAAGTGAAGTGAAGTGTTATTATCCCTGTTTCATGTTAGAAGAAACACAGAAAAGTAAAGTGACCTAGAGTTATACAGCTACTAAGAAATAGTAAGAATTGAACCCCAGGTCTGCCACTTCCAGTCCAGCACTTGTTCTGCATGTAACTATTGCCCATGTAACCATTGCCTTTGTAGAAGGCTGCTTCCAGCATGATTTTTGCTTCTCTGAGCCAGAAAATAGACACACTCCACTAGTGTTCACAACTGCCTCCAAGATCAGGAATATTTTTTATTTGCTTTGTAGAGGAAGAGGTATTTTAAGGTTTTCTCTTGTTTGCTTAAAAATAGATCCAGCAATCCCACTAATGGGTATCTACCCAAAGGAAAAGAAATCATTATATCACAAAGATACCTATATTCCTATGTTTATTGCTGCAATGTTCACAGTAGCAAAGATACGGTATCAGTCTAAGTGTCCATCAACAGATGATTAGATAAAGAAAATATGTGTGTGTGTGTGTATGGGTGTGTGTATAACATTTTCATATATATATATACACACACACACATGCACATATACATATGAAAATGTTATATACACACCCACACACACACATACACATACACACACACCATGGAATGCTATCCAACCATAAAAAACAATGAAATCATGTTCTTTGCAGCAACATGGATGAAACTGGAGATCATTATCTTAAGTGAAACAACTCAGAAACAGAAAGTCAGATACTGCCTGATCTCACTTAAAAGTGGGAGCTAATGTGTACACATGGACATAGAGTGTGAACTAATAATCACTGGAGACTGGGAAGAGTAGGAGAGTGGGAGGGCTGAGGGCTGAGAAATTATTTAGTGGGTACAATGTACACTAGTTAAGTAATGGTTCTCTAGAAGCCCAGACTGTACCATTGCTCAATGTATCCATGTAACAAAATTGCACTTGTACCTCTTAAATTATACAAATAAGTAAAATAAAATAAAAGGCAAATGTAAGCAAACTTCCTTTAAAAATAAAAGACCATAATACTCATTTAGTTTATCACTCTGAGAAAAGAAGTACTATATAAATGCAAAAATCAGCCCCATAGCCTTTTTGTATACATATTTAACTCACATAACATGCTGTATTTAAAAAACTATAGATTTGTAACAAAAGTATTGTTACCAAATACAAAACAACAGCAATAAAAATAATAAAAAAGAGCCAAAGATAAGTAGCTTTTCTCTTCTAAATCAATTTGAACACGTCCAATGGTCTAAGAAAAAAAAATGCAATCTCTTTCCCACTTTTCAGGTTCCTAAGTAAAGGACTGCTCAACAGTAGGTTTTTAGGATAACAAGGTGGGAGAAAAGGCTTTTAGAGTGGAGCAGACATTGTATTTCCAAGGGCTGAAATTCCATGAAGAATAAAATTTAATGCAATATTACCGATATGTGGACAAACAAAAATTCAGACAGCCAAAATACATAAAGTGACAGTGGGAGATAGGTTTGTGCTACCCCTGCTGAGTTCTATCACAGTAGTATCTCTGGAAACTGTCTGGGCTGCAGTAATGTGGGATAACAATCCACCAAAAATAATTTACACTAAATAACCCAAAAAAGAGAATTAGAACAAGTGCAATTTCATAATGGGTTTTATACAAAGGAATATTAAAGGGAACTTTAAAGTTTCCTTTTAAAATAAATAAATAAATAAATAAACCCACAACATTCTATGGTTCCTAAATTCATAGACATCCTTCACAGAACCTATGACATATATCTTACCCCACATAAAACTCACAGAAACTATTCTTACTTTCAGAATGCTAACAAGCCTTGGGTTCAAAGTAACCATGACATCCTTAAATTATCAGAATACGTATTACAGTGAAACAGTGCAAATAAGCTTACACACACACACACACACACACACACATTCTCCATTTGTGAAACTGGATTTTAAATAAAAATTCAAGAATTCTTTAAGCAAGTTTTAGGTTAAGTAACATTATGCAATTCCATGTATTCATCAAGGCTATTTCTGATAGAAATTTGCAGCATTATTAGATCACAAGGGCATCCTTTGCACACAGTCCTCAATTGGAACACGCCTATTTCTCACAGTCGTCTATATCACGTGTATACACAGGAAAATCATCAAATGCCATTATACTAGCAGGGAAAAAAGCCTCCCACTGTTTTGGTGATGGGATTTTATTTAAACTTTTTCTTCTTTTTAAAAATCAGCATGAGCTAAGTTACTACACAAATTTATTTATGGGTTAGAAAATATATTCATTAAAGTCTAGCAAGCAAATGAAATGTGTAATGAGGCTGGAACCAATATTTATGCATATTTAACAAATAATTTAAGATACACTTTTTAAAAATCTTACATATGCATTACTGTTTCTATTTATACTTACTGATACAACTCTAGTCAGACACACAGAAATCTGTATTTCTTATTTAAACTTCACTTAAGAATCACACAAAATTTAGAGTACCAGATATTAATTTCTTGAGTTTCTCTGACCTTATGCATAAAAAATAGACTTTGAAAATTACCTATTAGTAGAATTATACTGTAAGACATTTTACTTTTACCGTGAAATACTCCTATGAGAAAATATATTTGTTTAATTTTTTTTTTTTTCAAGCTGGTGTCTTGCTCTGTCATCCAGGCTGGAGTGCAGTGGTGAGATCTTAGCTCACTGCAACTTCTACCTCCCGGGTTAAAGTGAGTCTCCCGCCTCAGCCTCCCAAGTAGCTGGGATTACAGGTGCATGCCACCACACCCGGCTAATTTTCGTATTTTTAGTAGAGACAGGGTTTCACCACGTTGGCCAGGCTGGTCTTGAACTCCTGACCTCAAGTGATCCGCCAGCCTCAGCCTCCCAAAGTGCTGGGGTTACAGGGATAAGCCAACGTGCCCAGCCTTGTTTAACTTATTTTAACCTCCATCTATAAACAGAAATTCTAAAAAGATCCTGAATAATCAGAGCTCATTACAATTCTCCACACTATAGCCAAAGTCAAAGTCAGCTCATCAAAACATAATTATGATCCTATTTCTTATGCCTCCCCCTGTCTCCTGCCCTGCATTAAAAAAAAAAAAAATCAAGCCCCCTCCCACCCCCCGCCAAAAAAGAGACACATCAGTGGTTTCCCATTTTTCTTGGACAATAGACAAAACTATCATTCAGCCCATAAGGTCTTTTCCGGCTGAACCCTCACACCCTCCTGCTACCCCATACAGTCCTCTCTCTTTTTTCTGCTCCTCCTAGCCACAGAATATTTGCATGTTCTCTTTCCCTTGTAAACTCCTGCTTACAGTTCATATCTCAGTTCAAGAATAACTTTCTGATATTTGAGCAAAGGCTTTTCTAATCAATGAACTCACTTCTGGATATATTTTCTTTGTTATATTTTCATAAGACTTTATTTCTTCAGAATAAATATGTATCTCAACTTTATATTTTATTGTATATGATTATTAATTAGCCTCCATCTCTGCCACTCAGAAATAAACTCCACGAGAGCAGTGAACACATAAATTTTGACACATCGTCTAATAGTATGACTAGCACAATAGTTAGCATTTAGTAAGTGCCCAATAAGTATTTCTTGCAAGAATGAGCCATGCTCAGTTTTGGGCATTTATGATATTCTAGAGAGAGAAAAAAAAAAAACAGCTAAAATCCTTGCTTTGTTAGGATTTACATTCTAGCATGGGGAGAAGGACCAAAACATATACATAATAAGTAAATTATGGAGGGTGTTAGAAAATGATAAATGTTATTCAACATAGAAAAATTTATATTAGAGTAAGGGGATCAAGATTGCCAACAGTGGGAGAGACATGGGGGCAGGTTGAATTTCAAATAGGATTTTAAATACATGCATACCTGTTTGAGAAGTAACATTTGAGCAGACTTGAAGGAAATGAGGGAATTCACCACGAGGATCTCTAAGGGAAGAGCATTCCTGTGAGAGAGAGCACTCAGTGAAAAGATGGGAGAGCTCCTAGAATAGCAAGTAGCCAGTGTGGCTGGAGTGGAGTGAGCAAATGGGACGGTACTGGTCAAAGTCATTAGAGACATCATGGGGACCAGACACCTTAATGGAAATAATGAAAAGTATATGATTTTTAAATGCATTTTGATACTCTCTCATTACTAGTAACTACAATTTATAATGCTGATTACAATTTGCTAGCAGATAGATGTATGATTATTATATATTCCCATATTAATTCACCAATTTCCCAAATTAGAAGTCAGTCCCATTTTGATAAATTCTATGAAAGATTATTTCTTAAATTTCAAAAATATTATTTAGTAGCATCTTACCAATTTGTTCCCATTAATGATCAATGGAGTCTGTTTTTTCTTAGAACATTCATGGTCAGGACTGGTTTTGTCTCTCACTACTCTATAATAAGTCCAGTCAAATATTACTTATGCAGTTATTTAAATGGTTTAGTGTGTTCATTTATGACAAAATAAACATCATTTCTACTTGTTATCTACTAAAAGCGGGGTTTTCAAATACTCGATTGTTGTGGTTTTCTCAATTATAGCTGTCAGAATTATGATGCTATTAAATTACAAGTGCAAGTTTCTGCAATGATCTAAATGAAGGAGGCCTGCATGGATGTGTAGTGCCTATCTACCTGTATTGACATTTGAGTAAACATAGCCTGATTATAATATCAAAGCTCTCTAATGTGAGTCAGATTCCAGTGAAGAATTGGCTATATATTATTTCTATTTTAAGTTAGAATTAAAGATATTGAGTAAATTCTCGACTGTCCAAAGTGAGAGGGAAGAGGACTGTTTTCCAGAATGGACCATATACTAGTCCATAAAGCAAACCTCAACAACTTTAAAAGAAAAGAAATAATACAAAGTACATTTTCTGACCAAAATGGAATGAAATTATAAATCAATAGCAGGAAAAAATTGGGGAAACTCACAAATATGTGGAAATTATATGACACACTCTTAAATAACCAGCGGGTCAAAGAAGAAATTAAAGAAGAAATCGAAAAACACTTTGCGATGACTGAAAATGAAGGAAGCATAGTAAGACTTATGGAATGCAGATAAAGTGTTACTTAGAGGGAAAGTTATAACCATAAGGGCTTTTGTGGAAAAAGAAGAGTTAAATAAATAACCTAACCTTCCACCTTAAGACGGAGAAAAAAAAAGCAAACTAAACCTAAATGAGAGAGAAGAAAACAAATAATAAAGATTTGAGCAGAAATTAGTGAAATTTAAAACAACAAAAATTATAGTAAAAATCAATGAAACTAAAAGCTGGTTGTTCAGAAACATCAAAAAAATTGACAAGCCTTTAGCTAGACTGATGATCAAGAAAAAAAAGAGAGAAGACAAATTACTAAAATCAGAAGTTAAAGTAGGGATGTTACCAGTGATTTTACAAAAATTAAAAAAGCATTGTAAGAAAATACTATGAACAATTACACACCAACAAAGTGGATGACATTGGACTCCCATTTCTCACCATATGTAAAAATTAACTTAAGGAGGGGCACAGTGGCTCACGCCTGTAATCCCAGCTATCTGGGAGGCTGAATTGCGAGAACTGCTTGAGCCCAGGAATTTAAAACCAGTCTGGGTAACAGGGTGAGACCCCATTTCCACAAAAAATTAGCCAGGCATTTTGGCGTCCACCTGTAGTCATAGCCACTCAGGAGGCTGAGGTGAGAGGATTGCTTGAGCCCGGGAGTTTGAAGTTACACTGAACTATGATCTCACCACTGCACTCCAGCCTAGGTGACAGTGTTGCTTTCATTCTGTAAAAACAACATTCACAGAATGGTTGTAATGCTGTGCCATGGAACATCGTCAGTAATACCTGGTGGTGCTGGGTAAAGTATGTGAGGGATTTCTTGGTTCAGCCAAGACCAGGAAAAGGAGAGCAAGTACCAAGAGGAAACCCATGTATGCTGGGGAAGCAAGAGCAGGAGAGGCAGGGTGCATGGAGGGTTTAAGAGATCAGGCTATTTCTCAACATGGTGAGAGGTTAACAAATGATTGCTTTCCTTCTCCACACTCAAATTTGCTATAATGGAAAGTTTTTGTTTCAATGCTGTGTTAGTTTCCTGGAGGCTGCAGTAACAAATTACCACAAATAGGGTGTGGAGAGGTGGTAAAGCAACAGAAATTTATCCTCTTACAGTTCTAGAGGCTAGAAGTTCAAAGTCAAGGTGCTGGCAGGACCTTCCTCTCTCTGAAGGCCCTTGATGAGAATCCCTCCTTGATGCATCCTAGCTTCTCATGGCTCCCAGCAATCCTTACTTTTCATGCCTTGGCTTGTAGCTGCAGTCTCCACCTCTGCCTTCACAAGGTTTTCTCTGTGTGACCTCTCCTCTTCTTGTAAGGATACCTGTCGTTGGATGTAGGGGCCACCCTGAACCAGTGTGATCTCGTTATAACTAATTATGTCTGCAAAGAATCCATTTCCAAACAAGGTCACATTCACAGGTTTCAAGGGTTAGCACTTGAACATATATTTTGAGGGCATACAATGTAGGCCACTATAAAACGCTTTCCCGTAGAAGAGTTAGGGCAATAGGAAATCCTTTTATATATGTTGAATCTGTGTCTCTGGCTTTTTACTTCATATGGTGCTGCAGACAGTCTGATCTCATGGTGGCCTGCTGATGGCAGAGAAAATAGCCTGGAATTACTCAGCCTAGGGGCTAAGGGACTAAGTCGGATTATTATTTGACAAGTTTAACATTTTCCAGTATTTTGTAACTGAAATGCTATCATATGGCTGCTATGTTGCTCTGCATGGTTGACAGGGACTTTTAGCTCAGGGATACTATTTAGTGAGACAATATATTCATCTAATATTACATATATATTTCATACTTAAAAATCTCTCCTGGCTTTAACCCAAAGAACAAAAAAAGGTAAAATAAACTGAATTCACATCACACCTTATATTGTAACTTTTTGATGCATTCTTCAAAAAAGCTGCAGATGAGGAAATCTTATATAAGTTTGTAGATGACAGTTCTTCAGAAGCAATTTTAATGACAGAAGTAGACAAAGAATTACGCAGTTCTAAGAAGTGAGATAAATATATATTTCTTACGCAATACACCATTTAATACTATTCATACTCTTCTACCTTAATATTAGCCTAACTTCATAAAGTTGGAATACACTGCACAGATCATAAACCTAAAATATTAAAATATCTGAATACAGTCATGAAAGAAAAAAATGGATAAAGAATTGCAAGGAGGAAACTTAGTCTCAGTTTTCAAGTGCTTTCTCTTGCAGAAGAGCCATTCCTGTGTTCTCACCACAGAGCCTACTAAACATGAATTGTGTGCATCAAAAAGGGTACTTGATTTAATGAGCATGATTACCTGTTCCCTCAAGCTTTAAGGTCTTCTCAAAATATATTAAGTCATTTCAGCATAATCAATATTTACATCATTAGATTTGAAGCAGAAAGGTCAAAAGCAAAGGGAAATAGGTGGGTTAAAATCACTAAGAAGTAATAATTGAGACTGAGGCATGATAAGAATCACCACCTCCAAAAACCTTCACAACTCTGATACCATTAAGTGGAGGGGTAGAAATATTACAAAGACAAGCTAATACAACTACAGGTGTCTACAATGATAATATTGAACCATCAGGAAAAGATTAAATAATGTTTAGTATATTTTCTTCAAGGTATAGACTTACATAATATTTATTAGAAAAATTCCCAACAAATTTGGTTAAATATTTAATATTCACCATTGGTAGGCCAAATTTTTCTTATTTGCAGTATTCTTTCATTCATAATAATCATTCCCAAAGGATACCAGGCAAATGATATGTTTCTCTAAGATTGCCTTACTTGCTGTCACTTCATATATGTGAAATTAGGTAGTATCATGAAAAGCAAGAACAACATGGTAAAGTATTTGTAAATGTTCCAACTAGAGGTTGGAGGTTAATGATTAACAATCATTAGAAGTACTTCGGGAGGGAGCTTCAAAAATATTGGTCCCGGGGCCTACTCACCACAGACCAATTAAATCAGGACCTCTCGGGATTGGATCTGAGCTTGAGTTCTTTGTAAAACTTCCCCAAATGATTCTAGTGTGAAACCAGCTTGGAGAAAGCTGTCAACCACTTTCTAAGTCAAGAATACTCCCCCCTTTATAGAGGGGATTGTGAATCAGCTGGCTTCTGTGTCTTCTGGAATATGAGTCAGGATGGAAAGCTGCCTTTAAAATTATGTTTCTAAGCTTTGGAAAATAATCCACAAGGGAAAGAAAAATTTTCTGATGAAAATTGTTACTTCATAAAATGTTCTAGTGATAGGATCAAACAATAAAAGGACATAGTGATTAAGGAATCTCATTCACCATGAAAACGACTTAAGGTGTAAGTCAACATCTGCAAACAGCATCTCAGAAATGCCCACACTAAATGCATGACTGCAGTTCTATAAAAGGTTGTTCTTGGAACTTTACTTTTGGAAAGTAAGCTTATAAAAAAGCACCTGATTACTAAATTAAAATTGAACCTACTAGTAATAGCCATAGAATGCTTGTCAGAGGCTTTGGAAGGTATATTTGGAGGGAAGGAGAGGGATGGGACAGTGTAAATGTTCTTTATTTTCTTGTAAGTGTTCTTTATTTTCAATAAAGCCTCCTCTTCAGAAAAATATATTCCAAACATTAAAAATTATTAGTTTTGTGTGATGAAACCATCAATGTGAAATATTTTGGAAAAATGTTATCACTAAATTAATTATTCTCGTGAAAAGTTACTTACTCAAGTTTTAAAGTAACAAATCATCTGTCCTACACCAAATGTTTTACACGCCTCCCAAATGATGCCATTTGAGCTAGTGGGAGAGACATTGACACAGTGAGCTGGAAGGAGAAATGTTGCTGCCTAAGAGTAGGATGTCCCCAGAGGAAGAGCAAAGTGAGGCTTGGCTTTGCACTTTATGTTAAATAAGCTGCAGGGTAATAAGAGGGGAAAATGAAATAAAGCCATTGCAAAACAACCTACCTGAGAGGTGCCAAGTGTGAATGAAACCACCCTGAATTAGTGATGACACAGTGCAGTAGTGCATCTCATCTACAAAGGGACTTTCTCAGAGAATGAGAGAGATCTGGTTCTTTAATAAGAGAAACTTGAGCCATTTTGTCAAAAACTAAATTTTAACACAGAGCTTCTGAACATTTAAATTATGCTACTGTAACATGTGAAGGATCCTATTGTGAATAGCATAAATTTCTATTTCAATCATTAGCATGCTAAAGTGAAACAAGCTGCAGTAGAAAAGGCCTTTGTAAAGGGAACCTAGAAAGAAGACTTTACAAACAGAATTTAAAACAGACATAAGTTCAGGACAAAATTATGTCAGAACTCAAGAAATTCTCCCCCTAGTACTCATAGTCAGACCTAGCATTTTCTAGATAAATGTATGCATTGGTAGAATGTCTGTGATGTTTAATAACTAGACTTATCATTGGCCATTTTAACTTTATAGCTGTAACATTAATTATAGACTATGTCAATGGCCCTTTCAAATGGCTTTTATTTCTCTGTGAAAATAAAATAATAATAGAATATGGCTGGGCGTGGTGGCTCACGCCTGTAATGCCAGCACTTTGGGAGGCCAAGGCGGGTGGATCACGAGATCAGGAGATCGAGACCATCCTGGCTAACATGGTGAAACCCCGTCTCTACTAAAAATACACAAAAATTAGCCGCGCATGGTGGTGGGCTCCTGTAGTCCCAGCTACTCGGGAGGCTGAGGCAGGAGAATGGCGTGAGCCCGGCAGGCAGAGCTTGCAGTGAGCTGAGATCGCGCCACTACACTCCAGCCTGGGCGACAGAGCAAGACTCCGTCTCAAAAAGAAAAAAAAAAAAAAATATATATATATATATATAAAATAATATGAATATTAGAATATGAATGGTATTGTGATAGTTTTCCAAAGAGAAATTATTTCTACTTTCAGGGAGTCAACATTGTAGTCAATATTACATGAAAATTAAGTAGATATATGGAAAGATCAGGCTGGCGTTTGTTGGATACATTTACTATATCTTACTGCAATATTGGAGAAATTCAGTAAGTAGCAGTGGATTTATTTAATCCTTTAAAAGGGATTTCTTGATATTATAAGAGTTAATATTAACTGGGACTACTCTGATTTACCAATTTTTAATAATCCATCAACCTGACATTTACATTTTGGCTTTGTTCAAATTATGTCCAAAAAACTGCTAATAGCTAAGCAAGAAAAACATTATATATAACACAATACTGAATAAAAGAACTCTTCAAAATTATTATTATTTATATGATGGATCTTATTCTTTACTGATCTCTGTATTGTGTAATTTCTTAAAATTGGTACTGGACCAATGTGAAAGTTATTAAATACATTTATTTCAGTCTATTGGTTTTTATATGTTTTCAAGCAAGAAGCAGACATGAAATCTATTATCTTTAAAGTAAGAATATGTATTTATGGAGTATTTCAAGTTCAATAATTATTTCTTCCCAAAATAATAGTTTCTATATTTAATATCTAAAATAATTCTTATAGAAACCTAACAATTCTGCCATATTTTGCTGCAAATTACATAAATGAAATTGTAGTTACAAGATATTAGAATGGCTGTAACCCACAAACCCTGCTGTTAAAACTAGAAAATAGAAAATTAATCTGGTACTATAAGGAGAGAAGAGAGGAGAGATAAATTACAGCCAGTGTGGCAAGAGTTGTGGGATAAATATTATCCTAATACCTACTTCAGCATCAAATAGGTATTCACTCCAGTCTGTCTATATTCATAATCTCCCTTTCTCTTTTATTCACTATTTTTTTCTTCCCTGGCATACTTTCTATTTAACTACACTTTAGAATAAAATTATTAAAAAATACTGTTTATTCCTTTTTGAAATTTCCAAAAATAGCAGTCAATTTGAAATGTTCATATTCCAATAACTACAAGAATATATAAGCCATCAACATCAAGGGAATTGTACTTGTTTCTTTCCCCTCATCTCTAATGAAGTTAAATTTTGGCCTGTCTGAGAAGAGCTGGTCTAACAGTTTTAACTGTGCAGAGATGGAATAGGCTGCCACCTGAGGTAGTAACCATCCTGTCAGAAACTGAACAAACATCTGTGACAGCCAGCCTCCAAGATGGCCTCTGCTCACCACCCTCTCCTGGTTGGTATTCACACCTTTGTGTGATCTTGTCCGGAATTTCAGTAATGATATGTGACCAATAGAATATGGCAGAAGTGATAGTATGTCCCTTCCAAGATTTGGTTGTAAAAGGCACTGCATCGTATATTTTGGTCAATCTCTCTCACTCCCATGGATCACTCACTCAGGGAAGCCGGCTGCCATGTTGTGAGTGGCCCTGTGGAGAGACCTACGCAGTGAGGAAGTGAAGCCTCTTGTCAACAGCTTGTAGAAGTGGATCCTTGTGCCACAGCCTAGTTGTCAGATGACTGCAGCCCCAGCTGACAGCTTCACTGCAGCCTCATGTGCGATCCTGAGCCAGAACCACCCAACTAAACTGCTCCCACAATCCCAAACCTCAAATTGGGTGAGATAATAAATGTGTGTTGTTTTAAATTGCCAAGTTTTGGAGTAATTTTGTATGCAGCTGTAGATAAGTAATATACCGTCTGACAGGAATATTTCCTTTGGGTGCAAGATGAGATTTTATGATTACTCACAAATCTTCTAATTCTTGTGTTTGTTAAAACAAAGGGAGGTGGGGAGAAACTTCCCATTAAGCATTTTATAACCAGCCAATGTAACTGTAGAGTTTAACCAAAGTAATTTGTAAGGCAACAAAATGTTTCTGCAAGGGAAGGAGCAATAGCAAGTAATCTTTGTAGTTTCCCATTGATAGTCCATTTATCTCTGCTACAAATTAGAAGTTGTAAAGATTAGGTGCACAGGTGGGCAGGTAAGACACAGCATTAATCACAGTATTAAGACAGCAGTTGACTGTAATACTAGGCTCAATAGATAGGTAGATAGATACACACACACACTCATTACAGTGATAGAAACAAATATTGGTCTTCAGTCTCATCAGGATATTGTGTTTGTGATAAGCTATTGTCATAAAATGTCCCAAACCAATATACAAACCTAATAAAAAGTCAGGCAAAAGAAAAAGAAAAGGCAAATAGATGCAAAAGAGTAAGGTAAAAGTTGTTCAACTAATGCAGCTATCAGTGGGTGGGTGAGCACATTAGTAAACTCAGCACCTGAGATGAGTGTATGGATATCAGACTTGATCAAAATGCCAAATTTATATAAAGATTACACTTGGAGTCTTTTATTTGCTTGTAAATGTTATCTAATGAGTTACTAAAAATTATACATATAGCCCACATGCTGATTTCAAAAATCATTTTAAAAAAATCACAGACAGCTTGTTTGCCCAGAATGCAGTTGATTTTTGATCATTGTTGTCATAAGACATGGATGTATGTAATCTTCTGAAATTTACCCAAATATCATTGAGCTTTTAGTTTTGACTTTCCAGCAACTGGTGCACCTGGAGAAACTTGTGCTGTCTGCTGTCTTTAGATAGAAATTTGCTGGAAGTATGAAAGAGCAATTGAAATAATTATTTTTACTTTCTTGATCTCCTCTTGTTGCCTGCTAATCAGGGAAATAAAGAAAAAAGTGAACAGACAAATAAAGAAGCAAAGGTCCTCCCCAGTCAGCTCTGAAGATACCTATGCTCTGTGCTCCCCGTTGATCTAGCGAGGCCTTCAAAAATGATTTAGCCCACTAGGAGTCCTCCAGTTCTTAGGATAAGCATTTATGCCCAAATTGCCATTATAGTGATTTTCTGTGCTCCTTAGTCTGTGTCATTGTATTTTTATCATCCAAGCAAGTGATTAGTGGAATCTATTCATGCTTTATCTGTGGCAAACTCAAATTTACATTCTTTCCCAGCGTGAGGGCTGTATAGTTAGATGGAGTGTAGAGCTACTTATAAAGGGCCTGCAAGAAGTGATGGAGGTTGGTCGGCTAATGGGTAGTTTTATTCAATATAATTTATTTTGAAAAATCAGCTAAATGAAAAGTAGCTCCATGCTCAAAATGATCTTTTGTGTATCCTATAAATTTCAAATTCCATTATATCACTGAGATTAATAAACACACTATAAGAGCAAAATATCTTAAGAGAGTTCCTCATACTGAACTATTCAGTGTTAATTATATTAATAGTTGGGCATGGTGGGTGATGCCTGTAATCCTAGCACTTCTGGAGTCTGAGGAGGGAGGATCGCTTGAGCCAAGGAGTTCAAGACCAGCCTGGGCAGCATAGGGAAACCCTATCTCTCCAAAAAACAAAAAAAGTAGCCAGGTATGGTGGCACACACCTGTGGTCCCAGCTACTGAGAAGGCTGAGGCAGGAAGATCAGTTGAGCCGGGGAGGTCAAGACTGCAGTGAGACATGAGTGCACCATTGCAGTGCAGCCTGAGCAACAGTGAGACACTGAAGAGAGGAAGGAAGGAAGGAAGGAAGGAAGGGAGGGAGGGAGGGAGAGAGGGAGGGAGGGAGGAAGGAAGGAAGGGGAGGGAGGGAGGGAAGGAAGGAAAGAAAGAAAAAGAAGAAACAAAGAAAAAGGAAAGGAAGGAAGGAAGAGGCTGGGTGCAGTGGCTCACACCTGTAATCCCAGCACTTTGGGAGGCCGAGGCAGGAGGATCACGAGTTCAGGAGGTTGAGACCATCATGGCTAACACAGTGAAACCCGGTCTCTACTAAAAATACAAAAAAATTAGCCGGGTGTGGTGGTGGTCGCCTGTAGTCCCAGCTATTCCAGAGGCGGAGGCAGGAGAATGGCGTGAACCTGGGAGGTGAAGCTTGCAGTGAGCCGAGATTGCGCCACTGCACTCCAGCCTGGGTGACAAAGGGAGACTCCGTCAAAAAGAAAGAAAGAGAGAGAAAGAAGGGAGGAAGAGAGGAAGGGAGGGAGGGAGGGAGGAAAGGGAGGAAGGAAGGAAGGAAGGAAGGAAGGAAGGAAGGAAGGAAGGAAAAATTACGTTAATATGATTAAGATTTACCGGAAATCTGTCATTATTTGAGAGAAAGAATTTTGTCTGATGCACAGAGAAAGGAAGGGGAGCCTGAGAAGTTCTAGGTGGGTATGTTTTGGCTAGGCAGGGGAGCACTGGAAAGCAAGTGAAAAGCACAAAAGGAAATTCAAAGGTAAGATTCAAGGATTCCAATCTTCCTACCTTCCTCATGGTTTTGCCGAGGGCTGTTTCAGCAGTTGGTGCACCTGGAGAAAGCCTTGCCATCTGCTCCCTTTGGACAGCCTCAAGTTTGCCTCTGCTGGAAGTGAGCTTCCAAAATTAGTCTGGAACATTAAAAACCTCGGTTTCCATTAATTCAGCTCAAGGTCCCCAAGGACTAGCATATTTAATCTAGATTTAGCTGATTAGCCTGCATTTCGCTGTGTAATTCCCATCCTTGGCTGCTAAAATGGGAGGAAAAAAGAGCAAGTGAAAGTAACAAGTCCTGTCGGGATTTGGCTCAAGGCAGGAGTTAGAGAAGCCAGGTGGCAGACTGCCTGGGAGGAAGTGCAGAGTGGGAAGCAAGGGTGGGGCAGAGGTAGAGGGTAGAGTTGAAGGTCAGTGAAGGTGAAGAATGAGTCTTATGAAGTAGTTATTGATGCAAGGGCAGGAATCTAGCTACTGACAGATCATCAAGGATTAAGAGAAAATCTTACACAATACTTACCAGAGAACAATGACATTGAACTTTGTTCCTCTGACCGGATGTGGATCTCAACATGTGAGTTCAGTGTGGGAGCCAAGCTAGCACATACATCTGCTGGCTTAGAGGAAGAGGATGGAGATGAGAAAAGCAAATGATTGCCTTGGAATGTTTAGAGCAAATGGATGCACTTTCCACATCTTCTCTTTCCCTCTCTATTTTTAGTTCAATATACAAGGATTTCTGTGGCTCCAAGAAATCTCAACATCCTTTTCCTAAAAATACAGGAAGCTCCTGGTTGGACTTTATGAATTTTCCATTTTATAATTGATTTTGCCTCACCAACCCTGGTCCTACAGAATGTAATTTAACAAAGCACATATGACTTATTTATATTTATGAGAAGTTGTGGGAAAATATCTTCATATGTGATGCTTAAAGAAATGTTGACTTCAGAAAGACTATTTGCTTTCGTTATCATAATAGTTGAGCCAATATTAACCAAATTATTTTTAATGAGTAGGGAGTCATTCATTTTGAGAGAAAATGTTTATAAATCATATCTTCTCATTCATGTAGTTTAATGTTCTGAAGTAACTGAAATCTATCTAAAAGAAAAAACACATTAAAAAAATACAAAGATGATGTACAAAGAGCACCTTTTGAATTTGATAGCAACTGCCCTTTCATAGGATATGCTGAAATGAACCAGAATTGATTAGTTGCACATTTATCCATTTATTTTTCTTGTAAATATTGAAGTTCTGGGCACCAAATACCAAGATAAAGTGAGGAGGAGGACATAGGCCTTGCCTTTATTCAACTTAAACATTTAATGGAAGTATTTTTCATCTAGAATTTTCTTTATCCTCTTTGGCCATATTTGGTAGTAGATCAGATTTTAGGACTATTCATAAAGTCTTTTTGTATTTCTTAAATTATGCATTTTATTTAATATTTACTTAAAAATTATTTAAAAATATCACTTCAAACAAATTTTAATAAGAATTCATTTAAATGAATGGAAGAATTTTTTAAATCTCATATATGGGCATTTTTGGTAATTAAAAGCAATACGGAAAGATACCTACTCTGTTAATTTTCTAGTCAGTAATATTATTTTACTTTGTATTGATAGTTGCAGAACCACTCAGTATGAAAATGCGTCCTGGTATAATAATAGAAGGCAGGCCCGGTACGGTGGCTCACGCCTGTAATCCCAACACTTTGAGAGGCCGAGATGGGCAGATCACGAGGTCAAGAGATTGAGACCATCCTGGCCAACATGAAGAAACCCCATCTCTACTAAAAATACAAAAATTAGCTGGGCGTGGTGGCACATGCCTGTAGTCCCAGCTACTCGGGAGGCTTGAGGCAGGAGAATCGCTTGAACACGGGAGGCGGAGATTACACTGAGCCGAAATCACACCACTGCACTCTAGCCTAGTGACAGAGTGAGACTTCGTCTCAAAAAAAAAAGATAATAAAATAATAATAATAATAATGGAAGGCAATATTGTGAATACTTACCATGTTACACCTCTGTTCTTAGTGCTTTACAGGGGTGATCTCATTTAATCCTCCTCTCTCAATTCTATGACATAAGTAATATTACATCCATTTTACAGATATGGAAACAGAGGCATGCTGAAATTGAGTAAATTTGCCAGGGACACATAACTAGGGATTACTGAGGGTGGTTCAAACCCAGGGAGTCTGGGCATAGAGAGTGTGCCCACTGGCACTCTGCTGTGTTGCCCACGTAGCACCTGGATGTTGCTGTGTCCCTGAGGATTTTAAAATCTATTGCTTTTCATGTCTAGACACAGGATCAGGAGTCATTTGAACAATGACCAGTTTTATTCCTATTTCCTTGCAAGTAATTAAATGCTAACAATCATTTAATTTAGTGTCATGTAGTACAAAATGCATTCATTTGTTTTATTTGTCCCGCAGTGTGGCCACTGATTCCTGACGGTGCAAGGGCACACTGTAAGGGTTCAGTGTCTTCTCCTCAGTTATTTCTGATAATATAACCCACTTAGACAGATATGCACAGCATCCCTGCATGCACACACACTGTGCACACACACACACCTACACAGGGACTGCCCGGGAATTCCTCTTACTTTCTTAGTTAAGGGAATTAGATAGAAGAAGTGCTAAGTACTAGCTCACATTTTTGCAGTTTGTGTCTGGCTGTATCCTGCTTCTCTGCAGCAAAAGCTTTCTTTGAATAGCTTTGGTTTTAATTACATGTAGAACTACATGGCTATGGATGTGTCATTTAAAGATGAAAATGGATCTCCTTCACCTTTGAAATGGGGAATAAGTAGTTGAGACTATAGATTGTTAGGATTGGAAGAAATCTTAGAAAGTACCTAACGATCTAATATAGCCTCCCAATCATGAAATCATTTTTATATAGTACTCTTTGCACTATCAGTGATGGTTAACATACTTTATTACCAGGTATTCTTTTCCATCTTTAAGCAAATATGGTTATTAGAAAGTTGTTTCATTTTTAAATGGGTTACTATTCACTTTTTCTTTCCTTCTGGTGTTGTCTAGCTCACTGAGCTTTACTGCTTGGCACTCAGTAGGCACTTAGTATACATTTGTGATTAAGGAAGTTCATTTACCTTTTAGCATGATGAACATCGAGCCCATTTCATCAGATGTCTTTTCACAGCCACTATCAGATAGAATCTCTGCTTAGCAGTTCACCAGCTACGGAAGACAGTCATACACAGATCATTTTAATTCACTATATGCTAAAAATATATATGTATAAGATGCTACAGGATTCCAGAGGAGGGGATTGGATGGGACAGAGAGGTGGAATAGGGACGAAGGGGGTCACAAAATGTTTTCTAGAGTAGATAAGTTTGAGCTGAGTCTTAAACATGAGGATGATTTATCCCATGAAGAAGAAAAGCAGAGGTAAAAGGGCACTTCAAGGGGAAGAATAGTAGCAAAATAGCAGCATATGAGGAAAATCTAAGGGGCTCCATAATGCTAGAAGATAGAGTAAAAGTGGGAGCAGAGGAGCAGGGCTAGAGGATGGGGTAAGCCAGGTCATTGGAGGCTGTGAGTGCTGCGTGTGATCACTTCATGTTTGTGAGAGCTCGGGATCAAGGCAGGCATAGAGTCCGACTTGGATGGCTACCCTGTTTTCATTAGTTCAGCTTCTTTTAAGGCACAGCAGCTATTCCCTTTCTTTCTCTCTCTCCTCTGTGACATATTTTCAGTGCAAATCCCATCATGGACATACTCTGCCTTTTAGATACCAATGTACCACTTGAAATGAGGATTCAGACATTGAACCGAATATTCTAGAGGTTTCCTGACAGAATCAGGGCATGAAAAGATTCGTGTTTGTCCTTTACACACTCTCATTTCATTAACACAACTTGTTCGTGTTAACTTTTTGGTAAGCTGTGTTATGCTGTTGATTTGCATCTATAGCCAATTAAAATGCTAGATGTTTTGTGAGATGTCCTACTTTGTAGCCAAGATTTTCCAATCGTTTCTGGATGTTTTTCCATTTTGTTTAACCTATGTGTATTTGTTTGTATTATCCAGTTCACCATGTCTTATTATTAGTTCCTGATGAGATCATTAGAATGCAGATATTGTCTCTAGTATAATCACCAATTTGCCTTTTTGCTATTTACCTATTTGATAGGCATGTCTTTGGATCTTGGGACAAAGCATCATGGATATGTTTCATCCTATCCCATATAAAATATATATCTGATATTTATCGAGAAATATGGGTATTAAATAAAAGCAATTTAGCCATATGAGATATTCATTTATATTTAATATATCTTTGGTTATAATAAATTAAAATGGAGACTTGAAGAATCTGTGAGAAGACTAAGACAGGCCTCATAAGTCACCTTAACTTTGCTTGATTTGCAAACATAAGTGAAACTTAACTTGAGCTTTTTCTTGTAAGTGCTTATATTAAAGAAAAATGAAACTTAAGGCTGATCAATGAGAAGTCACCAACTTATACTTCCGCAGGTTGGGACTTTCCAGCAGCATGGTAAGGTAACTGTATAACTGTAACCCCTCAAATATTTGCTTTGCCTCTGTGTTCATCCTATTAAAAAGCTTTGCCTTTGTGTTCCCTCAGCAGAGTCCCCAGCCCATTTCCGGTTTCGAGTTGCCTTTAACATGTCATTGTGCCTCAGTTTACCATTTAACAATTTACATAAACTGAACCACATTCTCCTAAAGAAGATAATGTTAATTTGTTTTGTTCTCATGTTAGGCAGAGACGGAGACATTATTAAATATTTAACCATAAAATAGATGCTTCTTGTTTTCAACTTATATGACCCTGAGTTTATACATAATATACTTGATTTTCATGGTTGTGACCTTTTAATTATATAAAATTGTTTTCATCTTCAAAGGAGGTCTGGTCCATATTATAGACTAGAATCTTTAGAAAGTAGTAGAGAATTTAATGCATAAAATAGAATAATAAAAGATAGCAGTAGACCTAACACAGAGAGATTATTCTGATGGACATTAGATGTTTTGCATTTGGAAATGTCTACTTCATTAATCAACTCATCCTCTCTCTAAGGGCACAATAGACCCCTTGAAATTAGCTAACTATTTTATTTTTGTTCTTTATATTATTTCTATAATTTAAATTATCTATCAAAACACATTAACCTTGCTGCTGAATATTGAGTGTTACACTATGTAATGGCATTGGTCAACCACTCAAGCCAGTGAAGCTCAAGGGGTTATTTAGATTTCTTAGCAATCTGGTTTGTTTCTAGAGATCACATTGCCCTTCATTCAGAGTGATGCAGACCCAGAAACTAAGCCTTGCCACTACAACTGCTGAATATGTAATCTCAGTAAAAATTTCAGATCATAATCTTCTGTCTACCATTTGCCAGGAGGAAAGTTGACTGTGTGAATTAATGAATAATTTATGTGTGCCTTCTCTACCTCAGAGTATCCAGTTTGTGTATGAGTTAGGCACAAGTCTAATTCACTGTCTTCTAAATGACTTTTTGAGGAGTTATTTCAAATGAAAACAGTGAAGTATTACATCTTTCAGTTTGTTCCACATTCCATCCCACACACCCTAGGCTCCTCTTACTGACACCGGGGCTTTCTTAGATTCCCTTTCTTCTCTTCCCTCCATTTTCACCTCTGCTGTCTCTAGATCTGACCTAACCACCTATCGCAGTGGTTCCCCACCTGTTAACTACGTACTATCTGGAGGGTGAATGATTGCTAGGAGTGCTTCAATCCATTTATGTACCAGGCACGGTTAAAACAAAAATCACGGATGTCCTGCACATATGTACAACGAATATATTCAAATATATCTAGGTGCTTTGGGGACTAATAAAATATAAAATAATGTAAAAGCATTGCAGAATTTGCTTGGCAGTATTCCTAACTGATCTATAAGGTCCACATTCTATGAGATTTGCATTAGGAGTGTAGGAAGATGAAGGGTTGGAAGGAGTCTCTGCTTGGTTCCTATTGTTCCACAAGATTTAAGATCATGCAGGGCTTTTGTTCATGACCAAAGAGTAGGCAAAGGCAAAGTTTCAGAAACTTAGTACTTTCATCTCCTTTATTTTGCTGATCATTTCTATTTGAGTAAATGCACTACAATAAGGAGCGGTATTGCCATAACGAACGATGATCAGTTAAGAAACTATTGAAATGAAATCAATTAAATGTTATTAATTTTATCCAACTCACAACATAATTTAGTTGCCATGTGTAATATTTTAATATTATATATTTTTTCACTTTTCCCACTTTGGTGTTTATATTTTTCTTTGTGTAGGAAAATGTTCACAATTATATCATGCTTTTTTTTTTTGTATTTTTCACATAAGCATGTATATAAAAGTGATGCTTGATAAGTCTTACTGGCTGTAAGGGAAATGGGATATAAAACAAAATGTGACTCCAGATCAAAACATTTTGTCCTTCAAAAATGGAAACTTTAGGAATGGGCATTCATCAAGAGGTGGTGTTGATGGCTATGTTGAAAACAGGCATCCTGGGCTGGGTGTGGTGGCTCAAGCCTGTTATCTCAGCACTTTGGGAGGCCCAGGCAGGACAAACAGTTGATCCTAGGAATTCGAGACCAGCCTGGGCAACACAACGAGACCTCATCCTTGTCTCTACCAAAAAATTTAAAAATTAGCCAGGCGTAGTGGCGCACGACTGTAGTCTTAGCTAGTAGGGAAGCTGAGGCAGGAGGATCACTTGAGTCCAGGAGCTGTGATCGTGCCACTGCACTCCAGCCTGGGTGAGTCCCATGCTTATCCAAGCTAAATAAATAAAGTTACTTTTTGCTGACAGAATTCAACATAGGTTATACACACACACACACACACACACATATGTATAACTCTTGTTGTAATCCATAACGATTGCTAGAAAATGAACTGGGCCTGGCGGAGTAGCTCACGCCTGTAATCCCAGCACTTTGGGAAGCCGAGGCAGATGGGTCACTTGAGGTCAGGAGTTTGAGACCAGCCTGGCCAACATAGTGAAACCTGGTCTCTACTAAAAATACAGAGATTAGCCAGGCATAGTGGCATGCATCTATAGTCTCAGCTACTCGGGAGGCTGAGGCAGGAGAATTGCTTGAACCTGGGAGGTGGAGGTTGCAGTGAGCCAAGATCGTGCCACTGCACTCCAGCCTGGGCGACAGAGCGAGACTCCGTCTCAAAAAAAAAAAAAGAAAGGAAAAGAAAAAGAAAAAAATGAATTTGTTAAAAGAGCTTTAGGTCTTCAACCAGAGTTTATAAAAATTCTAGGAGATCATTGAGGGATGTAAATGATATAATGTATAACTTTCTGTGATGAATAAGTTTTTAAAATAAGTTTTTGTTACAATCTAAATATTTTAACAATTTCCTTATTTAACCCTATTTAGCCAGATACTGCCAAGTGGAGTAACATATACATTCACTGTATATTATAAATTCCAAATTGTAGATTTAACCAGGTAACCAGTTGACATCAGACTGTATTTTCCCTTCTGAACTATAAGACTTCACTAAGTGCCCTCCTCCAGCCCCTAAATTTTACCATGTTGATGCTTTAGGCATCCCACATGCCATTTGGACATTTCACTCAATATTTCTCTCGCTTCCTTATTATAGATCACAATAGCTTTCTGCTTACCCTGGCAATTCTGTAGCCTACACTTTCAAGGAATTATTAGTGGTTTACACAATTATCAGTGTAAACATAACTAACCATAACTATCTCCCTTACTCTGCTTTCTGTAGGCTTCTTCTTCCTTTCTACTGTGAGTACACATGCTAACATTCGCATCCTGGGCAGTGTGTCACTCTGCTGTTCGTCTCAGCCAGAATCTATGCCAGAGTCACACTGTGTGAGTGTTGACAGTGCTGTTCACACGTGCTCTGTGCTGGGGAAGAACCCAGCATTTATGGTCCTTCTCCTCCTTTCCAGCTGTCTTCGCCCTTCTTCTTGGTAATGTCACATTTCCTGTACCCTCAGGCTATCGAGGAAGCCTGGCATTAAAAAGCAAAAAGAGTGAAACCGTCTTTATAGCACATTATGCTTCTCAAGGAAAATGCATTCCCAATGATTTATACAGTTTCACTACTGAAAGTTCTCTCAGGAGAGAGTAAAAGCTAGCATATTAGTATAATCTGAAATATTTTATCAAAGATTATATTATTAAAAAAAATTCATGTAACAAGAAAATGAAAACTTCAGCACGTATGTATGATTTTCCCCAGAAGGACCTTGAGTTGAGTACATTTTAATATATACACATGCACACATACCCACATATTTCCCCCTAAGGAATCTAAGTTGAGTAAGTCTGAGTAAATTTTACAAAACACAGTGGAGTAAAAGAAATTCTGTTTAAGTAGGAGAACTTATATACAGAGGTATGATTTTTGTTTTATTTTATGTATTTATTTATTTATTATAGAGGGGATCTCACTGTGTCACCCAGGCTGGAATGCAGTAATGCAGTCATAGTTCACTGTAACCTCGACCTCCTGGGCTCAAGCAATACTTCCACCTAAGCCTCTTGAGTAGCTGGGAACACAGGCGTGAGCCACCATGCCCAGCTAATGTTTTGTTTGTTTGTTTGTGTGTTTGTTTGTTGTAGAGATGGCATCTCATTTTGTTGCCCAAGCTGATCTCAGAAGAAGTATGATTTCTATTATATAGTATTGCTTTTGATTCGCTGTGGCCCCAGGACTGGCCAGAAGAGCAGGGCATCAGAATGATTTGCTTATAGTAATGTGGAGAGTCAGTGGTTCAGCTTGAATTAGCATCTACATCCTTATTAGCTGCCTTGAGTTGTCAGAGCCCTCTGTGCTTCCCTTCAGTCCTTGTTCTTACACATAAATATTAAAAGAAACTTGGTTAGGGTGGTAAAATCGGACCTTTCATTCTCTCACTAAAGAAACCAAATAATGATTGATATTGAATTTCCTTAGGATTTGTTGAAATTTTCTAGATAAAATATCTCTAATATTTTATGTTAAAAATAGCTTTTTTATATGTTTTCTCTTTCAAAAGTTAAAAAACATTAAATTTATATTTAGTTTATTTGGGGAAAAGTATAGTTTTTATCATTTCACTTAGAGGTTTAGGTAGTAACAACTCCTGGCTTCAGTGTTAGACCTGACATATGTGGAGATGATTTCTAAGCAATAGCCCAGATTTCAGGATAGATGGAACTGTGCAGAAAGATGCGGGGTTTCATTGGTGGTGTTCTTTTCTCCATGCTTAAAATTGGCACTTTACTGAATAGGGAAAATAGTGGTCACTAATGACTACAGTTGGAAAGAAAATTGTATGTATATATATTTTTCATCTGTATATAAATATATATATGTATATCTCTCTTTTGGCTGTATATACATAGAGTTGCAAAGAGAGAGAGTAACATAGAGAGAGAGTCAGTTTAAAAGAAAGTCAAAACAAAAGGAGAGAAGAAAAATACAGTTTACTTGGGGAAAAGATGGACAGCAATATTCTGTTGAATAAACACAAGAATTAAGAGCTCAGAAATCTGCCACTTAGGACTAATGAAAATGAGTTTTCATATTCATTTGTCAGCTTCCTTGTTTCCACCTCTGCTTCTCAAGTAGTTCAGTAAGTCATGGCAGAAGGCAATCTAAAGGATAGATGAACTTGAATGTGCGCTCTTTTCCATAATGCATCAAGTCTACATCTCTGTGCAGAGGTTTTAATCGGGCGTATGTAAAACTAATTCCTGCCTTATTTCCTGCTGTGCCCCAGCACTCGGCTCTGCTTTGCCCAGGTTGGTTTCCTCACTAGTCCATCATGCTAATTCTGTGCATTCCTTTATGCTTTCTCCCTTGGCCTCTTCAAGGCTCAGCGTGTCTTCCTAGATTACGTTCCATTGAACTCCATCTATTGCATACAGTTTAGCACCTTACTACAGACTGTCTTGATTCATGTTTTTGTATGTCAGTATTTCCTCTGCAAGGAAGCTACTTCAGGTCCTGTCTTATTCATTCGTGTTTCTACAGCTGTCAAAGAATCAAAGGGAACTCCAAAGCATTTCTTGATTCATTGTGTGTTTCTCTGAGAATTAGGAAGTAGAGTCATATGGGAAGAAAATGTGTTCACTTTAGTCTCTTTCCAATTTTCATAAACCAGGACAGAAAAACATATGCATATTTCTTGCTTCCTGACCTTAGAATTTGGTATCAATGTCTGTCCTCTGGATAATATGAGATGATATGGTTCTGAGCATTATTTTAGATTTTGGGTAGTGCTCCCAAATGCAGGACAAATATACCTGGAGATAAAAGTGATGTTTTGGAGAAGTCCTGATTGAGTTTAATAAGACCTAGATATTCGACCTGACTCAATTAAGAACAACCGGTTATCTCAGAATTAACATTTTGAGTGATAAAGCTTCTGCTTACAAGCTGAATAACCATCAGCATGATACTTACTTTCTTTGGGCATAACTGTCCTTACCTTTAAGTCAGATTGGACCGGTTGGGCCATCTCTAATCAACCTTTCAGTTCCCAAGTTTCAGTTTCCATTTAATTGTTAAAAATTAGGATCATCAACAGAAGCAGCTCTCTATACAAAGTAGGATACCTGTATATCATGGCACTTGGAGGGGGCAATCACTTCGAGAATTCAGGATTCCAAATTCGTAAGAAGAAGGTACCTTCTGTGAAACTTGTGCCGTGGATGAGTCTTGTTCTTACTCCTATTGACAATCCCTGCCTGACATAGTACAATGTGGGAGAATAAAAACGTGCTGATCTTCAAAGTTATTGTGCATCATGGGTTATATGGAAGGGGTGGAAACACTTCACTGAAGCATGAAAATTTCAGAAAGGAATGGGGGAAGTAAGGGACTGACATGAAGGTGGCAGTCTCAGGCTGCCAAACCTGAGAACTGAAGCGAGTAGAAACAACATACAAAGTACAAATATAAATCAGGGAATCACTGGAATTTAGTTGAATTCCAGTGGAATTGAGTCTCGTCTCTTGCAAAATCTACCAGGGATTGGGTAAGTATTTATGTTTTTCTGTTCCAAAACTATTTGTATCTAGAGCCTTAATTGTGATCGCCATGGATAAAAGGGTAGTGTCTTGATAATAATAGTTCTGCCAGGCACAGTGACTCACACCTATAATCCCAGCACTTTGGGAGGATGAGGCAGGTGAATCACTTGAGGCCAGGAGTTCAAGAACAGCCTGGGCAACATGGTGAAACCCTGGCTCTACTAAAGATATAAAAATTAGCTGTCATGGTGGTGTGCACCTGTAATCCCAGCTACTTGGGAGGCTGAGGCATGAAAATCATTTGAACCTAGGAAGTGAAGGTTGCAGTGAGCAGAGATTGTGCCACTGCACTCCAGCCTGGGTGACAGAGTGAGACTCTGTCTCAAAACATATATAAAATAAATAAAATAGTTCTAAGAAATATCTCTGTTGTGTTTACTATGTTCAAATATTTCAGAATATAATTTTCCTTTTCTCACTGAAACTTATCTTTTGGGTAAATCATAACCCCACTGCTTATTCTTTTGTAATTCTTCATTGTATCTAACACAGCATCCTGCAAGGGGTTAGTTAGGGCTGGATGAATGGAGTTGATTGGCCATAAAATCCTACTGCGTAATGCATTAGTGTGTTTCTTAGGATTCTTTCCTTTATGTGACTTTACTGAGGGAGTGAATGATTCTTTGCTACTTCCCCAGAAGCAGAGAGAGTTGGTGAGTATGCTGATATACAGCTACGTAACACCGCATACTGCAGCAATTGCCTGTGTTTGTCTTCTCCCAGGGATTCCAAATGCCAGCTACTGGCCCTGGGCCTGTTTATAAAAATCTTTAGCTGCTATGGTACTTTAAATTGGAAGATCAATCTCCAAGTGTCTTGAAAGCATTCAGCTTCAAAAATTCATGAAAGTAAGAAGAATATGACTTTGTTTAAGAGAAAAGGTAGCTCATGATTGGTGCTACAGCCATTGTGATGTGTGAATTGGTTTCTGATGTTCAGCTCTGTGGCGATAAATAACTGACATCTGGGGCAATGTTCTCTTGTCTCATAATAAGCAAATGTTTTATCTTCAATGGCTGCATTTGAATTCTGCAAAAATTATTACGGTCGAAATTGAAGGGAAACCTAACAGTTTTGTTTTGTTTTGAATATTTGGCTTTCGTTTCTTTAGCTACTAGTTTAAAGGGAAAGTTCAACTGTTTTGTAAGCCATTTTCTGTAAGAGAGTCATGACTGCTGTTTTGTGCAAAGCAAAGGAGTCTAAAGCATAATACTGCATAGAAACACTGCTTTTTTTCTTTTCTGACTCTCTCAATGTAAGTATGCACAAACTTTCTTTACAATTTATGCAGTGAAGCTGTTGCCTACCTCAACTTCAAATACTTTTCTCAGTTCCCCCATCAATACTTAAAGAGGTTGTTGTTAATTTCTGAAAAATATCCCTTCCCCCAAATTGCTCATGTATCAGGCTACTATTTACAGTAATCTAAGTGAATAGATATCATTCACACTCTCACAACCTCAGAATTACAAAAATGAGGCAAAAGAGAAATGAGACTAGCCCAAAATTCCATAGAATACCTTCCTTCCTAGTCACAGTAGAATAAAACTCTCTTGATTTGCAGACTGAAGCCTCCCTCCATGAAGGTGTTGCCTCTCCAGTGACCCAAGCCACCGGGCCAACTCCCTGGAGGTCATTCAAGGCTTGAGATGACTCATTCCAACTCCACTTGGGGCCACACTCTTTTTGGTGGCAGGTGCCTGGGCACTTATTAAGCTGTTTAGTCCAGAACTCTGTTGACTCCTTTCCAGAGCTCACGGAGAGCCAGACTGGTGCCTGGAACAGAGCAAATGCTCAATCCCTGGGTGTTACCTCCCCATCCCAACAACACTGCCAAAAATAAATGTTAGGGCTTGGGAAGGAGAGCCATATAAATGATTAATGGCTTAGAAATAGATAAAGAAGCTCAGGTCGTCTTAGAGACATGTAAGCTGAAAATGATACCAATATTCTTCCTCCTGCAGGGGTAGCACAGTTGTGCGTTCATGATTCCCTCTTGAGGCTCACTATAGAGTGGGAGTCAGGAACCACCCCCTGCTTCTTTAGACAAACTCAGCTTCCACTGTTTTTTAATAGTGGCTGTTACATACAATTTTATTTGTACCAGGGATTGTAATCCTATTTTACAAAGAAAAAAGTTTGTGATACACATACTCTATTTTCACTGGATTTTAAATGAGATAAACTGTCATGGGCATCTGCTTATTCATCTGTCAAATGAGACATTGAATTTTTTTACTCTGAGCAAACTGCATAACTCTCCAAGGAGATTGTTGTACGTGGGTTGTCTCTGACATTGGTTACGAGAGACAGACATCAGGGTGAGAAGTTAGGACTCCTGTGGTCCAACCCTGCCTGCCCGCAACTCACTGACCTCCTCTGGCCCTGGTGCTTCCATCTGTAAAGTGAAGTTCTTTGACTAAATGAGCTCTGACAGACCTTCCAGCTTTAAAAGTTATATAATCTCACGTCTGGAAAACTTTCTTAAGAGAAAAGCAATTTATAAGATTTATGTCGTAAGAGGATTTTAAGGAGAAAGATAACACCCATCTGTCTTTCTCTCTGTCTATCTATCTCTCCCTCTCTCAAATGCATGTGAGAGTATTTTTCTGAAGGCCAGGAGGATTTAAAGACCCTTTCTTTAAAGACTCTGTCACTTCTGTGTTTCTGGGGTTTTCAATTCTCTAATACTCCAGTTTAACGCTGTTTCCTGGGGCACTATAGATTTCACTTGTGTAAATTCTTCTTGTGTTTTTGTGATCTCTTTCAACCAGAAATGAGTTTTGTTTCTTTATTTTTGTGGCTGTTTTTTGTGGGGTTTTTTTTTAATTGAATGTAGTAGCTGACTTAAGTTACATGGTTATATTCTTCCTAAATTCATACTTTAGGGTTTTATTTTCTTTTTTCAGCTTCATGTAGGTCTGCTTTTGAATAAGTCATTGAAGCAATTGAATGACATTTTTGAAATCTTGTTTTATAAGTTCACTTCCACACACTAGAGTCTATTAAATGGAAGGGACATATTTTCACTCCATAGTGGAAAGTTAATGCATAGAACAGGTACCGAGACTCAGCTTTTCTCCATGTTTGAAATCAAGATGCTTTGGTTCTTTTTAGCAAAAATCTTGCTAAAGTATGAGGTGACAGGCATGAGAAGGTACAATGCCACTAAATATGAACCACATTACAAAAACAAATGTTCCTGAGCTGGAAATAAAAATTAGCTCCTCAGGAACTTAATGAAACACGAGGTATAAAATGGTAGCAAAATAATCTTTAATAGTGATCTTCAAAATTGTTGGCATCGGGACTTTCTCAGGTACAGAGGAACAGTGTGACACAGCAGCTGATGACATTATTTTTCGTTCCTGTTAACTACTCAAGGAGGTGACAGCTGTGAGTGTTGTACCTAATAGCAGAAGTGAGCTCACCTCAAATTATAAATACCAAGGGTAATGTAGTGATAACTTCTCTCACCTAAATATTTTGCCCTCTTGGTTAATAAGGCCTTCTGTTTCACCTGAGAGATCATTTCTTTTTTGAAATTGCTGTTGTGAGCCCAAGGAAGAGAAAGTATCTTGGAGCAGAAGAGAAAAAAGCAGTCTCCCCAAACATCTATAAGCCCTGCCCTGCCCTGCCTCCAGCAAACTTCCAGCATCTGCTGAACTCCGAAGTGCGATTTGCTTAGTGGGATCTAAACCCTTTGCTCTATAAAGAGGAACAGAGGTAGTTACCTACCCAAAGATCCATGGCTGAAGGATATGAGCTTAAAGGCTATCAGACATAACTGTGGACAGTGGAATAGGACAGAGAGAGAAGAGTTTATAAATATATGGATATGGAGAAATTGAAACTTACGTGGTCACGCTTGGTGGCTCACGCCCATAATCCCAGCACTTCGGCAGGCTGAGACGTGAGGGTCACTTAAGCCCAGGAGTTTGAGACCAGCCTGGGGAGCATAGTGAGACCCCCGTCTCTACAGAAAGCAAAATAATTAGCCAGTAATGGTAACACATGCCTATAGTCCCAGCTGCTGGGAAGGCTGAGGTGAGACGATTGCTAGAACCATGGAGATAGAGGCTACAGTGAGCTATGATTGCACCACTGCACACCAGCCTAGGCAATTGAGTGAGACCCTGTCTCAAAAGAAAAAAATAAATAAACTTGAGAAACAAATGCAGAAATCCATCATTACTGAACGGTTACTGTACTTCTATAGAGTAAAAGTGTTGCCTGACTCATTTGGGTAAGCATATCTAATATGCATAGCCAATATTCACTTTTTTTTTTTTTTTTTGCCAGAACATTCAACCATGTCAGGCCATTAACTTGCTGGGATCCTTAGTACTCTCGTGTAGCCAGGTGCACTCTTGCTCTTTTTCACATCTAGTCTCTTTATTTTAAAAAACAAAATTCCATACATCCTTCATTCATGTATTAATTCAGGAGCTCTACACTGAGCATTTTACTTTGTGCCCGGCAGTGTTCTCTGCATTGGAAATGAAGCATGAGCAAAAGAGGCTGAAATTTGTCCTCATGTAGTTCACATCTGGAGGGAGTATACAGCAATGAACAAAATAAGTGATTACAACATATAAGGCATAAGATATGGTGAGGAGTACAATGGAGAGAAATAGAGCAGGGAAAGGGAGGGGAGTGCCTCGGGATTTTCAATAGGGGAGTGAAGGGTACAGCCTCGCTGAGCAAGGCATATTTGCATAGAGACATAAATAGATGCACAAGTGCCCTATGTGGGTATCTGAGCATTCCAGGCAAAGGCAGCACATACATGGGCGGGAGGCCGGAGGGTGCCTGACCAATTCAAGGCACTGCATGTGAACCAGTGCCCTGAAGCAGTGGGAGTGATGGACAAGGATGTGGCCAGCGGGGTATGAAGGTCAGGCAGGGACTCAATGATGACTTAGGCCTTACTCTGAGGAACAAAGGAAGCCATTCGGTAGGTTTTTAAGAAAGGAGTAACGTGATTCGACTGACTTTTTAACAGGATTGCTCTGCTGCTGTGCTGAGAATAGTCTGAGAGGGAGAGATTGGAAGGTCGTTTTTAAGCTTGAGAATGGTAATAGACATCCAGGTGGAGATGACTAGGCGGCAGATGAGTCCGGAGTTCAGGGCAGCTCTCCATCGATATTTCTAGCTCGCTTTGTCTACAATCGTGGTAAGTCAACGTGTCTAAATGTCTCCCCTTTCCCCCCTTGAGTAATTGAACAGATTCGGCAGTCTCTATAAGAAAATGTTAAAACAGGCAGTTAGGCAGTTAGTTAAAGTAGAGAGCCATTTGTGAGCCTCATTTGCTGGAAAATAATAAAGAAGAAAAGAAAGCTGTACATCAGGATAAGAGAAATCCTCATGCAGTAAAATCTTCAAAAATGTTACAGACTCCAACGAGTCAATATCCTGAAGGAACTGAAAGTATGGTTTGGGCTCCTGCTCTGTTCTTCATTTCGCCGTGAAGGTTATTGTTAATTATTTCCTTTGAGCTTTAAAGTCAGCATTCATGCTTGTTTCCTCATTGTTTTCCCACTAAGCTAATTAATGCAGTTGTACAGGAACCCCAAGATAGTCTTTTGGAGAGGCAGCAAGGGTTTGCAGTGAAGACCCAAGTGAAGGCCCAGGGAACTCAAGTGCCAAGTCTAACGCTACCATTTGAGGGTGACTTTGACCAAAATCACGATATTTTTTTCATCTCTCGCACCAAATGCCATATTAATACTCCCAAAATTAAAATGGTTTTGCTTTGTCACTGGCATATTGAATTTTAGATCCCAGTATATCCTGAGTTCTCAGATAGTGGGAATTTGAAGATCAAATAGAAATAAGAGTGAAAACCTAGGTTAAATCCCAAGGGCCATGATTTAGTGACCTTCCAAAAGACATTTAATCCTCTTGACTGCAATATCGTTACATCTCAAACCTTGCTGTGAAAAATATATGGGATAACTTTTTTTTTAAGATGGAGTCTTGCTCTGTCACCCGGGCTGGAGTGCAGTGGTGCGATATGGGCTCACTGCAACCTCCACCTCCCAGGTTTAAGTGATTCTCCTGCCTCAACCTCTGGAGTAGCTGGGATTACAGGCGCCTGCCACCACGCCTGGCTAATTTTTTGTATTTTTAGTAGAGACGGGGTTTTGCCATGTTGGGCAGACTGGTCTCAAACTCCTGACCTCAGGTGATCCGCTCGGCTCGGCCTCCCAAAGTGCTGGGATTACAGGTGTGAGCCACTGCACCCGGCCTGGGATAACATTTTTAAGGACACTTTTCACAGGGAAGAGGCGTAGAAATAAGGCAGTAAGTATATTGTAGCTATGAAAACCATGGAAGCTGAAGCCAAGGCCGCATGGGTTTGAATTCTGGTTCTCTTCCTTACTAGCCAGGTGAACTCAGCCAAGTATCTTAACCTTGTATGCTTCAATTTCCTCATCTGAAAAATGGGAATAAGAGTATAATGTCTAATATAGCTGGTGGTTCTAAAGATTAAATGACTTAATATGTGAAAAATACTTACATCAGTGTGTAACACATGAATGCACTCAGTAATGATTTATAATAAATATTACTATTACTGCTAGTAATATAGTAATACTATTGTTACTGCCATTTTCCTCTTTCTCTTCCTCATCCTTCTCCTCCTCCTTCCCTTCCTTCTCCTCCTTGTCCTATTACAACTACTACTACTACTCCAATTCAGGTGAAATTCCAAACATAACCGAAGCTTTTTAGACACTAGCAGAATTCTAAGCCATTATGATTGAATAAAATAAGAGAGCTTATCTCTCATGGGGCTTTACAATCTTGAAACAAGATATGATGATGAAAGAATTGGTATCTTATTCCCATTCTCTCTCACTTTTTCTTTCCTTTTCTTTTTCTGAAGGAAGAAATAAAGGTAAAATGAGCTAACAAATGTCACAACAAATTGAAAAGAAACTAACAATTAACTAACTTGAGTGCTTCTTAGACAACTCTTCTTGCTTTTTTTCAACCTTTTTTGTCATTCTTCCTTTGTCCAGTGGTAAATTAACAGAACCTTGTTTTCTGTTCTAAGCAATTACCCTTGAGACAGAAGTCCTGATAAACAAGAAAGAGATGCTGGGGATAGAGGGTGGGTGTGTGGGGAGACACAGAAAGCACCCCTGACCTTTCACCCTGGGGTTTGACACTGTGCGTTCCCAGGCCAGCACTGGCCCTGGAAGGATAACTGACTCCTCACTGCAGTGAGAGGTTGTGACCAATTCTGTTCCCTGCTGAGTTCTCTGCACCCCAGAAGTTAGAGTTTCAAAGGTGTGACAATATCCCAGATTGATGCTAACAATACAGTTAGTGTGCACTTTTATGTTACTGGAAAATCATCCATTTTCACCCAGAACTGTTATACATAAATGCTTTGTCCTAGAAATTCTAAATAAAATTTGTTTGGCCTTCCTGAAATATCATCTGCCATGGCTATTTTTTTTCCTTTTTTTTATCAAATCAGGAAGTGAAAAATGTCAGTTAGAAAATTTCCTCAGCATCTATGTTAAGAACTTCATAAAACCTAATTACATTTTACCACATTTTATAATTCTGTCATGCTGCTCCTACTGGGGAATATCATACATGCAGCCCCCAAATAGCCCCAAGATACACACACATACTTTAATAGGAATAAACACACAAACTCTTCAGTGATAATAAGATGAAGACGTATAGGGAAGGTTTGTTTCCCATCAGCAAGTGGTACTAAAACACTTGCAGGTTTTCAGTGGTAACATTTGAATATATATTTAAGGGATTTATTATGAAAAGCTTCCCCCATTCCATGAGGATGACTTGAAGTGGAGACTTGCACAGGCAAAACAGACGAGTCGGAGCCCTGTCCCCAAGCTCTTGGCTTTGTTTTCAGCTTGTAGGTGTGATCATATTAGCTGAATAAAAGAGTATCTTTGTATTTCATTGATATAAATGCTCCCAGCCTCTCTAGAAATAGCAGAAAAATCAAATCTTACTTGAAAAGGAAGCCTAATGCTTCTTGGCAAAGCGATACCACCCAAGCGGATTCTGATGATACATCATTATTTCCTGCTGTAAGGTCAACGAATTGCTCTGGGACTCTGTGTTATCTCTGTGCTGCTGTAGTCTGGAACTTGCTGCTCATTTGAAAGTCTAGGGCTATTGCTTATAAAAAATAATAGCTTTGCTAAGATTAATACTTTTGAGGGATTGGAATGTTTGTTTTGTTTCATTTAAAAAACAGAGCAATAGAGCTGCTAAAACAGCAAGCTTTGTCTTTTTTCTGAAATCCCTTACTTCACTAAAGAAATGTGCAGGAAAATCTCTTTGTAACATAAGCTCCCAAAAAAGTACATATGTCTTTTGTAGATTTTATGTCACAATTGTAACTTATCACAATATATGTTTTCATAATGCTGATGAAAGAAGTTGTGCACAAAATATTGAAACATCAGTAGCAATTAATATGAAAATATTCGGATTTTACAGAATACTATTATACTGATAATACCCCTCATGAATTGAATGTCAAGTACCGAGCACTTTCCTAAGCACATGTACAAGCTTATACACTTTGAATATTGGAGCAATGTTCTGAGTTATACCAGTAGCAGCTAGCAACGTAGCAGACCACAGCTATCACAATTGCTAAGTTGAACAATGTGAAATTGCTAATATAAGGTCACTTTTAACCTATAAAATGGTAATTTCCTGTGATTTAATCTTGCTATATTTATAACAAGAATAAGGGAGAACTGTTTATAGAATCTTACAAATTCTTCAGAAAATGTATTACTAGACACTTGCTGCATTATGAGAAAAGTTCTAATATGATAGGCTATTCTAAGTACTTGGCTAAGAACCATTTCGTTACACTGGATGATAGCGGATATCATTGAGATGCATACAGCTTGGATTTGTGTTATGCCCTGGCACCTATGAACTAAAAGCAATTCCATCCTATATCCATTAGCCTTTTAATATCCTTGTGATGTTGATGGTGACATAATCCTACCTATTTTATGGCTGAAGAAAATGACACACAGATCATGTAACTGATCCATTGTCTCTTAAATATTTTGGCTCAGGAGGGGAACAACCTTTGATATAGAATCAACGAAGAATGACCAACAGTATTTATTTTATTTTCATTGCCATTTCCCCCATCACTGATTTGGCAACTCATAGTTCTCATTACTCTGTTGCAACTAACGCAGTATTTACTCCAAAAGATATACCGCATGAATTTCTATAAGAGTAAATAGGTGAATTGTGTAAATTAGGTAGTTTTTTTAATTTTCAAGAGTGAATTTAATATATTATGGTACTATCAGAAATATAGAAATATCTCAAAAAGTCTAGAAATTAAGATGTTATTAAATATTAAATGTAATTTTTGTTAAATGGAAAGCTAAAGTCATTTGTTAAATTCTTAACAAATTCACAGTAATCTGATCTGTGTGTGGTTGTCTTAAGCATCTTCACCTCTTACGTAGGACTTGAAGGGGGAAGGTGACCCTTGTTAGTCCAGATTTCCTACTGACACTCTTATCCAGGAAAATATATTTCAAATTATTATCTTGATAGAATGGACTACGTATTAGATAAGAGATATTTTTGATGGACTTGTGATTATATGGGATATATGAGTTCTTAAGATATGCACAATGTCTACAACTTCAGATGGTACAGAAAAAAAAAGGTAGCAAGAAAGCAAAATAATAATCGATGAAGTTACACCATGGGCACCCAGGTGTTCGTGGCATTACTATTAATTTTTCTGAAGGTCTGAACATTTGAATTTTCAAAGGTAGGGATAAAATGTTCCAAAATATAGCTACCTTAATTTTTAAATGCCATTTTGACATTGTGTACCTTTCAGCCACAGTGTAGGGTAAAAAAAGATAAGCAGGTTTCATTTTTTTCCAAAAATCAGAACTACACACCTGACTGAAACAACCCGCTTTCCTTATTTCAAAATTAGTAAACATTTCTGATGCCAAGGAGATATCCCAAAATGATAATATTTATCACTGAAGTAAGTGCTGTTAGAAAGAAACATCATGGGACATGAGGATATCACGGAAGATCATGTTGCTGTGACATTGTTTTGTTTTGTATTCAAATTTGTCTGTGTCATCATGAGTTAGTTACTGAAATCTCTAACACATGTACTATAAAGTGACCTCAAAATAGCTTGTTATATGATGAGATCATTGATGAAGAGTACTTCTTGCCAAGGGGATGAGTTCTCTTCTCATAAAGCCCCAGAAATGCAGAGCCTCGGGAGGATCTGGCAGGAAGTCCACAAAAGCAAAACTGAGGACAAGGCTGTCCTCAGACTGTGCCCATCCGTGGTCAGTCCACCTCCAAATGCCTTAGAGATTATAGCAATCAGACTTATGAGTTTTGTTTTGGTTATGTAAGGAGTACTTGTTATGTTCCAGGCACTGCACTCTGCAGAGGCACTTTTTACCCGAAAAGAACTATTAAGGAACTATTATTGCTTTGATTTTACAGATGGGGAAATTAGAAATTAGAAAGCTTTTAAATAATGTGTTCCAAGAAACAGGTGTTTTAGGTGTCCAAGAATGATTCTACTAAACACTACAGCACAAGGCACAAGCCTCACAACACACCATCTAAGAGCGGTGAGAGGGCAGGTGAGTCAACTGAGCACTCTCCCCTTTCTTTCTGACACTTTCTCACCAAACCAGTGTGATGAGGGCCACTGAGGACTGCTCCGCGGCCACTTTGTGTCAGTGCATCTCTAGTCCTCATAGTGAGTACTCTTTGTGTGATCTAGCCCTCATCGTGGGTACTACATGTGTGACCTAGCCCTCATCATGGGTATTACATGTGTAATTGCCCTCATTGTGAGTTATTATGTGTGTGATCTAGCCCTCACATGGGTACTACATGCATGATCTCACCTTTATGTGTACTGCATTTGTAATCTAGCCCTCATCATGGGTATTACATGCATGATCTAGCCCTCACAGGTATGCTACATGTGTGATCTAGCCCTCAGGTGGGTATTACACATGCGATCACAGGCCCACCAGGTATCGGGTTCCTAGTGCCACTGCCTGCCCTTCCCGCTTTCTTCCTCCCAGGTGTGCAAATGTTTCTGAAAAGAATTTTTGAATGAGCATGCAAGGTCCCTTTGTTCTGCCACTTCCCAAAGAAAGTTCTGACTCTTTTTTTGAAGTGGAAAGTTTTTCCTAGGTTTGCATTTCCAAGAGCAGATTTACCCCAAATCCTCCTTAATGCCTGGCTGCTTGTGTTCTCCTTCATTTCAGATCCATGTGCCAGAATTCTGGGCGGACTTTCTAGCACCCACTGGAGCAGTCAGCTGCGAGAGCTGATTGTGTCCTTGAAAAGGTGATCCAAGAACAAAGTTAATTCCAGTGGATTAAAAAAAGAGTGCATAAAATATTTCAAGATGAATCTTGATAGGTTCGTCATATGGGGAATAGTCTTTGTCCCCTAAAAAGCCTGGGGAGAAAGCTGTAATCTTCCTAAAACAAAGAAATGGAGTGTATTTTATTGAAATGAAAAGACACATTCTACAAAAAATCAGAATCATACAATACTAGGTCGAGGGCTTTGAGGATGAAGGGGAACTGCTTTTGAGAAGCAGATATGTCTGGCGCCTGATGGTTTTCATGATGGAAGCAAAATAATGTATCATTTTTCTATATAATGGCAGATGACCATCCCAGATAAATAACTATAAGGGATAGCTTGATTTACCCTTTCCACAATGTATGTATATTTCAAAACAGCATGTGGTACACGATAAATATATACAATTTTTATTGTCAATTAAAAATAAATTTAAAAATGTTTAGAAAACTAATGATAAGGAAAAAAATCTTAGAACAGTATCATTGGCCTGTCAATAGTCAACAGAAGTATTGCCTAAGTTTCTTTCCAAAATATTCAGGACAACACCAATGTGTAGGAATCTAATGGCAGTCCACAAAAACAATTTTTAGAAAAGTAAAAGAAATACTTAAAATACTTTTTATTGGTGGCATCCCATATCCTCCAGCCAGTGCTGTTGGATTTTGCATTTCTATTTGTTTCAGAATGATGGTATATTATTTCCTTTTCCTCCTTCATCCACGTAACTAAGATTTATCTCTTTGTAATAAGTGCTCTGTAATTTCTATCGTATGTTTGCATTTCATATGAGACCATTTTTTTTCTAAGAATTGTGTTCATAGCTGACACAGCTTTGATGTTACTTTATGGACTTACAGTGAGATTTCATTATCATAACTGACAGGAAATGAAAGGCAGTCTATGAAAATTCACAGACTGGTTCATTTATCAATGCTGTAAGCAAAGTGTGTTTCTCAGATAATAGCATCAGCATCACCTGGGAACTTGTCAGAAATGCGAACTGAGGGGCCTAACTCCAGACTTACCGAATCAAGAACTCTAGGAGTGACCTCAGCAATCAGTGTTTTAAGAACCACAGGGCATTGGAATCCCCAGGAGGACTTGTTCAATCACACATTGCCGTGTCTCATCCACATAAATTCTAACAGACATAACCAGTCACAGGCAAGTTTTGTGCAGTGATAAAAGATGTGACTCAAGCCCTGGGTAACTTATTGTTTTGGCTTTTAATAAACCAAAAATGAATTGCTCAAGTTAACCAAAAAAGAAATGAAAAAGATAACTTTTTTCTCCTTTAGTTCTCAGTACCTCGATTAAACTGGGGAGTAAAGTAACAGTGAATGATAGGCCTATGAATGCTGAGATGAAAGAGCAGGCACATCTTGTGCTATATTTGTTTTCCATCATCATTTAGCCAAAATGAAATTGTGTAAGTTCGTATGATTGCATAGTAACCACATGGAACTTTTGAGAAGCCCATCATTTGTTGATCTTTTCAACAGCATGCATTGGAAGAGATTTGAAACTTTTGCCAATTTGTAACAAAATACTTTCCAAATTTCAGTGCTCTCACAACTCAGTTCACATCAGAAAAGAGGAAATTATTTCTATGGATCATAACTGGAATTATCCAAAAGGCTCTGATTATGTGAATTATGTTAGGACACTTATGATTTTTATTCTATTTGTTTCATTTTCATAGTTATCTATGTATAGGAAAAGAAAACTGATGCACAGTTTAATCTCTTTTTTGACATTTTCATTCTGGTCTTACATAAATTCTACTTTCACCAGAAAATCTGATTTCAAGAGATTATAATTAGTCTGATATTGATGTTCCAGAAACCTATTAAAAGACTTACTTTCTTTGGAATCTATGTCATCTTCTTTTTTCTCATTTTCTTTCTAATATCTTTATTTTGATTGTATTTTCCTCTAGCAGTGTATTTGGTAAATAAAGTTAAGGCATTATAGTGGTCATTCTTACTGATAAATTATACCTACTAGATTTTAATGCATAAATATAGATGTAATAAGATACATTATCAAGGCTATAAGGAAAACTACAAGTAAGAAAATTCTTCACATTTTTTTAAATTTAAAAAATGCATATAAACACTGTGGAAACTATGTAAACAGTAATTTTCACTGGGATTTCCTGGCCTATTAAAAACAACTATTTGAATCTGAAAACCAGTTTGCATTTCAGTAAAGGACTATTTGGTTAATTGACAATTCCTAACACAACAAGTAAATTACAAGACAAAGGAAATGTCTCTTTGGAGGACTAACTTGACATGCTTGAAAGACTAAGAAGATGAAAAAAGAGGTTTAAATAAACAAACAGAGCATGGAAAAGGAGGATAAAAGATATGGGGAGGAAATTATATTAAGTAGGTCCTAATGGATTCAATGTGGATTTGCAGACTCATATCCAGATTGAAAAATACTCTTGAAGTTGGACCAACTTGGACAATCTGCACTGAGAAAAGTAGTAATCTCTCTTTGTAAAACTTCCAAATAAATATTATTTTAGATTCTGTTTCTGAAAATGTCCATCAACACACAGGCAACTAAGGAGGCCTGTATAGTTTGATTTTAAATCGAAGACACTTTGTTTAGCATCTCATTTGAGGAAACAGGTGTTGAGATGCTACAATTTAGTGGTGGCTCCAGAGCCACTTACCCTGAATATCACATGAATGTGGGCTAATTTTTATAATGTGAGACTATTTTTTAAAGCAGTATTTGGTACCACTTCCATACGAAAAAAAGAAGAAATCAATTTTTATAGTTTTCTTTTTATTTAGGGACCTTCTGAGTATATACTAAAAAACTGCAGACTAAAAGCTGATCATTCTCAGCAGGTAAAATTGCTTATTCAATACTTTAATGATCCAAAACTTCTAAACAAAAGATTTTCTTCTTTCTTCAGTTCCTTTGTTTAAAAAACCTAGAATTCATCAAATAAATGATGAAAAAAACTAATTTTTTTTAAATGATGTCAATTATCCCTTTAGGATTTAGGAGATAGATCAAAACACAGTCCTTCACACATCTCATGCTTGATGACATTGTATAGCTGAAGATTTGAAAAGTGCAAATGTGATAGATTCTCTCAGTTGCTATTTTGGTAACTTCTCCTTGGCAACCATAAGATATGAATTAAATCTTGCAATCAGAGCTGCTGTACAGTATAGACTGTGATACCAACAGCACTCTCTGAAGTTGTGCACTGCACAACACTCCCAGCGTCACATAGTGGCCCACTTTGACTATTGCCTACTCAGTGATAAAGTCTACCACAGATGATCCGAGTTATAGTTCTCAAATTTTGATGTTCATGCAAATTATGTGAAAAGGTTTTATTGATGATTATTCCTGTATTCTACTTCTTCAGACATTATAATTCAATAATTTGGGGTGGAGAGGGGCATTTTTCAAATTCACCTTATTGAAAAGTAATTCCAAGTAATTTGGATGCAGGTGGTCCACAGATTACTCTTGGAGAGATCTTTGCCTAAAGGGCACCCATTTCTAATAATATGAAAGCAGCTTCTATTGCCAGCTTATCTGCTTTCAGTAACCTGAAAGGGTAGTTACATATTTTGATTAGAATTAATAGTGCTGCTATACATATATAATCCCTCATTATCTTGTATCATCATGTTCATATTTACTGAATAAAACTTCTCAGTAAGTAGTTACTGAGTAAGTTTTTTGAAGGAAGGATACCAAAAATAGAGAGTGAAAAAGAGGTATTATTTCTCAAAACTTCTACGGTGTATTTACATAGTTAAAAAATTTCAACACTGAGACGTCTTTTCTGCTTCTATTTAATTAAAGGAGAACACAATTCATCAAAATGTTGTCAAGAAGTTGTCAAATTGACTTAAATTAAAAAGCTAGCTTTATGCTTTCTGATGATCTAAGTAACTTCAGATTTCAGGCTTTTTTAGTCTATGTATCAAGGATATAAACCTGACCTTGGGTTTTCAATAGAAAATAGTTTGGAATGACTATTTAGATTGGGGTCATAATTCACAGAAGTTCTTCTAAGAACTTTTACAGACACCATCTCATTTAACTCACAATATTTTGAAGAAAATAGCATTATCTTTTATAATTGATGAAACAGAGAGGAAGCCTACCTTGTACAAATAGAAATACAAATTGAGCATCCCAAATCCAAAAATCTGACATCTAAAATGCTCCAAAATCCGAAACATTTTGGGCACCAACAGGATCCTTAAAAGAAATGCTTACTGGAGCATTTTGGATTTCAGATTTTTGAATTTGGGATGCTCAACCAGGATGCTATACCTGAAATACTTTAAATGGCATATGGCATCGACAGATTTTTTTTCAGGTAAGAGATTTAACGGAATGTTTCATTTGGCATGTATGATAATATTGCATCATAATATTTTTATTATAGCTTTACAACTCATAATAACTCATTTGGCACTAGTCACGATCAGTGATATGAAACAATTACAAAGTGATTCATGTTAACATAACTTAGTTTAAGTTCAATAATTCCCGCTGTCACTGGAGCCATTTGTACATATTGAATTTAATCTACTCATAACTCAGGCAAAAATTGCTTCCTTTTTTTTTTCTTTCTAAATGGAGTCTTTTAGGGCCTCTTGCTGAAAAAAGAAACTAACTCTGGATAACATAAGCAAGCAAGAATGTATTAGAAGGATCTTGAGGAAACTAACAAATTTGAAGAGAAGGCTGCAGAGTCAGTCTCAGAAAAGGCAGGAACCTGGACATTCCAGAGCTGTTGGTGGCAGGAACAGTGTGGCTGAACCACTCAACCCCCCTTCTTCCCCAGAATCAAGGCATTAACCCTAACCGTTTTTTCTGTCTTTCATTTCTCCACTCAGTTCAAAATCCTAACAAAAGGAGGCTTCAGGGACTCCGTTAGCTTCTAGGATTTATCATCATACCAAGACTGCACCCACTGGAGGAAGGGAAATTCCCCAAAAAGAACTAGGTATACTGCTGAGAAAGGGAATGAATATTACTAGCAAACAACAACAATGAGTACAAATTTAGAGTTTCCAGTGCAGGATCTACAGGTGTATCCTGTCCTTCAGATCACAAATAGGCAAGGACCGAAGCTTCAGATAGCGTGGTAATTAATTGGCGAGTTCAGGATTAGTAACAGAAAGGCACACACAGTCATTTGCCGACTTCCCTCTGTCCTAACACTGAGCTACTCGATAGCTTCAGACAGTGAACTCTGAGAAGAGTGGAGAAAGCACAGTCTTGACTAAACCCCTAGTGTTCTATGTCAGGGTGAATATGCCTGAACCAGAAGGAGCAGGGGAGACATGATTCATTTATTTAGTTTTCAAGGATAGGAGAACTGTTTATATGTTTTTCCCATGCTAAATTGTGCCACGAAGCACACCTCTTTAACTGCTCAATAAATGTTTGCTAACTTAAAATGAAGGAATAAGAATAGAAGACCTATATGCAAACAATTGGTTATTCAATATTCTAGCGACTGGTAGAGACATGGCCTTACATGTTTGTAAATCAGCTAGAAAAGACAATTGCGCAGATACTATTTTATTTTATCTAGTAGAAGCCACCTCGCTTCAGATAAATATCAGTGAAAGTAGCTCAACATGGGGAATAAACAACATTGCATAAAAACATTAAGATAACTCATTTAAGGGAGGGAAAAAATTATTTATAAAACTTAAAGAGTCTAAGCTATAAAGTGCAGCCTGGAAATCAGGGTGTCACTTTTGACTGACCTTTGAAGATATTGGCTCAGTATAAGGCAGTGGCACATAAGCGAACAAATTCCTAAGCGTTGTGAGGAAGAGGTGTAAAAGCAAAAGGAAAATGATTGCAATCTCCTTCTACCACACCATGCTTCAGTGGCACATTTACTAGGTGCAGTTTGCACACTATCCTTCCAAGAGACATAATGGACTTGATGAAGACCCAGCGAAAGGAATGTTAAATGACTAAAGGAATTATGGCACTTCTACTGATAATCATTACAATTATGTCCAACACTGCTTTAGTTCTTACTGTATGTAATCCATGTGGGAGTTCATTTTCATATACTTACTGATTGAAACCTCACAAAATCCTATGAGGCATGTAATATTATTTTATCCTCATTTTACAGATAAAGTTAACAAGGATCAGAGGCTTTAAATGGCTTGCCCAAGTCATAAAACTAAGTGGCTGAGGCAAGATTTGAACCCAGGCAATCTGGTCCTAAAGTTCATGCTACATGAAGATAGAGAAAAAACATTGAGGCCAGGCACGGTGGCTCATGCCTGTAATCCCAGCACTTTGGAAGGCTAAGGCAGGCAGATCACCTGAGGTCAGGCATTAGAGACCAGCCTGGCCAACTTGGTCAAACCCCGTCTCTACTAAATATACAAAAATTAGCCAGGCATGGTGGCGCATGCCTGCAATCCCAGCTACTCGGGAGGCTGAGGCAGGAGAATTGCTTGAACCTGGGAGGCGGAGGTTGCAGTGAGCCAAGATCATGCCACTGCACTCCAGCATGGGCGACAGAGTGAGACTCTGTCTCAAAAAAAAAAAAAAATTGAAATTGAAATTTATAAAACTGTAAACCATGTTGACAGACATAACTTGGGTTTATCTTTTATTTCTCAAAACACTGAAAGTGGGTTGTATTTTCAGTCAAATAAGAGAAAGCGTTCATTTAAGCAGTGCTGGCAAAAACAAATGAACAAACAAATTTTTATTTAACACATTATTCCAAATGGTGCTAGGAATTAAAAAAAAACAGCAGGTTCAAACAAAGCTTAGATAATTTCATGGATTATAGCTTGATTTGGAGAGTAACTGCTATTTTACAGGCAAACATGAGCAATTCCCAAGTGGTTCATATGATGTTACTCTCACGATGTCTCTTCTGGCCCCCAGTTACCCCTCACATTTGAGGGGGAGGAAGTGCAGCAAGCTCAGTGCTTCCCCAGTTTTCTCCATTGAATCTATGCAATTTTTGAATTTTTAAAATAAAACAATTTTTCTAAAATTCAACTTAATGAGTAGTTAATGGGTGTCCACTATGTGGTGGGCCCGTGAGGGTACAAAATGAATGTGTCATTCTAATTTCAAGGAGTGCTTCACCAAGGGACAGAAGAATATGTGCTTCCAGTAAGCTGGAAAACAGGTTTGAGTAGGGTGTTCAAAGAGAGACAAAAATATTGTGGGTAAGCTCAGAAAAGGGAACAACCCTGACTGGGCAGAAGTCAGGAAGCTTCACAAATGAAGTAAAGTCATCTCTGAAATTTTCTTTTTCTTCCCATATCAAGAAAGGGAGGGGGAGAACAAGGGAGGGGAGGAAGGAAGATTTAAACACAAAGTTCAGGGTTCACGTGCACATCCTTTTTTTACGACATGCCTTTCTTTTACTTCTTTTAAATTATTCTTTTAGATTTGTTTTCGTGAATAAGTAAAACAGGAAAAAAAGAACGTCAGCATCTATCCAAACTGCCGTGAGTTGAAATGGGTGTAGTGAGAGTTGATGCTGAGACTTGTAGAGAGTTGACATAGTATATAATTACTACAGTTATCTGAGTGGCACTAAATTTGTTCACCTGTCATTCTTCTAGTGGTATACATTTGCTAAAATATGATTCAAAGAAGTGTTGTTGTTTTTATAATTTGAAGAACAAAAGGCCTGTATTATATAAAATATTTTCCATTTAATATATTCTTTCTATAAAAGTTAAAAATCCAAAGAAATCTTTCAAAGTAAATTATTGTTCTCAGAAGGAAGGGTAGAAGAGTTTATACATTTGAAATTAAATTGGCTGGGTGCATAACTAAGAACATATTGAAAATGTACAGCACTTGAACCCTGCTGTGTTATCATCATAGTGAATCACAAGTTTTGCTTGGTTACTGTCAAATGGAAATAGAAATTAAATTTAAACAGAGCTTATTAAGACTTGTTAGTCTGAAGAGCACTTCATCAGCTTTAAAGTGTATGTAAGTGTCATGGCTAATTAAAATTGAGTTTTAGTGCAACTAACATAATTTTCTGTCTTAAAAATATGCTATCTGGGAACCTCTCCAGTACTTTGTCAAGATGTTCTTGGTACCATTATTAGTAATCATTAGGGACCATTATAGTTAATGTCTATTTGACCTTCCATCCAAGAAACTAAAAAAAAAAAAAAAAAGCAGAAAAGAAACTTTACATGGCTTGTGTTTGGAGGACAGTTCTTTGGTGTCATTTTTTATAGATGACTGGAATTTTTCTCAAACTGAGTCAGAAGTGAAAATTAAGATATTTAAATATTGAAATCATGCTTCTCAAATATTTTAAAAACGTATGATGTAGTATAGCATGACAGGAGGAAAATAGAATACATTTGTATTATGTTTATTTGTATTAAAATAAGTATAGGAATAAAGAAACGGTAATGGACTGTGAATAATCAAAATAAAGTTGAAATACTTTCTCAGATCCCCTGTGATGTTATCTGTTTCTTATACAGCCCTCTATCTCCATCAAAAAGTATCTTTCATCTCCAATTAAAAACTAATTGATCTCTGAGGGGGTTTTAACATATGCGCATATTCCTTGATAATACTCCCTCCAGGAGGTGAAGCTTAATTCCCTTCCCTTTGAGTGTTGGCCAAACTTAATGACTTCCTTCTAACAAATAAAGCATGGAAAAGGAGAAACAGTAACTTTACAGTAGAGAGAGCCAGCATACAACATCGTAACCAGGCCGAGGTTAACAATAACAGTGATAAATCATGTTGATATAATGTACCCTGTGATATGATGTGATGAGAAGGCACCTCACCTCTGAGGTAATCTCCCCCTAAATCCATAACTCCAGTCTATTTGTGAGAAAAATATCAGACAATCTCAAACTGAAAGACCTTATGCAAAACATCTGACCAGTAAGCTTTAAAATGTACAATTTTTAAGGTCATGAAAGACAAGGAAATACTAAGGAATTGCCACAGATTAGAAGAGACTAAGGAGACACGATAACAAACTTCAATCTGTTTTCTGGCTTAGTGGGAGTACTGGGGAAATAAGTAAAATCTATAGTTTAGGTCATAACTCCGTACCAGCATTTCCTAGTTTTTGATCATTGTGATTTGATCATGTAGGATGTTAACATGAGGGGAAGATAGATGAAAGGTATGGGAGACTGTGCCAATTTTTCAACCTTTTATAAATCTAAAATTATTTTAAAATAAAACATTTTAAAACTAACAAATTCATGAGCAGTCATGATTCTCCTCATTACTCAGTAGCTAAGCTTCAAGGTGGTCCCTATAATCTTGCCTTCTGTGTTCCCACACTTGTGTGGTTTCCTTTGAGAGCTGACCTGTGTACAAGACTTCTGCAGAAGTGAGGGTCTGTGGTTTCTAAGGCTAGGTCACAAAAGGTGCTGGCGGTTTCACCCTGGTCTCTTGAGTTGCTTGCTCCAGGGAAAGCTAGCTTTCATGCTGTGAGTCGCTTCTGCTGCCCTAAGTCCTATATGAGAGGAGCTAGTGCATTTTTCCTTGACCATGGATTGAGTTACATTCCAGAAGTCCACAAACCAGATAGTGTAAAATTTCTTCCATTTGTTATGCTGGAGCTTTGTTTCCTTGTTCTTAATGTCTGATTTTAAAGTTGATAGTAAATTTTAGGCTCTTGCACTTCTTTCTGCAAAAAAAATGGCTTTTACATTACAACGACGTTGTCTTATAAATTCTCTTGCACTTTTATAATTTTAAGACCTTCATTCATAAAATGACACATTCATTACATCAGCCATTAGACTATTTCAAGGTGCTGTTTAGTCGCAAAAAGTTCATTATCGAGAAAACAAGTCTAACCATTTATAATTTCTCACAATTTCTCTCCAGTGTGCACTGACTTCTGACTAATTTCTCTCCTATGTAAATAAGAATACCTTTAGCCACATTTAAATTCAAGTTTTCTGTCAAATGTGATTTTTAAAAAAAATTTAAGGACCCCTCAATAGAATAAGAGATCACATAATTTTTTGCTATAATGAACATTACATTTTCTGACCAACAATATCTGTTTCTTTGTTGGATGGCGGGAATTCTTGGGATAGTTTGTAGGTTTTATGCTCATTGTTTTCTCTTTGTAAAATTAATAGGTGTAAATGTGACAAAATGAATCCTTGATTTAATAATACCTTACCTTTAAACTTCAAGCTCACCTCTTAGTAAACTCCAAATAATTATGAAATAGTTATTATTCAATTTATTCAGTTCTACATGAACTGAACAACTATGTATTAATACTTATTAATACACAATGGGCTTAACCTATTAGGGATTGCACATTAACCAATAGCCACAGAATTTCATTCATAGTGTCAATAGCATATTCCCTACTAACGTGTGCATCTTGTAGACATTTAATGTTCATTTCTTCTCTATGAATATTCTTTCCTCTCAATTAGATATATTAGCTTTGATTTAAACACCTTCTGAATCATTCATTGTCCTGGAAGGAAAGAGGATTTACTCAGATGATTTAAATGAAGAAAGCTTTTAAAATAAAGAATTTGTTTACTAAGGAAAGAAATAGAGGATATGGAAGGATCCAGAGAATAGAAATGGTAGGAATGAGTTATTAAAAAAAAAATAGAACTGAAAACAAGGGAAGAAGCAAGCCCCAGGGAGGGCTAGAGCTCTAACAGAGAGATCACACAGTGGGAGTGGTAGTCTTTAAAAATCTAATTGCTTCACAGTAATTTTGCCAAAGCAGTGAAGGTGCAGGGAGGAAATACCCCAGTTTCTCTCTCAGCCTATCTGATAATCTCATGCTTTACTGCCATTACTTTCCACAGGCAAAATCCAATCAGAAGCCAGCTAGCTTGGCAGGCTGTCCTAGAGATCAGCCACCCAGGCTTCCAGAGCAGGGCAGAGAAGTATGAAAATTGATTTTGGAAAGGGGGCTAATGGAGAGCAAACACCATAAGAAAATGCTTTATTGGCAGCAAGCATTTTGTCTTTCCAGGTCATATTTTAAATATGCTTAAATATAAGGAAAAATTTATACATGTTTGAGATTTCATGTAAATATTTATATAAGTTGAATAATTATAATATTCCTGAATATGACATTTATTTCTTCTCAAGAGATAATATTTCTGACAATAAATAAGAAAGAAAAAAACTACCTGGTAGGTAATCTTGAAATTAATTTGTATAAATTTGAGCAAGTATTGAAACAAACCAAAGTGGATTCCTATTCAGGACTGTGGACAAGTACCACGGACAGCTACCACAGCACTGCTTTTTAGGTTTTTTGTTTGTTTGTTTTATTTCAAATTATTTATTTTTAATTTTGGAGTATGTAGTAGGTGTATCTATTTATGGCATACATGACATATTTTGATAGAGGCATGCAATGAGTAATAATCACATCAGGGTAAGTGGGGTATCCATCACCTCAAGCATTTATCCTTTGTGTTACAAACCATCCAATCATACTTTTTAAGTTATCTTAAAATGTACAATTATTATTGACTGTAGTCACCCTGTTGTGCGGTCACATACTAGATCTTAGTCACTCTTTCTATTTATGTACCCATTAACCATCCCCATTTCCTCCCCACCCTCCACTTCCCAGCATCTGACAACCATCATTCTATTTTCTATCTCCATGAGCTCAAGTGTTTTAATTTTAGCTCCTACAAATAAGTGAGAACATGTGAAGTTTGTCTTTTTGTGCCAGGATATTTTACTTAACATAATGACCTCCAGTTCCATCTATGTTGTTGCAAATGACAAGATCTCATTTTTTATGGCTAACAGTACTCCATTGTATTTATATACCACATTTTCTTCATTCATCTGTTGATGGACACTGAGGTTGTTTCCAAAATTTGTCTATTGTGAACAGTGCTGCAGTAAACACGGGAGTGCAGGTATCTCTTCGATAATACGAATTCACTTTCTTTGCATAATATATCTAGCAGTGAGATTGCTGGGTCATATAATAGCTCTATTTTTAGATTTGGAGAAACTGGCAAACTGTTTTCCATTGTGGTTGTACTAATTTACATTGCTACCAACAGTGTATGAGGGTTCCCTTTTCTCCACATCCTCATCTGCATTTGTTATTGTCTATCTTTTAGATAAAAGCCATTTTAACTGGGGTGCTATAGCATTGTAGTTTTAATTTGCATTTCATAGATGATCAATGATGGTGACCACCTTTTCATATACGTTTGTTATTTGTATGTCTTCTTTTGAGAAATGTCTATTCAGATATTTTGCCCATTTTTAGTTGCATTATTAGACTTTCTTCCTATAGAGTTGTTTGAGCTCCTTATATATTCTGGTCATTAATCTCTTCTCAGATGGGCAGTTTGCAAACATTTTCTGTGGGTTTATGTCTTCACTTTGTTGATTGTTCCCTTTGCTGTGCAGGAACTTTTAAATTGATGTAATCCCATCTGTCCGCTTTGGCTTTGGTTGCCTGTGCTTTTGGTATATTAACTCAAATTGAGTTTCCCCATGTTTTCTTGTAGTAGTTTCATAATATGATGACTTAGATTTAAGTATTTAGTCCATTTTGCTTTTCTTAATATGGCAAGAGACAAGGGTCTAGACTCATTCTCCTTCATATGGATGTCCAGTTCTCCTAGCACCATTTATTGAAGAGACTGTCATTTCTCCAATATGTTCCTGGAATCTTTGTTGATAATGAGTTCACTGTCGATGTATGGATTTGTTTCTAGGTCCTCTATTTTGTTCCATTGGTCTATGTGTCTGTTTTTATGCCAGTGTCATGCTGTTTTGGTTACTATAGCTCTGCAGTATAATTTGAAGTCAGATAATACTAGTCTTCCAGTTTTGTTCCTTTTGCTCAGGATAGCTTTGGCTATTCTGGGTCTTTTTTGGTTCCATATAAATTTTAAGATTGTTTCTCTATTTCTGTGAAGAATTTCATGAGTATTTTGATAGAGATTGTATTCCATCTGTAGATTGTTGTAAGTAGTATCGACATTTTGAGTATTTATTCTTCCAATCTATAAACATAGAATATCTTTCCATTTTTGTGTCCTCTAATTTCTTTCATCAATGTTTTATAGTTTTCATTATAGATCTTTCACTTCTTTGGTTAAGTTAATTTCTAGGTATTTAATTTTATGTGTAGCAATTATCAGTGGAATTATTTTCTTGATTTCTATTTCAGGTTGATTGCTGTTGGCATATATAAATGCTACTGATGCTTTATGTTGATTTTGTATCCTGCAACTTTATTGAATTTGTTTATCAAATAATTTTTGTGGAGTCCTTAGGTTTTTCCAAATATAAGATTACATAATTTGCAAACAAGGATAATTTGACATCTTCTTTTCCAGTTTGGATGCCCTTTTTTTAAAATTTTTTTTTGTTGACTGCCCTAGCTAGGAATTCCAGTATTATGTTGAATAAAAGTGCTGAAAGTGTACATGCTTGTTGCTTACCAGATCTTAGAGGCTAGGCTTTCAGTTTTTCTCCATTCCATATGACATTAGCTGTGGATCTGCATATATTGACTTTTATTAACTTTTATCTGGTGTTTTCCTTCTATACCCAGTTTTTTAGGGTTTTTATCATGAAACAATGTTAAGTTTTATCAAATGATTTTTCAGCATCAGTTGAAATGATCACATGGTTGTTATCCTTCATTCTGTTGATATGATGTGTTGATGGATTTGCATATGTTGAACCATCTCTGTATTCCTGGGATAAATCTCACTTGGCCATGATGGATGATGTTTTTAATGTGTTGTTGGATTCAGTTTGCTAGTATTTTGTTGAGGATTTCTGATCCATGTTCACCAGGGATATTGGCCTGTAGTTTTCTTTTTCTTGATGTGTCTTCGTCTTGTTTTGGTATCAGGGCAATACTGATCTCATAGAATGAGGTTGGAAGTATTCCCTCCTCCTCTGTTTTTTAGAACAGTTTGAGTAGGATGTTTAAATGTTTGGTAACATTCAGCAGTGAAGCCATCAGGTCCCAGGCTTATCTTTGTTAGGGTACTGTTTATGGTAGCTTTGATCTGGTTACTTCTTATTTGTCCATTCAGGTTTTGGATTTTTTCGTGGCTCAATCTTGGTAGGCTTCATCTCACTAGGCATTTTTTTTTTTCATTTCTTCTAGTTTTTCTAATTTATTGGCTGACAGTTACTCATAGTAGCCTCTAATGATCATTTGAATTTCAGTGGTATTGGGTTTAATGTCTCCTTTTCCATTTCTAATTTTATTTATTTGGGTCTTCTCTCTCTGTATTTTGTTAGTCTGGCAAGAGTTTTCTCAATTTTGTTTATCTTTTTAAAAACAAACTTTTCATTTTAGTCATCTTTTTTATTGTTTTCTTCATTTCATTTTCATTAATTTTTGCTCTAACCTTTATTATTACTTTTTCTTTAATAATTTTGGGTTTGGTTTGCTCTTGCTTGTCTGATTCTTCAAGATGCATCATTAGGTTTTTTTTTTTATTTGAAGTTTTTCTACATTTTTGGTGTAGGCGCTTATAGTTATAAAATGTCCTCTTAGTACTGCTTTTGCTGTATCCCATAGGTTTTGTATATTGTGTTTCCATTATCATTTGTTTCAAGAAATTTTTTAATTGCTCTCTTAATTTTTTCACCCACTTACTAATCATTTGGGGGCATATTATTTAATTTCCATGTGATTGCATAGTTTTAAAAATTTCTCATTATTGATTTCTAGTTTTATTACATTGTGGTCTGAGAAGATGTTCAATATATTTCAATTTTTTTAATGTCTTAAGACTAGTTTTCTGGCCAAACATATGGTTTGTTTTAGAGAATGATTCATGTGCTGTGGAGAAGAATGTGTATTCTGCAGCCGTTGGATGAAATGTTCTGTAAATATCTATTAGGTCCATTTGGTCTAGGTGCAGATTAAGTCCAATGTTTTGTTGATTTTTCTGTCTGGGTCATCTGTCCAAGGCTGAAAGTGGGGTGCTAAAGTCTTCTTCTATTAATGTATAGGGGTCTACCTCTCTCTTTAAGTCTAACATTTGCTTTAAATATCAGGGTGTTCTAATGTTGGGTGCATATATATTTACAATTGTTATATCCTCTTATTGAATTGACCCCGTTATCATTATATAATGACCTTATTTTTCTCTTTTTTATAGTTTTTGTTCTGAAATCTATTTTGATGTAAGTATAGCTACCATGCTCTTTTTTGGTTTCCATTTGCATGAATTATCTTTTTCCATCCCTTTTATTTTCAGTGTATATATTTCTTTATAGGTGAAGTGCCCTTCTTGTAGGCAACAAGTCTTTTTTTAAAAAATTTTATCTGTTCAGTCACTCTATGTCTTTTGATGGGAGAGTTTAGTCCATTTACATTCAATGGTATTACTGACAAGTAAGGACTTATTCTTGTGATTTTGTTACTTGTTTTCTGGTTGTTTTGTGGTCTTCTTTTCCTTCTTTTCTTCCTTCCTGGCTTCCTTTTAGTGAAGGTCATTTTCTCTTGTGGTCTGTTTTCATTTATTGCTTTCTATTTTTTTGTGTATACACTGTTTTTTTTTTTTGAGGTTACCATGAGTCTTGCAAATAATATCTTATAATACACTAGTTTAAACAGATAATGTCTTAACACTGATTATATAAACAAATTAACAAGCAAAGAGAAAACTAATAAAAACTCTATACTTTAACTTTGTCCCCACACTTTTTAACTTTTTTGTTATTTCTATTTATATCTTATTATACCACCTATGCCTTGAAAAGTTTTTGTAGTTATTATTTTTAATCAGATTATCTTTTAATCTTTCTACTCAAGATATGAAAAGTTTACCCACCACAGTTACAATGTTATTATATTTTGTTTTCCTGTGCATTTACCATTACCATTGATTTTTATACCTTCAGATATTGGTCATTAAAGTCCTTTTCTTTTAGACTGAAGAACTCTCTTTAGCTTTTCTTATAGGACAGGTCTGGTGTTGATGAAATATTTCAGCTTTTCTGTTGGTCTTGAAATGTCTTTATTTCTCCTTCATGTTCAAAGAATATTTTTGCTGGATATCCTATTCTAAGATCAATGGTTTTTTTCTCCTTCAGCACCGTATATATATAAGGCCACTCTCTCCTGGCCTATAAGGTTTCCACTGAAAAGTCTGCTGCCAGGTGCATCGGAGTTTCATTGTATGTTATTTGGTTCCTTTCTCTTGCTGCTTTTAGGACTCTTTCTTTAATCTTGACATTTGGGAGTTTTATTATTAAATATTTTGTAGTCTTTAGGTTAATCTGCTTGATGTTCTATAACCCTTTTGTACTTGAATATTGCTACCTTTCTTTAGGTTGGGGAAGTTCTGTGTTATTATCCCTTTGAACCTTCTACCTCTATCTCTCTCTCTCTGTCCTTTTTAAGGCCAATAACTCTTATATTTACCCTTTGGGGGCTATTTTTTAGAACTTGTAGGTATGCTTCATTCTTTTTTATTAGTTTTGCTTTTATCTCCTCTGACTGTGTATATACAAATACTCTGTTTTCAAGCTCACTAATTCTTTCTTCTGCTTGATCAGCTCTACTGGTAAGAGACACTGATACATTCTTCAGTATGTCATTTGCATTTTCAACTTTTTTCTGCTTGATTTCTTTTAATAATTTAAGTATTTTTGTTAAATTTATCTGATAGGATCTTGAATTCCTTCTCTGCATTTCCTTGAATTTCATTGAGTTTCCTCAAAAAAGCTATTTTAAATTCTCTATCTGAAAGGTCCTATATCTCTGTCTTTCCAGGATTGGTCCCTGGTGCCATATTTAGTTCATTTGGTGAGGTCATGTTTTCCTGGATCGTCTTGATGCTTGTAGATGTTCATCAGTGTCTGGGCATAGAAGAGTTAGGTATTTATGGTAGTTGTCACGGTCTGGGCTTGTTTGTACCTGTCCCTCTTGGGAGGACTTTCCAGGTATCTATGGGTTGTGGGTATTGTGATCTAAGTTTTAGGTCACTGCAACCATAACTGCATTAAGTGGCACCCCCATCCTTGTAATGCTGTGACTCTTCCAGCCTCATAGAGGCTTGAAGATCTGACTGCTGAAATGGATGATTCCCCTCTGGCTAGAGCTGGTTTAAATGCTACCTTCATGGTTCTTGGTAGTATTGCATGAGATACAAAAGAATTTTCTGGATTACCAGGCAGAGCCTCTTGTTTTATTCCCTTACTTTCTCCCAAAGAAACAGAGTATCTGTGTGTGCACGCATGTGTGTGTGGGTGGGTGTGAGTGTGTGTACCTGAAGCTGGGGGAGCAGTGACATAAGCCTTCCTGTGGGCATCACCACTGTGAATGCACTAAGACCTGAAGCCAGCACAGCACTGGGTCCCCCAAAAGCCTACTGTAAATACTTTCTTGCTACCTCCTATGTTTTCTCAAGGCCTTAGGGCTCTACAATCTGCAGGTGGCAACACCAGCCAGGCTTGTATCCTTCTCTTCAGTGTAGTGAGTCCCCCTGGCCCCGGGTGGGTCCAGAGATATGGGCCCAGAGCCAAGACCTGGAGACAGATACCTTTGGAACCTACCTGGTGCTCTATTCCACTGTGGCTGAGCTGGCACCCAAACACAAGACAGTTCTTCCCACTCTTCTCTCCCCTTTCCACAGGCAGAGGAGTCTTCCTCCGTGTCTGCCACCACCACAGGCCTGCAGGTTGTATTGCCAGGCTACTGCCAGTGTTCACTCAAGGCCCAAGGGCTCTTCAGTCAGCTTATGGCAAATGTGGTCAGGCCTGAAACTCACCCTTCAGGGATGTGGGTTCCCATATGGCCCAGGGCAGGTCTAGAAATGCTGTCCAAGAGCTTAGCCTGTTATCACGGACCCCAAGATCCCCCTTGGTACTCTACCTCCTTATGGCCAAACTGATACCTAGTCTGTTTTCTTTACTCGTTTCTGCTTTTCTCAAGAAGAAGGGGTCTCTCCTCATAGCCATGACAGCTGTGAAACAGTTGGTCACACCTGAAGTCAGCACATCTCAGAGTCTCACCCAATGCCCAGAGAGTGTGGATGCCCACAGTGTGTGCTACCTGGCTACTGCTGCTGATTATTCAGAGGCCAAAAGCTCTTTAGTCAGCCCGTGATGAATCCTGCCAGGACTGAGTTCTTCCACTCAAGGCAGCAGGTTCCCTTCTGGCCCAGGTTGTGTCTAGAAATGTCAACCAGGAGTTAGGGCCTGGAATGAGTGTCTCAGGACTCTGCTCAGTGTTCTATGCTCATTCTCATTTCTCTAACTAGAATTTTCCAAGTTGTATTTAAATGATTGAAGCTATTATCTGACTGGTTATATAAAAATGTCATGAGGTTACAGCTAAGAATTAAGTTATAATGATTTAGCTCTTTAATGTAGACATTCATCTTCCTGTGGCAATGATATGTGCCATAAGGATGCTCTTTGGACTACTTCTCTGTTCTCTGTATAGACTGGGAAGGGTGATATTTTATGTTATAGTAGTGGATTCTGAAAAAAGTGAGTCTGACACCACTAATACACTTTCAAGAAAATTTTGCATTTCTGACAAGGAAATATAAACATTTAGAGTAGCATTCAGAATTATAGTAATGCCTTTACATATCTGGTGACCATTTTAATATCTATTGTTGTTACATAATCTTGAGATTTATTAAAATAAATGATGAAATTCTGCATGACCTCACTAACCACACTTTTCTAACTATGTAAACTAGATTATTTCCTGTAAACAAATGCGATGATACTGTGATCTTTGCACATCTTATTCAAATGTTGTGAGTACCCGCTGATACCTCAAAGTGCTATATAAAAGGCTGCAACTATTTTGGTACATAATTATAGACTAACACACTGAAATACAAGGTTTCAAACATGGATCTGTTCTTGGAATACTTTTTCCATTTGGAAAATATAAGAAACAGTGAACTAGGCCAGTCTCACTCTCTAATAAATTATACATTTTATTCCTGCATAAACATGTTTCAAACTCAGCTGGAGATAAGAAAATGTATTTTTATATGTTTATTAAATATTAATTTAAAGGTCAGCAATATTTATAAAACATCTGTAGGGTATGAAGTATAAAAATGTACTAAATGCTTCACACACTGTTTAAAAAGAAAATAATAACAGTATTTTATTTTATTTTATTTTATTTTATTTTATTTTATTTTATTTTACTTTCTTAGAGAGACAGGGGTCTTGCTATGTTGCTAGTACGATGGTCTTAATCTCCTGGACATAAGTGCTTCTCGTACCTCAGCCTCCAGAGTAGCTGAGACTACATATTTGTACCACCATACCCAGCAAAAATCTTTAATATGTGTTTATCATTTCTTTTATTTCTTTTATGTTTATGGTCATTCCAATATTTTAACTATGTCCTCTTATTTTCTTTCTACATTTTAACTCCCCCAAATTAGACATTATTATGGTTTTATTCAGTGAGTGCCTGTATCAGTTTACCCACATTTTTGCCACTTTCTTGTCCATCATTATTCTTGCATCTTAGCCTTCCATCTTGTATCATTTTTTTTTCTGTCTAAAACATATCTTTTGGAATTCCCTATAGGGAAACACCACTGGCAAAACAAACTCTTCATTTTTTAAAATTTATATTATAAAGTCCTTAATTCTGCCTTGTTCTTGGAAGATATTTTTACTCAATATACTATTCTAAGTTGATAGTATTTTCTTGCAGTTTTTATATTACTCCACTAACTCCTGACTTCCATTGTTGTTGCTGAAGAATTAGTTGTCTAACTATAGTGAATCACCTAAAAAGCAAACTGCAAATGAGCATATCTTTATCTGCAGTTTTACCCTGATGTACAGAATTGTTAATTGTCTGATTTATCATGCTGGGAATTTTGGTGCCTTGTATATCAGGTACTCCAAGATTCAAAAATGGGCACGGGCTCTGCCTCATGGAGTTTATGAGAGAAGGAAATGAGAGAAAACAAAATAAACACCAGAAACAAGCATGGTTTGGGGCAAAAGGTTAAGCATTATGTTTGGGGCACATTGAATATCACTTTAAGGCATGTAAGCAGAGACATAAAGTAGGCAATTGGATATATGTGTCAGAAATTCAGAGAAGTTTGGACTGAAAGCATATGTTTGAATATTATTTAAGTAAAGAAAGAAAATAAAATCGTCTGATGAAGTTGTCTAAGAAGAGAATATAGAATGAAAAGAGATGATGTTTTAGCAGAGAAAACTGAGAAACTACTATATTTAATAGTCAAGGAAACAGGGAATGAGAAGGACTGAGGGGCAACAACAAGGTATTGGGAAAAAATCAGGAATATTCGTGTTCAAAGATGCAAGAGATTCTTCTGAAAAGACTTTCAAAAAGAAGGTAGTGATCAACTATTTGAAATGCTGCTTAGAGAGATCAGCTAAAGTCACACTGAAAAATCGCCATTTAACTTATTGACATGTAAATGTGAAGAGATAACCCTGAAGTCAGATTTTAAGCAGGTTGAGGAGTAATGGGGAGGGAGAAAATGGAGGCAAAAAGTCATGTACAAGTCAACATAGAGTAAAGTATGAGGCAGTAAAAAATACCTTTAAAATTTCAGCGGGCACACTATTGCAAGGGTTGATTTTGTGCTCAAACTCCGTGTACTGTCAGTCAACTTCACGTCTGCTGATGTCCTGCATCTTCCAAGACCAGGGTGAAGCAGCAGGTGTTATTCTGAGGCATCGTTGGTCTTATGATGGAAGAAAAAGAGAAAGGGGTAGGTGCATGTAATTACTCTAAAAGCTGCTTCTTGGAAGCAGCACACATAACTTTCATATATATTTTATTGATGAGAGAAAGTCACATAACCAAACCTGATGTCAGTGAGGCAGCAATAGAGAGGGAATATTTTAATTAAATATACAATCTGTCATATGTACAGAGAGCTCTTTTGATTATTTTTATTGTAAATGAGGAAAATGGGAAACAAGAAGCCATATAAGTTGAGAGAATTTTTTTAATGGAGATAATTGATAATGTTTAATTATAACAGGCAAGGGATTCAATTGTAAGAAAATTATTGAATATGTGGGAATAAGAGCGGATGGTTGCTATTTTGAGGTTCCCAAAAACATAGGATTCAAGTTACAGTCTTGCATTGCACAGTAACCAGAATACATTCTGAGAAATGTGTTGCCAAGCTAGTTCATTGTTGTTCAAACATCAACAAAAACCTAGATGGTAGAGACTACTATGTACTACATGATATAGCCTATTGCTCATGGGCTACAAACCTGTATAGCATATGACTGTACTGAATACTGTAGGTAATTATAACATAGTGGTAAATATTTGTGTATCTAAACATATCTAAACATAGAAAAAGCACCGTGAAAATATGATATTATAATCTTATAAGACCACTGTCACATATGTGGTCCATTGTTGACCTAAATATCATTATATATTGCATTGCTGTGTAAGAAGAGGCCCTGGACCTAGATAGAAAGAATTTCTTCCCTGCTCATCAAATAAACATTTTTAAAAACAGTAAGAGTTCATCTAGATAGATTTGTAGGTTTGTTAGGGAATACTAGATGGAATTTCCATATATATGATGGCTTCTTCTTGTGTGAAGTAGATGGCAAGAAATTTACCATGTCAATGGAGAACATTAAGGAATTTGTCCAAGCTTGAGGCAAATGGAAACGTTTTGAAACAATCACTGTGGGAGAAACTAGAGAGAGTGGAAAATAAAAATATAGTCAAATTGCTTATCCGTTCTGAGGGCCATTTGATGTTGTTGATGACAAATTTACAGTGTTGCCATCCACCCTCTTCTGATTTCCCCACCTGTGCTTGCACAAATGGAGGCAAAATAACCCAGTTGAGTTGCACTCATGCACAGTTGGGATTTTGCCAGATGGAAGTGAAGAAATGAGAACAAAGGATACTAAGTTCTTGGCAAGAGTCTTAATGAAATTATGAGCCATAGAATCTAAATTGGAAAAAGAAGGAAAGAAAGAGAGATTTTATGTACTGTCTTTGTTCACAGATGTAAAGAAATCGATCCCATTCAAAACAGCATAAAAAATACTTAGGGGTAAATTTACCCAAGGAGGTGAAATACACTGAAAACTATAGAGCATTGATGAAAAAACTGTAGAGAACACAAATAAATGGAAAAGTATTCTGTGTTCACAGATTAGAAGAATTAGTGTTAAAATGTCCACACTACCCAATGTGATGTACAGATTCAGTGCAATCCCTATCAAAATTCCAATGTCATCTTTCATAGAAACAGAAAAAACAGTCCTAAAATTTATATGGAACCACAAAAGACCTAGAATAGCCAAAACAATCTTGAGCAAAAAGAACAAAGCTGGAGGAATCACACTACCTGACTTCAGAATCTATTACAAAGATGTATTAATCAAAACAGCATAGTCCTGGCATAAAAACAGACACACTGAACAATAAAACAGGATAGAAACACCAGAAATAAACCCAGCCATTTATAGTCAATTCATTTTTGACAAAGGTACCAAAAACTCACAATAGAGAAGGGACAGCCTCTTCAATGAACAATATTGAGACAACTGAATATCCACAAACAGAAGATTATAATTAGATGCTTAGTTAATACCATACACAAAAATCAACTTAAAAATGGATTAAAGATTAAATAGACTAAAGACATGAAACTATAAAGCAACTAGAAGAACACATAATAGAAATCTCCGTAACATTGGTCTGGGCAGTGATTTTTTAGATATGACCCCAAAAGCACAGGCAACAAAATAAAAAATAAACAAATAGGATTACATCAAACTAAAGAGCTTCTGCAGAGCAAAGGAAACAGTAGTGTGAAGAAACATTGCATGGACTGGGAGAAAATATGTGCAAACCATATATCTGATAAGGGGCTAATATTCAAAATATTTAAGGAACTCAAACAACTCAATGGCAAGAAAACAAATAACCCAGTCCAAAGAAATGGGCAATGGACCTAAATAGACACTTCTCAAAAGACGACATACAAATGGCCAACAGGATATATGAAAAAATGTTTATTATTTTAATCATCAGAGAAACGCAAATTAAAACCCCAATGAGATATCATCTTATACCTGTAAGAATGGCTATTAACAAAAAGACAAAAGATAACATGTTGACAAGGGTGTGGAGAGAAAGGAACTGTTGATGGGAATTTAAATTATTATAGCCATTATGGAAAACAATTTGGAGACTCCTTAAAAAAAAACAACAACAAAGATAGAACTAGCATAAGACCCAGCAATTCCACTCGGTATATATCTAAAAGAAATGAAATAAATATATCAAAGAGATATCTGCACTATCATGCTTATTGCAGCATTATTCACAATAGCTAGGATGTGAAATCAACCTAAGTGTCAATCAGTGGGTTAATGGATAAAGAAAATGTGTGTGTGTGTGTTTGTGTGTGTGTGTGTGTGTGTGTGTATGTATGTATGTATACACATTTTCTTTATCACTTAGGTATATACACACAACAGACACATAGCCTTAACCTGGAGGATATTATGCTAAGTGAAATAAGCCAGACACAGAAAGACAAATACTGAGTTTTACTTATATGTGGAATCTTAAGAAGTTGAATTCATAGACGTATAGAGTAGAATGATGGCTATCAGAAGCTGGGGTGGGACATGAATGAGGAAAAGGAGATGTTGGTGAAAGGGTATAAAATTTAATTTAGATCGGAGGAATAAGCTTTAGTGATCTATTGCACAGAATAGTGACCATAATCAATAATAATGTATTATATATTGCTAAATTGCTAAAAGATTAGGTTTAAATGTTTTCATCACAAAAAAAGTTATATGAGGTGATGAATTTTCTAATTAGCTCAATTTAATCATTCTACATTGTAAATATATATCAAAATATCACAATATATCACCCCTACAAACATATACAATTACTATTTGTCAACTTAAAAGGTTTAAAAAGGAACAACTACAAAGCTACAATAATTAACACAGCATAGTATTGGTGAAAAGACAGAAAAATAGATCAATACAGCAGAATAGAGAGCCCAGAAATAGACTCATGCAAATGTTGTCAACTGATCCTTGACAAAGAAACAAAAGCAGTTCAGTGAAGAAAGGACAGACTTTTCAACAAATGGTCCACATGCAAAAAAAAAAAAAAAATTCTAACAGATCTTACACCTCTCACAGAAATTAAATAAAAATAAATCGTAGACAGACACGTAAATTGCAAAACTGTAAAACTTCTAGAAGATAAGAGGGAAAAATGTACATGACTTTAGTTTTAGCAGTGTGTTTAGATATAATACCAAAAGTACAATTCATGAAAGAAAAAAATTGATAACTTGGATTTTATTAAAATTAAAAACTACTTTCAGAAAAAACCTTTTTATACATCTATTGTTTTATTGAGGGATCTCCATACTGTTTACCAAAAGACACAATAAAGATAATAGAAAGACAAGCCACAGACAGGGAGAAAATATTTGCAGAATATGTGTTTGGTAAAGCATTTGTATCCAAAGTACACAAAGAAATCTTAAAACTCAACAATAAGAAACAACTAACCAAGGAAATGGGAAAAAGGTCTGAACAGACATCTCACCAAAAACAATATACAATCTGAGTCATGGCACCAAATATATATATATATATATATAGTGCGTGTGTGTCTGTGTGTGTAGACGGTAAGTAAGCATATGAAAATACACTGAACATCATCTATCATTAGAGAACTGCAGTACCAAATGCTGGCAAGGATGCAGAGTAACAGGAACTTTCATTCATTGCTGGTGGAAATGTGAAATGGTACAGCCGCTTTGGAAAACAGTGTCACTTACAAAATATAACCACATGTACTAGCAATCATATTCCTTGGTATTTATCCAATTCAGTTAAAAACGAATTTCCACACTGTAACCTGAACATGAATATTTATATGAGCATTATTCATATTTGTCAAACCTTAGAAACAACCAAGATATCCTAGGTGAACATTTAAACAAACTATGGTACAAAAATAGAGTGAAGTATTATTCAATGCTAAAAAGAAATGAGCAGCCAAACCTCAAAAAGGTGTGCAGGGACCCTTACATACAAATGGCTAAGTGAAAGGAGGCAGCCAGAAAAGGCTGTATACTGCATCTTCTCAAGTATATCACGTTCTGGTATAGGTGAAAATACAGACAGAAAAAAGATCAGTGGTTCCCAGGAGTTCAGAAAGAGGGAGAGAGGGACGGATATATGGAACACAGGAGATATTTAGGGCAGTGAAACTATTCAATATGATACTGTAACAATGGATACATAACATTATTGTTTGTCAAAATTCCTTGAACTGTACAAAACAAACGGTGAATCCTCATGTAAATTATGGACTTTGGTTAATAATAACATATTAATATTGGCTCATCAATTGCAATAAATGTACCCCGCTCATGCAAGATGCTACTAATAGAGGAAACTGAATGATGTTGGGTTTTATGAGAACTCGCCATACTTTTCATTCAGTTTTTCTGTAAACCCAAAACTGCTCTAAAAATAAGGTCTACCAATTTAAAAGTTCAGTCATAATCTCTTTAATCCTAACTGTGAGGCAGTAAGATAGAAGTTGTCTATTCTAAGCCTTCTGTGCTTGTCTTAATAATGGAATCCTACAAAGATAGTGCAAGGTAACTCTACGATTCAATCATTGTTGCATTAAGCTAGGATATATTTACTCATGCTTAGCAAAGTGATGTGAATGTGTCTGTACATGTGTTCGTGTATGGCATGTCCCTGATTTTTCTAAACATTCAAAATGGTGTTTAAAAAATTTGACTATGAACATGAATGAAAATAAACAGGGAGAAAATTAAAGAGTGTAACATTTAAAATTAGTTGGTAGGTGATATGGTTTGGCTCTGTCACCAGCCAAGTCTCATTGAATTGTAGTTCCCATAATCCCCATGTGTCATGGGAGGGACCTGGTGGGGGGGTAATTTAATCACGAGAGCGGTTACACTCATGCTGTTCTCATGATAGTGACTGAGATCTCACAAGATCTGATGGTCTTATAAGGGGCTTTTCTCCAGCTTCACTCTGCACTTCTCCTTGTTGCCGCCATGAGAAGGACGTGTTTGCTTCCCCTTCTGCCATGATTGTAAGTTTCCTGAGGCCTCCCAGCCATGCTGAACTGTTAGTCAATTAAACCTCTTTCCTTTATAAATTACCCAGTCTCGGGTATGTCTTTATTAGCAGCGTGAGAATGGACTAATACATTTAGGAGACAGTGAATTTAAAGGATGCAATACATTTTTGTGTTCTAAAATTGCTTCAGGTGTATTCCCTTTTTGTCTATGTCCCTAGTGCAATCCTTAACCTTCTTTCAGTGAATTTTCAGTCTGCATCTTCCTACCCAAATGTGTTCCTGCTCCCACTTTTAGCAGGAGAAATGGACCACCAACATCAGGAGGAGATGCACTGCCAGAGATGTGATGTTTTACCTTTGCTATGAAAATTGCATTTCTGCTTGTTTTAAAAACACACCAAGCCATTACTTGAGTTTTAAAAATCTGCCAATATCCTTGGCATAGAAAGGATGCCCCAAATTAATGCTGATTCGCTTTTGGACAGCAAATGAACCCATCTGTTTTAATGAAAGGGGGAAAAAATGTCCCTCTTACTGGCCACATAGAACCAGAAATACTGACTGCAGTATCAGGGAATGGTTACTGTCCTTCCAAGAGTATTTACTTTTAAGGTTCATTTGTTAGATCTATTCGTTGAAAACACAGCATCAAGGCTGACAGAAACCTGGATCATATGAGATACGCCGTTCAAAGAATGAGACTCTGCTCGTCCCCTTAGTTATTTGTTAATATCTTCACTATTTCTCATGAAAATCTTGGAATTTGTGTAAGGCCTGTCTTTAAATATTGACATAGATAATTGGTAGCAACATAAGTGCTGCATAAAATAGCATTTTGTCATTCATAATTTTATTTTAAGATACTTTGTGGTGATACCTCTGAGTTGATCTATATCTAGATAATTTTTAATTTAAATTAATGCAATAAAAATAATTTATGCAGATGGCATCATTTCAAAATATTTTAGCTTATGACTTTCTTGGCTCTATGGTATATAAGATATTGATAATACAAAATTATCTTGCATATTATGAAAAGGGAAACTGGAGCAAAATACAATAAAGTGAGAATAAAGAGAACAAATTTGATACTACAGTAAAATAAATCTCAGCTTTCCCGATAAGTTAACCTGAACTCTTTATCTCTTTCCTTATCTATTTATTGGCCTAAAATGTCGTTCTTTTTATTGTACATTTTCTTATCAGAGGGAAGACACTGGATCAAGAATTGTATTAATATCCTAATAATTAAGGAAAAAATTCTGGTGTTTATTTTCTTTTAGTGGGATTCTCTTCCTAAATGAACCAGATAATTAATTTTGTTCTCCAGAATAGAAAATTGCCCTGATTAGACTAAGTTCAAATGGAATTCACTGCTAAGGTTAATTAATTCTAGTCCCCTGGCTAGATTTATAACTAATGTATCTATATAGTGGTCAACATTTAAAAGATTGCTGTTTGCAATTATGTTAAGGAGGGTGAACTATTTTAATATTGGTTTTCATGTCTGAGAGATAGAAAGGTATACAGGGCTTTCCACTGCAAACTGTAAATCAATGCTAAGATTTCCACAGATTGCCTTGGATTAGAAATTTACGTGTGTACCCTCTGCCTCCACCCCAGCTCCAACAGGGTGGGTTTCTTGTGGGCAGGGACCTTGTTTGATTTACCACTGTATCCTCTGTGTGCCTAGCACGATTCTAGGATGAGAGAAACCTTCACTGAGTCTTGCTGAATGAATAGGAAAAATGGGCCACCCTATGAATAAAATCAGAGTTAAACGCAGGGTTTCATACTGAATCCTTTCCCCCCACCAAAAAAACTCTGTTTCCTTAACCTGTATCTGTATGCCCTGATCAGTCTGTAATCCACGACTCCGGTTCCCATCTCCTCCTGCCACCTTCCTGTTCCTCAGTTTCCCTCACTTTCTTTTTGCCTTTGATACTCCCTTCTCCTCTGTCTCTTTCTTGTAAGGTTTAGACATGTCTGTCTTCAAACAAACAAAGTCCAAAGTCCTCTTTTGACCTTTATCCATCTTGATGAGTTTCGGCATCTTGGAAGAATTGTCCTCACCTCATGTCTCCACCTTATCTTCTGTAGCAATGACTCCTCAATCTAGGGCACTCTGGTGTCCACTGAAATTTCTCGGGCCACAGTCTCAGGAGACTCTTTGGTGCCAAATCAAGAAGACTTCCTACATGGACTCTGAATCACCTGCTGCCCTCAGCCAGGTCCTCTTTCTTTACCGCTGGCTCCTGGACTTTAACACCACTTACTTTGTTAATTTTCCTCCTACTCATCTGAGTATTCTCCATTCTTCTTGTCAGGCTTGTCACTACTTAAATCTTGGAAGCCCAAGACTTGTTCTTGTATTTGTCTTGTTAGTCTCAGAAAACTTTCCTTGAGATATGGGGGAGGTCCCCATTTTCTTCTGTAGCTATTTGACACTGTTAATGCATATGTCTCTATAGCCTCCACTGAAATATCTCCCCTGATCTTCAATGGGTACCATTTCTACTAAAATTTCCCATTGACATTTCTGATATAAAATGTCCAAGTTTGATCTCATTGTGTCCCAAGGTTAAACCTGCTATTCTTCCAGAGTTCTACATCTCTGAGTGGCACTATATCTGCCCAGAGACCCCAGTTAAAGTTTGGAAATAATCTTCTCCTAATTAACTCTCAAGCTAGTGGGTTTTATACTCTTGCTGTCGCTCCAATGCATCTACTCCTTTCCATTCTTCCTCCTGACTCGATGTTACTTCAGGGGTCAACTTGGCATCATTTCTTGCCTCAGTTTCTGCCATGCCCCTCCAACTGGTTCCCTCAAATCATTTCCCAAGAGAATCTCCATGCAAAGCTGATCATATCACTTTGCTCCTCCAAACCCTTCAATGGTTCTCTTTGCCCTCAGAGTAAAGATAAATCCCTTGGTACCAACTCTCATGTTTTCGCCCCAATTTGCTTTGGCATCTGCTTCAAGGAAGGGCAGAGACTGTATCTCATTAATCTTTATACCTTCAAAGTCTAATTTCATGCTTTGTACTTAATCCCCAAAACCTGTTTGTTCAATTAATAAGCAAACAAATGAAAATAATAAGTACTATAATTATGCTTTGATATGTGAGAAAGTACCTTATGAAATGATGTAAATATAATTCATTTGCCACTTTATTATCTGTAGATTGTTGGTACATCTTTAGATGACAGAATCTCTTATTTATGACAAATATAATTGTTCATATAATAATACCAATTTATCAGGCCTTCCTGAAACATTTTTTGAATGATTAAAATTGGTAAGTTATAATAAATATGATTTATGTGATGGGATATTTTTATACTGTGTAAAAAATGTATAATCTATGTGATGTATATTGATTCCCAATTAACCAGAATATTTGTATTATGAGGGATATTATGAAAAGTATACCAATTAAGCTATTTAATTTTCATAAAGGACCTATGATGAGGTATCATTATTATCCTTTTTTTTTTTTTTTGAGATGGAGTCTCCCTCTGTCACCCAGGCTGAAGTGCAGCGGTGCAATCTCCTGCCTCAGCCTCCCAAGTAGCTGGGATTACAGGCACGCACCACCACACCCGGATTTTTTTTTTTTTTTTTTTTTTTAGTAGAGACATGGTTTCACCATGTTGGCCAGGCTGCTCTCAAACTCTTGACCTCAAGTGATCCACCCACCTCAGCCTCCCAAATTGCTGAGATTACAGGTGTGAGCCAGTGCGCCCTTTTAAAAATTAAATCACCTTATTTCCTTTTCCTGCATTTCCAGATTACTAGCAGAATCTGTCAGTTTGGGAATAAGTGACATATATGGTATGTTTTAAGGACTAGATAGCTCTGGCAGTACCTATAGTCCAGCAGGACTCATCTCAAAGTCATTGAGTGTGATGACATTTGGAGTTCAGTGTCCTTTGCCCTGCCTGTCAGTGCTATGCATTGGGCACCAACCTGCCTGCCTTCCTTCCTGTCACAGAGTTAAGTAATGTACAATTTGACCTGTGTACATTCTAAAACTGCAGGAAAAATGTATTTCTATTGGGAATACCTGTTTCTGCAAAAAGAAACTGTATGTATGAAGTGCGGTAAATGCATACATTTTCAAAAACGCATACAAAACACAGACATGTTTGTATTTTTAAAAAGTTTCTTGGGACTGCTGAACATATGAAAAGCTGCTTGCACTCTCTCCTGAATTTGGCAAACAAGCTGCAAAAGAATGGTCAAAAAAAGGAGAAGGGGTGAAGAATAAAGCTAAAATCTAATTCAGAAAATCTTCATTACTACAGTGACTTTTGTTGACATCACAAGAATAGCACCTGTCACTTGCCTGTAGTGATTCATTCATTTTACATAGGGGTGTACTGCTTTATCCTTGTCTCGAGAGACTAAGGAAAATGCTGACCATTGTTTCTCTGTGGAAGCTAATTGAGTGATTGCTGATCTTTCTGGGTGAAATGCAGGGAATCATGACTCACCATCAAACCCTTTCATTAGGATCTGTGCTCATATGTACTCGTCTTATTGGAGAGTCCCTAGGATATTCCACTGAGGAAACATTTAAAGGCAGAGGTCTCACTGGGCTCTAATACAACATCAATTGGTATCACTCTCTGTCATTTGGAAAGATTAGGTCTAATGCCTTCCAGATTCAAACTAAGGACCTACCAAAAATGGTAATTAAACAATCTCCCTTGATAACCCTTTCTAACATTTACTAATGAAAAGAGTTCATACATATTCAGCCCAAGTCAGTAACACTATCATGTTGGTCCATCATTTTTCTTCTGTACTTAGGCGTTATGAAGAACAGGTGTTTATCATTCTCTACAAGCTGCTCGTGATTCATGCCATTAGTAACTCAACCCTCAACATAAAACCCCCCAGCCATCTGCAGATTCATTGTCATCACAGGCCTGGAAATCTGTTAGTTCTGTAGGTTTGCTGTGATCTTAATGCAGTAAACCAGGTGGCTACATTGTGCAGTGTGGACCCATCTCATTCTCGAACTTCAGAACTATGGTTGAGAAAACTAGTTTCTACCTTTAACTTCAAAAAGGTAGTATAAGTAGATAAAGCTACATTGTTCTCTTTGAATTATATTCTTCAAACTTATGGGTAATTATTTTGCCTCTGTAGAGCTAATGCTGTGAACCCTGACCTCAGGGTCAGAAGACAGGAATTTTAGTCCTAGCTCACCGACCTGCACAATGTCACTGAACCTCTCCTGGGCTTCAGCTTCCTTACATGTAAATGAAAGGGTTAAACTAGATGAGACGTTCTCTTTACACATCAGTACTGTCTGAAGAGTTGTAATAGATCTTTAGGCTCCATCCAGACATAATGCAGTCTTCTGGGACTGGAATCAGGAATCTTCTAAATTTTGGTTTTTATGTAGGTGTTCTGTATCTGGAAGCCACTGCTGCAGATAAACTTTATGTTCACTCCATCCCTGCCATTTCTATTCTCTGAGAGGCCATCGTCCTCTTTCATCTGCAGAGTTTTCCATTCCTCTTGCTCATTTTCCCCAGAGACATCGTGTATATAGTAAATATTGAATCAATCAAGGCAATAAGAATCATGTGAAAAAGTCTGTTCCACTGGAATCGTCTTTTCCTTTTCCTAGCCCAGCATAAATGAGGCATTAATGATAACTCTTGAGTCTACTTTTCCGATCAGTAGTGTCCCAATCAACAAAAAGATATCCAAGACTCTCTGTGAGCTGAGTACATTTCCACCTTCATCTCCCATCACTCTCTGTTTAGAACTTAATATTTCTGATTATTATATCATATAATGCCTCTTCCATTCATGTATTCATTCATTTATCCATCAGATACTACACAACACCTTTTAATGACCATACTCTTGATAGGGGAGTGAATTTGATAGTGAATATAACTGGTGCCACCCTTCAGGGAGCTAACAGGCCAGGGAAGGACTCAGACAATGAATTGACTTTTTAAAATTACGATTCATGAGAGAGGACGTGGAGCATTCCATGGGAACAAATGGAAGGTGTAATTCACCCATTCTGTGTGGTTAGGGGAAGTTTCCAAGGATGTGAATTTTAAACCCAAACAGAACTGCTAAAGATAATTTAAGCTGAATTAGGGTATGTTCAAGTCCCATGAAAAACCATATAATGGCTCAGGAAGAGAAGTTTTATTGGAGTAGAGTGGAAGTCAGATTGCAATGAACGAAGGAGTAGGCGGCAGGCCAGGAAATACAGATATTGAATATTTTGTGTCCTTGCTTTGGCTTTTCTATTATTTCTGCTATGCCTTATCTTCCAAGAGGGCAAGAACTGTGTCTGTCTTATACACTATTATATTCACTCCACCTAACATAGATCTTGGCACCAATTTGTACCCCCCAAAATTTTGTATGATGAATTAACCTTTATAAATGATAGTTAAAATTCAAACACGTATTAAGTAATGTAGTATCCTGCTTTATAGTATATTTGTTTATACATGTTCTTGTTCCCCTCAAAAGGATTTACATTTGATATAAACAAATTAAATATATTTAAATTTGAGGCCTATGATCTCCTTTAATTTTACTAAATTAAAACAGGAGAGTATATACCTCAAATGCGTGATAGCTGTATCCGTTTCAGTGACTCAAACAATAAGTTGAAAGACTTATTAAAATGATTATTTTGAAACACTAATCAAGGTAAATCTGCTTATCAGATATTCAGGATTGAAAGAGCAGGCTTTGACTCATACATATATAACTTGCTACTGTCCATTAAGTGAAAATGGTGTTTCTCTTTATGGCCCTTTTGTCTTCTGGAAAGAGTAACTTCAGTTTGTCTCTTTTGGCCTCTTTGCATGGCTCCATTTCAGTCTTCCTGGCAGCTCTCAGGCTGCCTGGTGGAGAATCACCACCACCATAACCCCAATCCTTGCTTCTCCAGCACCACAGTGAAAGGAGTCTCAGGTCCCCTGCCTTCTGTTGCTGGTAGATGTAGAAGCAACATTATTCCCACATGAGCCTCACCCTCAGCACCATCAGTTGACTCTTAAGGAGTCACCCTCCCTCCCTTCTTTTTAATGAAGGGAGCAGCTTTCCACCCGGCCTCACCTGAGAACAGTTACCGTTATTTACTTCTTTTCCCACTACTTGAAAATTTAATTGCCACTGACAGTGGTTGTGGTCACGTGGGAGCTGTCTCTGCTTTCTGCAGGTAATGAGTTATCTGCCTATTATAGCTGCCATTTTGTCTTCCATTTGAGTGCATGTCTAGGTAGTTAAATAGTTGGCTTGTTCCCACAGCTCTCATTCATTCTCTCTCTCTCTCTCTCTCTCCCCCCAACCCCTCCTTCTCCCTTTTCCTCTCTCCCTCTCTCTTTCTCCCTCTCCCTCTGTTCTTTCTCTCTCTCTTTTTCTCTCTGTCACCCTCTTGGTGTTGGTGAGAGAGGGAGCATCTTAAATACTTTGAGTCAAAAGCTGGTGAAAATAAAAATTTATTTTTTGGCTCAAGACCCATTTAGCCATCTTTCCCTATTGCGAAACTCCCAAACTACAGTCAGTATCTTCCCAACTCTCATTGTTCCATTCACTCTAAATTTCAACAACATATGTTACTGGCATAATGGAAATAGATCAAAATGAGTTCCCAACTCCACCTATGGCTCAGACTCCAGCATTAAATTAGTCAAGTCGTTGGGCTTTGCATTGGTTCAAAAAGTGGTTTAATGTGTGTAAAAGAAAAACAGATCATAATTACATTTGCTATTTCCTATTATTTCATGCAAATTTATGGTATTTCAAGTATATTGTTTATCAAATTTGCTTTTATGAGCTGGTCTGGAAACAATTACAATTTATAATATTTTTTCTATGGAAATTATTTTAGATGTTCCAAACACAAAATTTACAAGTGAACTTCCAAAACACAGCCTGCTCCTAAGGTGGAGACAGCCTGTACAGGAAATCTTAATGGCAGAGATTTTATGTTTTATTTCCTCTTTGATTGTTGTATCAAGAATACAGCAATTTTCATTTTTAAACTTAATTGTGTAGAAATTTTCTCTGTGCAGCTGTACTTTCACTGAAAGTGAAAAATATTATACAGATGAGGATTCTTAGGGTGAGGTAACATTGTAAGTATTTGAACTAAAATGGACACCTGGTATCATGTAGAAAAAGTAACAGGTTCATTATTTCAAAAAAATGCGGATGATTTCTAGTAGATAATACAATATGAGGCATTTATTCTGCTCCACACACATAAATGATTTTTTAATAGGGGAAAAAAGAAAGCTTAAAAGACAGACCTAGAATTCAAACCAAGATAAACACATTCCTGGACAGAAATACAAATCTGGGATTTGGGTCCCCAAACAGGCAGTGGTGGATAGCAGTTTGGCTCTTTGGTGGTTAGCTGGACTAAAAGCAGCTCATGTGGAGAAGTGGGTGGATCCAGAGGCAGATCTGTGTTTGGCCTCTCCCAAGGCTGCAGAAGCTGCTCCCAAACCCTCCCAGAAGTCAAGATACCTGTGAAGCTACATGAATAGGGGGCCAAGCTGAGCCACACCGCAGGTGGGCTTGTGACTACCTCAGATGGTAAATTCCGTTGAAGCCTTTGGGATTCAAATTAGATGTTATCTTCTTTGCGGTCTGCATTCTTGCCTCTTAATATGGTTTTTCTGTGTCCCCACCCAAATCGCATCTTGAATTGTAGTTCCGGTAATCCCCAGGTGTCATGGGAGAGACCAGGTGGAGATAATTGAATCATGGGGACATTTTCCCTCATCCTGTTCTTGTGGTAGTAAGTACTCACAAGAGCTAATGGTTTTATAAGGGGCTTCCCCCTCTGCTTGGCTCTCATTCTTCTCCCTGCCACCATGTGAGGGATGTGTTTGCTTCACCTTTCGCCATTGTTGTAAGTTCCCTGAGGCCTCCATAGCCATGCTGACCTGTGAGTCAATTAAACCTCTTTCCTTTATAAATTACCCAGTCTCAGGTATGTCTTTATTAGCAGCGTGAGAACAGACTAATACACCTCCTTTTCTTCTATGATGATGGAAGAGTCGTCTTTCCTCCACCTCAGTGCTTACCCACCATCTGCAATTGGACCCCATCGCCTCCAGCTTCTTATGAACTTACCAACAATCCTTTCTCTTCTGTAACTTCAATGTCTTGGTCGTTACTATCTCTTTTACATTAATATTTAAACATATTCAATTGCTCCCCATCCTAAAGAAATTCTCTCAGCTTCATGTCTTCCTCCATCATTAATCTGTTGTATTGCATGCCTTTTGTGACTTCATTTTTGCAAACCAGAGAATGAATGGGGATGGCTTTCTGTGAAACAAGCAGGAAATTGATGGAGATGAATGAAGGTAACAGAATTTAGAAGTGGAGGGTACCTCTATTTTCTTTGTGATGTGGAAGACTTAGTCAAAAGTGAAAGAGAGGTGAAGGGGCATAAAGAAGGAGGAAATAGAACACTATAGCTTTTAACTGTCGTATGCAAGGAATTCCCTTATCTGACAGTAGGCAGAGCCACACATGCTGATGTGGGCCCTCTCCAAACTAGTGTAAAGACTGGAAGACACGGTTTCTTTTTCCTGGCCTGAGGAGTTTTCCCTCCCATGGGCATCACTGACCCTCAGATCTTGGAACTAGGGTGACACCAGGGAAGAGCAGCCACTTCCCAGTGCCCTCAGCTGGCATAGTTCCTTTGCACTGCTTGTTTGCAGGTTTGGTAGCAAAATGGAGTGAAAAAGCCTTAAACCCAGACTCAGTCATTTTTGCAAACTTAAACCTCAACTCTCCTTTCTTGTTTAACCTAGCTTAAAAACTTCTGGAATCATGAGAAACTCACAATGCTTGTTTGGGGCAGTTGAGAAAGGAAGTGGATTGTAAAGGAAAAGGACTGGAAATTACTTTTGAGACCTATTCACTTAAAGCTCCTCTTTAAGTCCCTAAGTCCCAGGCACCTCAAACCCAACAGGTCAAAAAATAAACTAATCTCCTTTCTCCAGTCCACTATAATTTCCTCTAGTGTCTTCCCGTCAAAGTGTTACCATCCGCCCAGGCATCTATACCAGATACTTAGCAAAGCCCTCTCAATTCTATCCCTGGAAATCTTCTGAAATAGGCAACTCTCTCCACCTCCCCATAGTTAAAGTTTCAGGTGAATCGCTGAACAGTTTCCGTCTCACTGGCCCTCTACCCCCACGCCCATCCTTCACACTACATGAGTTACTTCTTTAATCAAGCACAGTTTTCATCAAGTCAATCTCTTACTTTACAATTAGCGATTGTATGTGGCTTCTCCTTATTTAAGCAGCACTGTCTATTAGTATTTGGGGTGAAATGGAAACATTCTCTGTGTTATCCATTATGATAGCCATGAGTCACATGTGGCTATTGAGCACTTGAAATGTGGCTAGTGCCTCTGAGGAACTGAATTTGTGTATTTATTTTTCATTGACATTTAAGGCTGGGCATGGTGGCTCATGCCTATAATCCCAGCAGTTTGGGAGGCTAAGGCCAGAGGATCACTGAAGTCCAGGAATTTGACTTTACTGTGAACTGTGATCACACCACTGCATGCTGGCCTGCGTGACAGAATGAGACCCTGTCTCAAAAAGAGAAAGGAAAGAAAGGAATGTAAATGGCCACAGGTAGATAGTGGCTATCATATCAGATAGTGCAGGTCCAAAGGATACAATCTACAATCATTGGCATAACCTGCAAGATCCTTCACAGACCAACCATAGCTTCTCATCGCCCCCTCCGTTCCCATCCACTTAGTGCCATATGCTGTAGACTCACACAACCATGGCACCTCTTCAGATCTCCTAAAGGACCACTTGTTCTCACCTACTGTGTATATGTGCTGGTTTGTATGTGGTTTTTTCTGATAATACTCTTTCTCCTCTTAACCTCCCAAGAACATCTACAAATCCTGAAAGGCCATGTTCACATGTGACTTCTGAAAAGCTTCCTATTACCTCCTCAGGCATCTGTCAACATGCTTTTCAGGGTTCCCACGGCAACTTGTATATTCTGCACTGAAGCACTGAAAGTACTCCCTGGTAATTATTTGTTTTCTTGTCCATTATCTTTAATCTTAATTTTCCCCTTAAGCAATCAGTTAGAAAGCAGATTTCAAAATTATTATGTATGATGGATAGTTAATATGTTGGGGGGAAGAAGAGTCAAACCAAAGTTCAAATGGATTATGAAAGAAAACAAACCACGAAAAAAAAAAATTGGGAAAAGGCTCACCTCAGTTACCACCACTGAATACTTCCGTGCATATAAGTCTTTTGAGGGAACTTAAGGAAAGGAATTGACTTTGACCTTCATGGAACATCCAACATGTCCCTTTACAATTCTAAACTGAATTTTTTTTTACCTCTTACTTCATCTATATTTCAAATGTATTCCTGTTTGATGTCAAACCTCTTAAAACTAATTAAGTAATAGATTTTTCAATTGAGCACACTATATATCTTTCAAGGTTAAGCAAGAATAAAACACTTTGCCTGGATTTTCCACTGTGAAATTGATGGTGAGTAGGGAGGGTGTTTTTATTGTGATGCACTGCGGTCAGAAAAAAAAAAAGCCACAACAGTCCTGTCAGTTAAAACTGCTAGATACAGCCATCCTTATGAATGTTTTATAATCATTGTAAAAGATCAAAGTGAATTAATGATATTTTTGAAATTTCCTGAGAAAATGACTTCCTGCCCATTGAATTGTCTTGGCAAGATTCCCACCTTTTGAGCTTACTGGAGAATGAAAAGAATAACAACCTTCTTGTCCTGATTTTATGGAAAGCGAAGCAATCTGCTGTGTTTTTGAGGCTGCTGTTAGTACCATTTTTTTAAAAAGAAGATTATCTTAAAAGAGTTTGCTCCTTAGTACCTATTCAAACTCTTCTAGTTTTATTGACACTATTATGTACAGACAGTTGAAAGAATTATGGCGATTAAGCCGAGTTAAATATTATAGAAGATGAATGCATAATGACTGGGTTTCTGTTACTTCCTATTTTCACAATGAAGAGTTTTGTAGTCAACCAGATTTAAAATTATGGACCATGTGTTATTTGACAGTCAAATCTAGAAGCATGGTAAATCCTAAGCTTCTTGTGTTTGTGGAGATGCTACCAGGAAAGCATTTTGAAAAACAGCTGAAGCATTAATTCAGTGCCTCCTCTTCTGAGTTCTTTCTGACCTCCTCGGGCTGAGTAGGAAGCTGCTCTTCTGTGCCTCAAAGCACCCTGTGTTCATATACATTTATTACTGAACTTACTGAGTTGTGCTGTAATTAGATGTGTGTATTTCTGCATTTCCACTGACCTATGAACTTCCAAAGCCAAGTACCATGTTGTATTAGTCATCATTGTGTTCCCCTGAGCCTAGCATGTTGCCATGAACCATAGAGGCCCTCAGTAAATGTTTCAGGGAGGGAGAAAAGGAAGAAAGAGTGGTTGTTTTCTGGGCCTGACTGAGTCAGAGCATGTTCTCAGGAAGTTTTATGAGATCTAAAAGCTTAAATGCCCCTACGTTTTAAGATACCTTAAAGCTAAAACATGTGTCAAAGTAGAAGCCCAAATAAAAGCTCATGGCAAACAAAACTGTGTTTTTAAAAGATTAATTGATATCTGCTTCTATATTAAAGATTTGAAAAATGGAACTCGATTCTACCCGTTCTTAAAATATTTCCTCATGACAAATGTGGGCCCTTAGAAAATATTTAATGAATATTTCAAGGATGCATTCTTGCAACTAGAGAGTATTTTATACTGTATTAATCTTTAAAATAACACACTTTTATAAGAGTATCTTTTTTTTTTTTTTAATCTCTCTGTTGCCCAGGCTGGAGTGCAGTGGCGTGATCTCATCTCACTGCAACCTCCGCCTCCCGGGTTCAAGCAAGTCTCCTGCCTCAGCCTCTCAAGTAGCTGGGACTACAGGCACCCGCCACCATGCCCAGCTAATTTTTTGTATTTTTAGTAGAGACAGGTTTCGTCATGTTGGCCAGGCTGATCTCGAACCCCTGACCTCAGATATCTGCCCACCTCGGCCTCCCAAAGTGCTAGGATTACAGGCATGAGCCATGGCACCTGGCCAAGAGTATCATATTTTAATCAGGTAATTTAAGGACTAATTCAGCGAGAAAATCTGCCTGTGTTTATCTGTACTTCCTAGAATGTAACATGATTTAAATTATCATTTTACTGTCAAAAGATATTTATTTAGTGTAGAATGTTTATTTTGGAATAATATAGGATAAAACTTTCTAGTCAGAAGTGGTAAAATCTTATTGTAAAACCACTCCTGTCTTCCTTCTGCCAGAAAAAGAGTAAAATTATAAAATACCATGAATTTTGTTAAACATTCCTGAATCCATGTAGATTGAAAAAACTGAGAGTGAATAGTTGCTGACATTAGTGTAATGTTGCATCTTTTACTTTTCATTAATATCAAGTACAAAATCCATACTTGATTTTTTTCTTTTAAATGTTTAGAAATATTCCTGGCTTGCCATAATGTGTTGGTTTTATCACTGTTGATTTTAACTAGCTTTGATCTTTCTATTGGATATAGTCTATCTTTCTAATCAAAACATTTTTATTTCAATAGTTTTAGGGGTACAAGGGGTTTTGGGTTACTTGAATGAATTGAATAGTGGTGAAGTCTGGCCGTTTACCCATTATGCAAGTAGTGTACATTGTACCCAACAGGTAATTTTGGAATCTCCCTTCCTCATTCTGAGGCTCCAGTGTCCATTATACCACTATGTATTCCTCTTTGTACCCATAGTTTAGCTCACACCTATAAGTGAGAACATACAGTATTTGTTTTTCCATTCCTGAGTTACTTCACTTAGGAAAATGGACTCCAGTTTTATCCAAGTTCCTGCAAAAAACATTCTTTTATTCTTTTTATGGCTGAATAGTATCCTATGGTGTGTGTGTGTGTGCATATGTATACACACACACACACACACACCACAGTTTCTATATCTACTAATCACTTAATGGGCACTTCGGTTGATTTCATATTTTTGCAATTATGAATTATGCTGCAATAAACATAAAAGCTCAGGGGTCTCTGACATAATGACTTATTTTCCTTTGAGTAGATACTCAGTAGTGGAGTTGCTGGATCAAATGGTAGATCTACTTTCCGTTTTTTGAGAAATCTTTTATACTGTTTTCCTTAGAGGTTGTACTAATTTACATTCCCCCAATAGTATATAACTGTTCGCTTTTCATTGCATCCATGCCAACATCTATTGGTTTTTGGCTTTTTAATGATGGCCATTTTGACTGGGGTAAAGTGGTATCTCATTGTGGCTTTAATTTGGATTTTCCTGATGGTTAGTGATGTTGAGCATGTTTTCATATGTTTTTTGGACATTTGTATAATCTTCTTTTGAGAAATGTCTGTTCACATCTTTTCCATAGTTTTTAATGGTATTCTTTGTTTTTTTTCTTGGTGATTTGTTTGAAAGCCCAAGTAGCCAAAGCAATCCTAAGCAAAAAGAACAAAGTTGGAGGTATCCCATTACCCAACTTCAAATTATATTACAAGGATATAGTTACCAAAACAGTGTGGTGCAGGTACAAAAATAGACACACAGACCAATGGAACAGAATAGAGAACCCAGAAATAAAGCCAAATACCTACAACCAACTGATCTTCAACAAAGCTGAAAAAATCATACATTGGGGAAAGGACCCCCTATTCAATAAACGGTGCTGGAAAAATTGGATAGCCACATGTGGAAGAATAAAACTGCATCCCTATTTCTCAACATATACAAAACTAACTGAAGATGGATTAAAGACCTAAAATCATAAAAATTTCTGGAGGAAAAACTCTTCTGGACATTGGCGTAGGCAAAGAATTTGTGAGTAAATCCCAAAAGCAAATGCCTCAAAAGCAAGAATAAATAAACGGGACTTAACTAAACTAAAAAGCTTCTGAACAACAAAAAGAAGTCGTCAACAGAAAGACAACCTATAGAATGGAAGAAGGTATTTGCAAAGCATACATCTGACAAGGGACTAATATCTAGAATCTAATCAAATTTTACCTAAAGTCTAGTGGAGGAGTTGAGCAGAGCAGATTCTCATTACAATGTTGTGAAGTTGTGGAAATAAAACTGAAGTTACTCTGATAATTTGTCGAAGGCCTACAAGATCCCTATATTTCCCCCCTCTGAAATAAATCCTTTATGTCAGATAAACAGAAATGTAGTTTACAAGATGTAACATCACTATAAGGATTGTGACCAAATATTTACATGTAGAAATTAAGGACAAGAATTGCCCTAGTTTTAGCATATACTAAATTTAGTCAATTATAATTCAACTGTGAAGTATTGGTGGCATTTGTCTTAAAATACATGTATGATAATGGTGCTTAGTATCACCCTAATTATTTTAACATTGTTTTGAAAGTTCTGGCCATTGTAGTAAAAAATTTTAATATTTTCACAATTTTTTTTTAATTTTTTAAAGTATTAAATATTTAATATTTATTCCTCTAAATATTAGGTATAAATATTAGGAACAGCAAAATATGTCCTTCTTTGTGAGTGATGTTACATATCTTATAAATCAAAAGGGATCAACTAAATTGTAATTAATAAGATGTTGGTAACTTGACAAGGTAAAATATTATAAATAAGCAATTGTAATTTTGTGAACATTCTTTTAGAAAATAAAATAGAAAATAATTTTATTTATGGTGGCAAAAGTATATAAAAATCTGGTAATCATTTTAATAAGACTTACAAAGAATCTATGTGAATAACTGAAATTATGAGGGCATATTTCTGAAAGAGTGGTACATAGTATAGATATTTTAATTCTGTATAATTTGACAGATTTGTTAAAATCCTAATAAAAATTTCAAAAACATCTTTACAAATATCTCCAAATTACATTAGAAATATTGAGGAGGAAATATTATACAAACATACGAATACTGAATACTACTCAGAAAATACTTGGAATCCAATTGTAACAGACTAGACACAAGATAAAAAACTGTGTATACATACAATAACAATGTAAAATATGGCTATGAAACAGACTGGACGGAAATACATCCATAATACTAAGAGTTCTATTTGGATGATGAGACTATGATTTCATAATTTTGACAGTGAAAAATACATTGAAATGTAGGACATTTTGAAGGACACAGTTATTTATCTGGGGAGCCAAACTATCACTATGCTGCTCAATTTTCTGTAAAGCTCTTGGGGGAATTGTTTTCAACCACAATGAGACCCTTACATTCTTTTTATAACATCAAGGATGCCAACATTTTCAGGAAGGAAAACTGCCTCTAAGAATTAAGCAAAACACCTTGCATTCTTCTTATCTCTTCCATGGTCCTAAAGCTAACCCATTAAAATAATTTCCCCATCACATAGTTTT